>NC_071283.1:5558978-5882728 GCF_023375685.1 Ictalurus furcatus
TACTACCTACATGGTGCAGCCTTATGTCTCACACGGTACAAAGAAGATTAAGTAATGCTGCTCTTCCATCGCAGGAACTAGGGACTGTTGGAGGTACTCTGTGTGTTTCCACCGCAGGGACCAGGGTCTAAATTAAGTTCTGGGTAAAATATTAGCCCTCGCAAAGTCCATACTCGGGAGGTGGTACTTTTTCAAAAGCCAGGAACTTTCGGGGGTGGGATTTGGGCGCTGAGCATGCTGATTGGTTGAGTGTATGCAGCATTTTTTTTTCAACACCATTTTTAAAAGTCTGTTGCGCTGCGTACGGTAACTGTTGTACTTTAGATGCAGATAGAAACGCAGACAACAAACATCAGGAGTAACCGAATGCTCCCTTGAAAAATGTTCCAGGGACTAATAGTTCCCAGCAATTTCGGTGGAAAAGCGGCTCATGTAAGTAAGTACCTACATGGTGACACACACATGGTCCTAAGTTCCCAGCAATTCTTTGTATTCTCAGTGCAATTCTGACCTGAAGTCATTCAAAGCACATATGAGTTCTGATATGGAAACATTCAGAGAGGTAAAATAAATAATGGGTTGGACAGCTGTGCAAACATGCATAGCAATGGATGTAGCTCTGTTACTTGCTTAATGTTAATTGTTAGCTTGGTAAGAACAGTTAACTGTTCTGGCCCAGCTTATATTCTGCCCTAATTTTGAGTGATATTGTGATTTTTCTGGTTTATAATTATTAGTGTGTCACTTTAAGTATTTCACTAAACCCTGATAACAGAAAATCTAATATACTGTATATCACATTAAAGCTACAGTGTACAGTATTTTATTAGTCGAAAACAACAACAACAACAACAACAACAACAATAACAACAACATTATAATTATTTATATAAATATTGCCCAGCTCATATATGTTGAATGCCAACTTTGGGCTTGAAAGAAGTCTGACTACAGAGTGACAGACAACAGCTGGCAGCCAATCAATGGAGAGAAGAATTGTGAGAGAGAAAACAAATGATTCAGAGTGAAAGTAAATATAATACTAGAAGAGAAAAAATTATGACTGCTGGAGTTTTAGCTTTTTTTCTTGTTAAACATGTATGGCATTTATTTGTTCTAGTTTAGCAGGAAACTAGTGAATAGTAGTCAGCCAATTTATGCTCATTGTGGAATTTGGTCTATAACCCAGTTGTGAAGTTGTTTAGCTAGGGGACTAATGATAGCCGGTTAGTGACTAAAGGAGGGGTTTGTAGGTTCCTCTGTATTTCTGTATGTCAAACTATAGTGTGAGAATGTAGGTCACCTAGTTGTGTATATTTATAGTTCATTGTTTAAGATAGTGTTTTTGACAAGCTAGAGAACAAAATACACAAATTAGGAGATAAAACACACACAGAGCACAGCTTGTGTAATTAAAAATATATACACCAGGAGTCTCATTTATCAAAGCATGATTAAAACAAGTTCTAATTTTGTCCAGTGCACACTAGAAAATTGTCATTTTTCACACGTGCATGCACGTGTATGTATGGACATAAATAAATGCTATAAACTCTACATTGTTCTGCTCATACATGGCTTTATTTCTTTCACTAAAGAAACGCCACCAAATTTCTATATACGGTAAACAACTTCCCTTTAACATGGTGATTTAATGGCTGTGTATGTGCACTCTATTGTCGCAATTACAACCGGGTAAACCTGTGTTGGTGTGCAAAATCCTCATTATTGTTGCCTTTCTGCCACCATATTTGGAAATGTAATGTACTGCAGGGCGAACGATATGAAGCATGTATGACATGTCATTATTCAGTTCATAGTTGGTTGGGAAATACAAATTAAATTTTAGAATAGAAAAAATTGAGTGTGCACAGGGATGCTATTTCTGTGTTTTGTTGGCCTTTCTTAAAGTGAAGAGAGTTTCTAGCAAAGACCAAATAAAATCACACTGGGAAAACAAAATTGACTGATGAGTCACTCATCACTCTCAGTAGAGAGGTTCCTCTGCTCCTTAAAAGCATATTCATCCCTGAGCAAAGTTCTTTGTGCAAAATCTTCAAACAATGCATCATCCCAATTAATCTTTAGATGTGTCTTTTAAATGATTTTGCTCTACATTTCATGTCAACGTTCTGCTCCTTGGTGTGAGTATCATAGTCAGTAATGACAGGATTGCTGATCATAATTAGTCTACCTACAATTACATGCTTCTACCATTAGGAGTTTCTGCATACACATTCAGTAGTGTTCGTAAATATGCGCACAACCTCATACACAAGAATAACTTGATAAATTACATTCTGTGAACAGAAACCTGCGTATGCATGAATTATGCTAACGAAACTATGCATATGCGGTTGATAAACGAGACTCCAGAAGTAGTCAGAGCTGTCTTGTTCTTCCAATAATTGTATTTCCAATAGATAGAGTTATTGGGCTAAATCAATCATGTTGTATATTGGCAGAGCCAACTCCAAAGCAGATACATGCAAACCAACACATTTGAAGTTGATTAGGTAGAGGACTACCTTAAACCCCTGATTAGTTGAGAAACAGTACTTTATCAGTGTAAAAAAACAAACAAACAAAAAAAACTATCACCCTCATAAAAAAAATACTGTATGGCTGATAAAATGCCAAACACAGAAGAGATAATACCATTAACTGTCCTGTCCACTGACCCTCACCCACTCAGAAACAACATGTTCATGATTCCTGCCCTCTCTGTTAGCACTTGTTGCAGTTCCCATTTTTGACCTAGATGTAATAATAATGTTATGAAGCTAAATGGGGCAGTGAGCACACTGCTCCATGATTGCACAACCTGTTGAAAGGTGAAAAAATCTGGCTGATATCTGCCCTACCTGCCCCTATGGTTGAGCCACCACTGTGGTAATGGCAAACGTTTTCATTCATGATGGTGGTTCAGTGTGATGCAAATGCTAACAGTCTTTGAATATGAGACCTCCATGTGGTTAAGCACAGAGTAAATATGGGATCTTGGTTTGGACCACATTATGAATGATATGTTCACAGAATTCTTATTTTCTATTACCTTTAAGCTTCTGAGTCCTTAAGCATACATAGTTAGTTGTTAATAGCCTACTGAAATTTTAACTATATTCAGATCCCAGATATACCTACAGTTCTACTCCCTTTCGTTCTTGACCACCAGGACAGTTTCCTTCTGAATTAGTGGAGTATTTCCATTTGATCTTTCCTTGCAGAGTACCAGTAGCCAAGTCCTCACCTTGTAACTGTGAGCCCATTGGGCAGAATATTGAAAAGTCCCTGGTATGTTATGCTCATCCTCGTTCCCATTCTCAATTTGCCACGTGTTACTTACCATGGCTGACTGTTGCCTATGGTTTGTGTCAGCATGTAGTAGCGTGTACTGTGGATACAGAGAAACTAATTTCCAAATTTTATTAATTTATACATTCAATCTTGTGTTTCAAGTCAGGATGGCGAGCTGTTTGTTTTGCCAGGCCCAGATGGAGTTGGACGATGGACAATGACCAATGGCCAAATTGCCTGGGACTGACACATCTTCAACAAGAACTTACAGAGATTTGCTTTAAATGCAGCATAATGCCAGCACCAATGTATGAAGCTTGCAGGCTATGTCAATACTACTGACTATTCATTATATGAAACTTTAGATACATGATTTGTGTCCATTGTAGTTTTAGGCTTTTGATTGAGTTACACTGAATGTTTTGAAAATATATCACCCACTACTCTGCCTCAGAGCAAAAATGCATCATCTCTACATCAAAATCGTGCCAGACATAACTCCTTTTTTACATTTTCTCACAGACCGGTGGATGTAAGGCATGGTTTCTTTTTTCAGAACAATGATTTTAGTATTTAAAATTCTTACAGTGAAATTAGGAAAGAAATGGTGGCTTTGTTAAACCTTGGGCAAATATTCTAGAGCGCAATTTAACCAAAACATGACCAGTGTCATGTAACGGGGTTGGAGACGGATGCAAATGCAGTTAAAGTTGAGGGGAAATCTGTGACAACCAGAATTAATTAATTCTTAAACTCAAAATAGCATATCGAAAGAATGAAAAAGTGACCTCAATTATGCATGTCATTTTTACATTAAACAGTGTGTCAAATTTATGGCAAATGAAATTAAATAAAGTAAAAGAATAAATGTTTTTGTGACATTCACTTCTGTTGTAATACAGCACTTTTTAAATCCCTGACAAGGTGTCATACTTTCTGCTGCTGTTCATCATGCAAAACAATAAGTATTGTATCAAATATTATTATTTAGACCAATAACAAAACACAGTTTTAAATGAGAAATTTGTAGTGATCAAATTAATATTCTTATCATAATAAAATCCTTTCCACTTTCTGTTCATCAGCCTTATACATACGATCAGCCTTAATATAGTTGCAATACACACTCATCTATACACCTGCACATTCATGCAATTATCCAATCAGCCAACCATGCGGCAGCAATGCATGCAGATCATGCAGATACAAGTGAAGAGCTTCAGGTAATGTTCACATCAAACATCAGAATTGGGAAAAATGTGATCTCATTGACTTTGACCATGGCAAGGTTGCTGCTGCCAGATGGGCTGGTTTGAGAATTTCAGAAACTGCTGATCTTCTGGGATTTCTATGCACAACAGTCAGAAGAGTGTACACAGAATCGAACAAAAACATTAACTGAGCAGCAGTTCTGTGGGTGGAAATGGGAAAAAATACATTTACGCTTTATCAATCCATTTACATTTAGGCTTTATCAATCAATGAAGGCTAACATGTGCATCTTCCAAGACACATTTCGATCTGCTGCTCTTGCTGAGACACCAGGAAGTATAACACACTCAAAGGGACAGTGTTCTCTTCCATCTTCCACAGATTGGCTAGTTTTGCTGTGCTTGATAATGGTGATTTTTTGTGCGTTTAAAGAAAAGTGCCTGATTTAAAAGGGGATGATCTAGTGGCTACCCCTAACAGCCCCCACCACCCACCCCCTCCACAAAAAAAAACACTTCTGTTCTGAGATCTCTATAGAAGAAAAATCTGCCAATTACAGAGTCATGAACTGTACAGAGGCCATTTTAATAATCTGAATGGGCCACCCAGAAATTCAGCTTAAGTAGATTTGTAACCTGACTCTAAATACATTCCCTCTATAAAACACTGACATAACTTTTGAGTTTAAGTTGCAACAACCAAAGTTGCCTTCATTGGCTGCATGAACTCAGTTGGCATAGCTTTCTTGAGTAGTGTAAAGCACTTTCAACAGATTTCTACTTTTTTCCCCATTCCAGCTGCTAGCTGCAGTCTAGAGGTATATGAAATGGTCTTGCCAGTTAGTAGTGAAACATGATGATGGAATTTTGCAACTCTTTTACTCTGACTTGTCACAATACTACCATGCTCCTGTCATGAAATTCACAGCTGTGTGATAATTCAAGTAAAACCAGAACTGGGATTTTTGCATAACACATCAGTGTGTGTGCAAAAATACTTATGCACAAACCCTTAGGAGATAAGTGGTCCCAACCTCACTTCTCATATGTCCATATCACCAAACTTTGCACCATGTGGTTTAGCGTGAAAACATATTCTTGTACAAGCTTTGACAAAGCAAGTACATGGCTGGGATCAAAAGCTATATTATGTATTATGATACAGATTTAATTTCCAACCTTAGCACTACTCAGCAAAGCCACTCTTCCATCTGTGAAGCTCACCTTCAAATCCAGCAGCACAGAGGCACCAGTAACTGACATTCATGCAGGTGGCACAATTAGCACATGGGGAACTCTTGCATTCATCTGTCTTGATCTCGTAGAGCACTCCTATGTACCCTGGCTGGCACCGGCAGGTGTAGCTGTGCTGCTGGTCCACACAGACGCCGTGTTCTGAGCACTGATGCCTAATGCAGTAGTCAATGTCAAGCTCACAGTAGACCCCAGCGTATCTGTGGTCACACAGACAACTGTCAATTCATTAAATAAAAAAAAAGATTATAACAACAATTTTACATCTAAATAATATTCATAGTGCATACATCTTGTTTAATATTCTTCAACCCTCTCACACTTATTATCCATTTATTTACACAATCTATATTGGAAGCAGGAAATACTGTATGGTGATCTGAGGGACTTTTGACAACAGCCAAAATGTAATGGCTAGATGATGGCTAGACAACACCATCAGAGCATCTCCAAAACAGCAGGTCTTCTGGGGTGTTCCAAGAAATAAATAACTGAATAATAAATACTGACTACAGTATATAAACACACTGATTATTGTTCTAACCATCAAGGCTTGCACTCAGTTGGCAAGAGGTTACACTAAATTTCTGGTTAATGGTATAAACAGCTGTGTTTGTATGGAATGACTAATTTTTACATGCATAAGCCACTGTAAATTGCTTATAAAAAATTGTGCTGCTGGTTGGCACAATCCACATATACAATTTTTTTCAGGGAAAAGAGCTACAGGTACTTACCTGTACCCAGCGATTTCATCCACACAAGTGGCTCCATTCTGACACCAATGCTGAGTACAGTCATTAATGTTAACCAAACAGTTTGGTCCTGTCCAACCTGGTGCACAAATGCAGCTGTAACTGATGGTACTGTTGATGAGACCACGTCCCCCATGGCTACACACCTGTCAAATATCAGAATGTTTTATTATCTACAATGCACACTTACAAATGTACATACATGTGGATATGGTTTGGGTATTATTATCAGAAGGGCAATTTACTGATGATGAATTCTAAATTCTAAAGGAGTTGATTTATTTCATATAACAGCAGCTCTAACAATAGTTCCATATAAATGAATTCACTCATTCTAATACAAAATAAGTAATTAACTAACTGAAAGAACTAAAGCAGATGCTATCATAATTTAATCCTAATCTTAACAATCAGATTAAAAAAAGTTGAGCTAAGTAACAAAGAAAAATGTATAATCATTGATATGGTGAATATTTCTGTAAGATGTCATTTATTTATGGAAGGAGACTCCAGTGCTTTGTACTTTGTGCCATTATACTTTAAGGCTTATTTCTATTAACTGGCAGTAGTAGCAGTTATTATATACTGTAAGCAACATCAGGGACTAATGTGGCTTAGAGACATGCCACAATGTTAAATGTAACTTTAAACACATAAAAAGTATGACGTCTTATTCTTTAAAAAATAGAAATGTGCAATAAATGGAAATCACTACTGTGGCATATGCAGAACAAAGCATTTGAGGACATGCATAGAGTATTTATAATAGAACACCCTGTCATGTTTTATTCTATAGTTTATAAAAACACCCATTTGTTTTTTGTTTTTGTTTTTTTCTTTTTAAAATTCTCCTCATTATGAGCAAAGATTATTGATGCAAATTTCCAACTCCTCTCACACTCTCTGAGTTTGTCTAAACCTCAGCAGTACTGTATGAGCCAGCAGGGAAAGCACAAGCCCAGTGTGAGCAAATCACCATGGAACAGACACCAGTGTGTCAACTATAAGAGTCATGCTTCCACTCTAAACCACATGTTTTTCCCAACTACTTTTCTGTAAATCTGAGGTCATGTCAGGACTTTCAGAATAGTATTTTGAAAGCCACCATTTTCCTATCAAACACCAATGCTTATTCCAGGCATTCCATGACATTTTCAGGGCAAGTAGCAGAGGAACAATACATAATGGCTGTCTACTGGGTATGAGATAAAGTAGTTGGAGTTTAGTCAACCAACCTGCAAGGTGTGGGGACATGGTCTGAGACACATATAATGCAGGTCCTCAGGGGTGTCCAAACACTGTGTTCCTGCAGGACATATGACATCTGGCAGTGTGCATGCATTCAAATCCACCTCGCAGTTCAGCCCAACATAACCTGATAAAAAAATAATACTAGTAATTTGTCATTTAATCTGACCATCTGATTAAATGACAGCTGGATAATTCAGTATAATCCTGGTCAGGGCTGCTGTGGATCCTGAGTGTATCCCGCTAACACTGGGCTCAAGATGGGAGAATTCTCCGCGGATGGGATACCAGTCCATTATTCAGTAAAATTCAGACATGATTATTTGAAGATAATTCAGACATCCTTACCGGAAATGATAAACAAGGAAGTTAATACTTTTAATAGGGCTTTGGGCTGCTAACCTGGTTCAAACTGACAATTACCCTGAGAAAAAAAGCGCAAATGGACTTTCGAGAAATAATTTTAAAAGTTTCTTTATATGGTTCAGGTTTTATTAGTTAAGGCCCAGAAGCACATGGTGGAAAAAAAAAAAAATTAATAAAACTGCAGTTTCAAAGAGAAATTTTCTCGTTCAAAGACCCAGGGAGAAATGGTTGAATCCATATATATATATATATATATATATATACATACATATATATATATATATATATATATATACATATATATATATATAACAGCTGCTACACACTGACAATGCATAAATGTGCAGTATATAGAAAAAAAAGAGCATTTAAAATAACTGCTTTGTACCATTTTATAAAATCATCACAGTTATTAGGTTGTGGACTTTATAATGATAAGTGCATTGAATATTATATGTGTTACTGCGTCTAGCCTTTGTTGGAGTTGCTGGTACATTCATTTCCAGCAGTATAATAGAAAAAAATCTTGATTTTCACTCATACATCAATGCTTGTTGAATTAGTTATCACCAGCTTATCACATACGTAAAAGCTTTTATAATGGACCAGAACTATTTTTCCTTTATTATCAAACATCTCAACCAATCAAAGATGTTCATATTGTGAGTCATTCATATGATTAATTCTCTCTGGAGCCTAGGAGTGAAGACAGCTGGGCAAAAATGGTGCCATAAATCTCTCAGGTAGGCCTATGTTGCATGAAAACCAGCCAAATGACTGCATAAGTGCACAAAATGGGAAAATGATTTTAGAATTTCCTTACAATATTGACAATTCAGAAAATGGCTGTTGAGGCATGTGAATTTCTGAATCTACCAATCAAACCAGGTGGCATAGACATAGTAGTTGGCACTGGCATTGGGTTTGGGGCAATTATCACATCACTGTGGACCAAAAGGCACTACCTGAGCATTTGTAGTACCCAACAAAGTCACTGTTTGTAGAGGCTGACATGGAATAAAATTTGATAGCATGAGCCGATAATATTTTACCACATTTTAGGATCCCCAAATTTGTTGTGAATCCTGTGACATTTATGAAATAAAATTGACACGAAATTTGAACAAGCTCTGCTTTTCATCCAAATGCTTGTAATCATTGAGACAATGCTGACCTCCACTTAACACCAAAACATTCTTGAGACAAATATGAGGCCATCTGTCCAAAAAATGGGTCATGCAACAGAAAATGATCCCAAGCACACCAGCAAATCAACATCTGAATGGTTAATGAAGAATAAAATAAAATTAGAACAGCCAATTCAAAGTCCAGACCTCAACCCCATTGAGATGCTGTGGCGGGATCTTAAGGTAGCTGTACATAAACAAATGCCCTCAAACATCAATGAATGGATGTGATACTGTAAAGAAGAATGGGCTAAAAGTAAAAAAAAAAAAGTTAAAAATGATAAACAGAGAACATTTCCATCATGTTATTGTTGCTAAAGGTGGTTCTACATGCTACAGAATTATAGAGTGTATAAATATATTCATATATATTTATTTTATATATATGAATAAATAAAATAAATATTTATTTAAATAAGTAATTTTATATGTTTATATATAAGCATTCAAATAAATATTGAACGCGTCAACATTTTTTTCAGTAAATATATTACCAACGAGGCTATTCACATGAAATTTTCACCAGGCATCAGTATTAACTCAAGAAATCTGGAAATATAAAGAATTCACAGCATAATAAATAAAGTTATGTGTAATAAAGTGGAATGACACAGGAAAAAAGTATTGAACATGCTAAGAAAAAAGCAGTTTTCTCCAAGGCAAGGTAAGACAAGGAACCAGCTGAAATCCGTAAGTAATTATACCTCCTATCTGTGCAAATTAATATCAGCTGGGTTAGTAAATTGATGGTCTATAAAAAGGCTTTTCATTACCAAGGTGTCACACAAGAAATATCTCATGATGGGTAAAAGCAAAGAGCTCTCCCAAGACCTTCGCAACCTTATTACTGCAAAGCTTATTGATGGAATTGGATACAGACATATTTCAAAACCTCTGAATCCAACTTCCTCCAGTAAGAAACATCACTCTGTCATCAACCGGCTACACATTCCTCGCAAGATTTCTGATCAGGGAGTCAGAAGAATAGTCAGAAGAATAGTCAGAAGAGTAGCCCAAGAGCCAAGGACCACTCGGAAAGAGCTCCAGAAACACTCGGAGGCAGCAGACACCATCGTCACAGAGAACACAATAGGTAATGCACTCAACTGCTCATGATCACCATGTAAGACTCCATTACTAAAGAAAAGGCATGTCGACGCTCATTTAAAGTTTGCTACAACTCATTTGGACAAGCCTATGAAATACTGGGAGAGTGTAGTCTGGTCAAACGAGAGCAAAATTGAAATTTTTGGCTGTCATACTACACACCATGTTTGGAGAAGATGGCACTGCACATCATCCTAAAAACACTATACGAACAGTGAAGTTTGGAGGTGGAAGCATCATGGTGTGGTGCTGTTTTTCATCACATGGTACTGGCAGACTTCATACAATTGAAGGAACGATCGATGGGGCCCTTTACCGGGAGATTCTTGAGAAGAATCTGCTGCCATCCACCAGAAAGATGAAGATGAGATGTGGGTGGACCTTCCAGCGGGACAACGATCCAAAATATACAGCAAAGGAAACTCTCAACTGTGTGTGTGTGTGTCTGCCCTCTGCTAATATTGGCACCCTTGGTAAGTATGAGCAAAGAAGGCTGTGACAAATTGTCTTTATTGTTTAACAATTTTGATCTATTGTTACAAAAAATTCACAAAAATACTCTCATGGATATCAAACAATTGCAAACACAACATAGGTTTATCAACAAAAAAAAAAGTTAAATTATTGTCACCCCTATGAATTCATATGAGAGAACTATATTTTAAGTATATTCCCATTGATATTTTAAATTTTTTAGTACAGCTGGGTGTCTAGGAACAGGAAGTTGTTCAACCATGACTTCCTGTTTCACAGGGGTATAAATATTAGGTAACACATGGGTCAAATTCCCTTAGTCATTCATAACAATGGGTAAGACCAAGGAATATATGTGCAGCAAAAGGTTGTTGAGCTTCACAAAATGGGAAGTGGCAATAATTAAAAAGTTCAAGTCAACTGGAAATGTTATGAATCGACCTGGAATTGGACGTGTGTCTATATTGTCTCAATGCACCAAGTATCACAGCTGGAGAATTTTGTGCATCTTGCATCTGTGTTGCATCTTGTGGTCAGAAAGTCTCCAAAACTAGATTCTGTATGGAGAAATGGTCTTAGATCCCTTGCCATGTATTTTCCAACCTCATCAGGCATTATAGGAGAGGACTCAAAGCTGTTATCTTGGCAAAGGGAGGTTGCACAAAGTATTGAGTAAAACGGTGCCAATAATTGTTGCACACCCATATTTAATAAAGATATATATATTTTTTTGATTAATCTGTGTTTTGTTTGCAGTTGTTTGATATTCATGAGAGCAGAGTATGTTTGTGATTTTTTTTAACAAAAGATCAAAAGGTTAAACAATAAAGACATATATATATATATATATATATATATATATATATATATATATATATATATATATATATATATATATATAATCTTAGTCATACAGTCATACATACAGTCAAGTGTAAAAATGCATCCCATAGAAATTGTTGGCTTTTTTTTTTGACATGTTTGGACAAGCAAACATTTGATCATCTTTGAAACAGTGCTTGTTAATGAAGCTGATATACTTGAACAAAACCACAAGGAAAATTAGTTCTTTCAATCACTTATTCAACAGAAATATAAATAGATGCGAAATTATTCTATGGAAAAAGTAAGTACAACCTTGGCCTCAGAAGCTATTATTGCACTCTTTAGCAGAAATAACTTCTTGTAGGCGTTTTGCATAGAGGTCCATCAGGCTTGCTGGAATTTTTGATACCTCTTCCATGCAATATTCTTTCATTTGCAGTTTTCTTGGATGCACTGCCCATTTTAAATCCCCCACGACATTTCAATGGGATTCAAATCCAGGCTTTGACTAGGCCATTCCATAACCCTCCATTTCTTCTTTTTGAGCCATTACAGTACTTGGGGGTTTTGCTATTGTGAAATCTGCACCATTTGTAGATTATTTTCCTTATAGTGGAATGATGTATTTCAAATAATTTGGAGATCTTTTTAAATCCCTTTCCAGACTCCTAGGCACCCATGACCTTTTTTTCTGAAGGCCTCTTTAGATCTTGGCATGATGACACCACACACCTCAATAGCAAAGGGAACACCAGACACTAGATATGAGATGGGTATAAATATGACACTTTCCACCTGCACTCCGTAAGCAGGTTCTAAAAACTGGCACCCAGTCTTGAACACCTGATTCTAATTTTATGGATTTGAAGGTGTGATAAATGTAGGGGTGTACTTACTTTTGTCCATGTGACTGATCTGTTTTTTGTTAATTGTAATTTAAATTGTGAAAATCACTACAAAATGTAAATATTATGTGTCATTTGATATTGTATAACCTTTATTAATTGGCACTGTTTCAAAGAGTGTAAAATGTTTGCTTGTCCAAATATGTCAAAAAAGCCAACAATTTCCATGGGGTACTTTTTGTCACATGACTGTATATACTGTATATTGCACATACTAAAACCACCCACACAATGCAAAAACACCCACAAATGAGTATTAGAGAAAATATAACTTTTAAGAGTTTATGATATGGACACCAAAGGGAGCTGTGCTAAAGATGGCAATAGCAGCGCGTGAGACGCAGGAAGCAAATGAGTTCATAATAATAAGTGAAGAAAGCCAATAAGAGGAAAAGAGAAATGTGAGTAGGAAATAGAAAAAGAAAGCTGAAAAAGAAAGGAGCAGTCAGGATAAGGTAGATAAAACTCCTCCCTTGAAAGCCACAAATGGAAAATAATTTTTTAAAAATAGATACAGATAGATATATACATACATGTTGTGTTCTCTAAATATAATTCCACTAAATGACCCTGGACACTGTTGGATTTTTTCATCAGTATCGGTGAAAAAGAAACAAGCAACATACTGTTAAAAACCCCACCAAATTCTCTTTCACTTAGTGAAGTATGATACAATCAAAAATCACAGCAGAAGAAATGGGTGACATGAAGTCAATGGATAAAGGTGGAGTAGTTGTTTAAGGAAATAAAATACTTTTTTTGAAACATTAAGGAAGCAGACACAAAACAATCAAACGTGCATCAGTTCTTCTACAATTATGCTGTGGGTGGTGATGGCAATGATCACACTTTAATTAAAAGTGTCTATACATAGACATACATAGCTTTCAGCTTTACCTGCTTGTTCAAATCTTATTCTTTAGGCAAGTGTACAATTTTTTAAAACTAAAATTGAAATAGAAAAAAGTAATTACATGACCTCATTTTAGTAATCATGCACATAGTATATATTTAGTAAGATATTGTCACGGATTTCCCCTTGCATTGATTGCTGGAGCATTCAGCACACTTGAACTGACCGAAGCGAGACAGTGCGCGTCAGGTAATTCCCCCTCGCGGTGAGTCTCGGTGCGCTCAGAACACTTAAGCAAGGTTTTTGTCTTTATTTACATTTCCTCATGTGTTTTTGCTTTGGTTTCTGTCCTGTCTCCACCTAGGGCCATCGCAACGTGGCGACCTCACTCCCAGAGCTCCATCCTGAGCCCAAAGAGGTGGTCTTCCCTGCTGAACTCCAGCCAGATGTTAACATGGTGACCTCAACCCCAGGGCTCCAGCCTGAGACTAACGAGGTGGTCTCCCCTGCTGAGCTCCAGGTTGAGGTCAACATGACAACCTCCTGTCCAGGGCCCCAGTAGGAGACTGGTGGTCTCTCCTGCTGTGCTCCTGCTAGAGGCCGACAGCTCAGCCATCCAAGTCCTGTTCTTACTAGAGCCCGATGTCATGGCCTCTCAAGTTCTGGTCCTGCCAGAGGCCGACAGCCCCTGAGAGATAACAAATACGAGTCCACGTGCATTGGGATTGATTTCCTGGTGACAACATTTGCTCTCTGAGCCTTTCAACATTACAACAGCCTGCAGACACATAGGGAAGCTCTTCACCATACAGAAATTGGTTTATCTCTACAGTCCAAGCATCTAATCCAAAACAACACAATTTGCTTCGACAATAAGTATTGGCTGTGGTTCAGGTGGTAGAGCAGGTTGTCAACTAATCGTAGGGTTGGCGGTTCGAATTCTCGGCCAATGTGACTCCACATGCCGAGGTGTCCTTGGGCAAGAGACTGAACCCCAAGTTACTCCTGATGGCAAGCGCCTTGCATGGCAGCTCTGCTACCATTGGTGTGTGAGTGTGTGTGTGAATGGGTGAATGAGAATCAGTGTAAAGTGCTTTGGAACCACTAAGGTTAAAAAAGCACTATATAAGTGCAGGCCATTTACCATAAGGCCAATACAATATCTCCTTCAAACCAGCTCATTTATTTTAGGCTTTTCATCTGAAGTCCACATCAACAAATTAACTGGACATTCTGCTCATCTTTGCTTTAATTTTTTCCTAAGCTGAATGAATCCTGTTTTGTCTAATCATAGTACCAGCTATTTCTTTCGTGCCATATAAAGTCTGGTGAATTGTGCTCCATACAGCCATAGACTTTTAAAATCTATTATTCTATTATATAAATGCCAGTAATATGACAACAGCTGATTAAACATAGAAAACAGGATGTCAAATAGAAGGTGGTGTTTTGTTTTATGGTCATATGAGGCCAGATTCTAAATCTCTGCTCATTTACAGCATTGACATTCTAGGCAAAAAAGGGGATACATACAAGGAAGATGCCCCAAACCCACTGTAAAATATGCTGGTGGATTATTGATGTTCTGGGGCTGTTTTGCAGCTAGAGGTGCAGAGACATAAATCCAAACATAAATCCAAATCAACACAGAAATTGTTGTGGGACACAAAATCAATGTTTTGCAACGACCATCTGAGTATCCTGATGTTAACCCTATGAAAGACTGCGGTCTGAATTAAACAGCCCAGTCCACCTAACGACATTAGTCAGTGAAGATCTCATAAGCCTTCAGGTTTAAATTAAACATTAAGCCTTGGACATTAACATGTAGGATATAACAATTATTCACTGAAAGCAAAAGTAGAGTTAAGGAAAGCAGAGCAGGCAATAGAGAAATTAATAACAGATTCCTCAGATGGACTGCAGAGAGACATTCAAGATGCCAGGAACTGATGAATGTGAGATTGTGTCATCACTGCAGCATTAGGAGATTTGAAGCTTGCACAGAATAGAAGGCAAAAGCTGCTAAACAGCAAAGGAGATGCCCAAAAAATGTCATCTGCTGAGAAAGATAAAAGTCAGCTATGAGGAGGAAATGCATGAGAATACTCACAAGGCAAAGTTTTCTGGGGGGGAAATGTGCAAATATATTTCATTATAAGTGTCACATAATAAGAAGATTATTTATAATTCAGTCCTGTCTACCATGACAGAAAAATGAGTCTAATATTATACTCCTGATTCTTATATTCAGATTCATCATATATACTCTGTGTATATATATATATATATATATATATATATATATATATATATATATATATGTATATATATATATATATATATATATATATATATATATATATATATATATATATATATATAAACACACACATGGTCATGTGAAAAAATAAGTACACCCCATGGAAAATGTTGGCTTTTTTGACACACTTGAACAAGTAAACACTATATCCTCCTTGAAACCATGCCTGTTAATAAAGTTGATACACTATCACATGACATAAAATTTACATTTTTTAGTAATTTTCACAATTTATATTAACAAAAAAAACCCCAGATCAGTCACAAAAGTAAGTACACCGCTACATTTATCACACTTTCAAATCCATAGAATCAGGTGTTCAAGATTGGGTGCCAGTGATTAAAACCTGCTTAGGGAGTAAAGGGGGAACCTTTCATAGCTAGTGGCTGGTGTCTCTTTGATACTGAGGTGTGTGGTGTCATCAAGATCCAACGAGTTCTGTAAGGCCTTCAGAAAAAAGGTTGTGGATGCCTATGAGTCTAGCAAGGGATTTAAAAAGATCCCCAAATTATTTGAAATACATCATTCCGCTATTAGAAAAGACTGTAAGATAATCTACAAATGGTAGAGATTTCACGACTGCCAATTTGTCCAGGACTGGCCATCCCAGCAAACTCAGCCCAAGAGCAGACCATCGGATGCAAAAAGAAGTCTCCAAGAACCCCAAAATTTAATTACAGGATCTGTTAATAAGTCTTGCAAGTGTTGGTGTCAAAGTGCATGCTTCTACAATCAGACAGCTTTTGCACAAATTTGACCTGCATGGGAGGCATGCCAGGAAAAAGAATTTGTAAGACTATAGTTTTCCAATGAGCATATAGGCAAAGACCAGGTCTTTTGGAATAATGTACTCTGGACAAAGGAATCAAAGATAGAGTTGTATGGTCACATTAACAGCAGACATGTTTGGCGCAGACCAAAGACAGCATTTTAGGAGAAGCACCTCATACCAACTGTGAAGCACGGTAGTGGAAATGTTATGATTTGGGGTTGCTTTGCTGCCTCAGTGACAGGACAATTTGCATTCATTGATTCAATTCTGACTTCTGCATCATATCAAAGAGTGCTTGAAGATAATGTGAGGCCATCTGTGATCCTAAGCACACTAGCAAATCCACCAAGGAATGGCTCAAAAAGAAGAAATGGAGGGTTAGGGAATGGCCTAGTCAAAGCCTGGATTTGAATCCCATTGAAATGTTGTGGGGGGGATTTGAAACGGGCAGTACATGCAAGAAAATGCTCAAACATCTTGCAAATGAAAGAATATTGCATGGAAGATTTATCAAAAATTCCATCAAGCTTGGTGGACAATTATGCAAAATGCCTACAAGAAGTTATTTCTGCTAAAGGGGGCAATACTAGCTTCTGAGGCCAAGGGTGTATTACTCTTTCCATAGAAGAATATCATATATTGATCTATTGATATTTCTGTTTCACAGATGATCAAATATTGCTCCAAATATGTCAAAAAAGCCAACAATTTCCATGGGATGTACTTATTTTTTCAAGAGTGTGTGTATGTATATATGTATGTGTATATATTATAGATGCACCGATACTAAATTTCTCAGCCGATACCAATAACCGATTATTCAGAGTGATATTGGCCAATATCGATAGTTCTGCCTTTTATGCCTTCTTTTAATTTAATAATCAGAAATCCCACATTCTGAAAAAAAATGCTAATAAAAACTTTATTCTCTCCATTTCAACAAGTTGTTTCACAGTAACTGGTCTCATAAACAGAAAACACATTACTCTAATCAACATTTTTAACAAATTAACTTATTTAATGTTATTAATTCATATTAACAGAATTCATTGACTGAATTCTAAAAAAAACCTCCTGTTAGGCTTCACATTCACTCACCACAAACAAAAGCATTTCTCCTTCATCATTGAACATCAAAGTGGTAATATATAATATCAACTTATTTTTTTGGATGATATTAACATTAACTGCAAATGAAACATACTACTCTACAAATATATTTTTCTGTGCAATATATCCTTTTTTCAACTCGTCTTCATTTAAATCTTTCAACGGTGTACTGGTGCTTTAATTCAGCTTTAATTTACACACACACACACACACACACACACACACACACACATATATAAAATATAAAGAATCACATACTATACTAAGTTCCATAATAGTCAAATTAAACCATGTGTGTTGTAGAGGTGCCACTAAACTAGTTATAATTATGATTAATCTTTTACTGAGGATAATCTGTTAGTGTAGTGCTTTCACCTTTCTCCACCTACCCCCTTGTCTCTGATACATACATTTGTGTCAGTGGTGAGTAGAACTCAAAGATCCCTACTTAGACTGCAGACCTCTATGAGAAGTATGTTTACCATAACAAAACTGTCTGTCTCTGGAATGCCTGAAGGTTGTGTATCAAAGTTCAGTTTATCCCACCTCTTTTGAGATTCTACCACATGTTGGCTGTTTTCCTTTAGTGCTTTACCTAGTACTTTAAGACAAATTTTTCATGTTTAACAGAGTAGAATGCCCCAACCCCCAACACTTCCATCAGGGTGGGTGTATCCACTGGCAACAACATTGTCCTTCCTGTCATATGCTTAAAGGGTGTTAAGTCTCTAACTCAATCTGGAGTGGTCACAAACTCCATGGAATGGCTGGTGGCAATATATGACCACTCCCTCTCTGTTTCATGAATAGTCAAACTAGTCTACATTTGTAGGTGGGGGTGTCACAGTGGGGGTTGTTTGGTTTCTGTGTGCCCTGTGCTTAAATTTGGATGTGCAGGATTTGTATATATTGTATATCTATATCTATATCTATCTCTCTCTCTCTCTCTCTCTCTCTCTCTCTCTCTCTCTCTCTATATATATATATATATATATATATTTTCACCGATTAGCCATAACATTAAAACCACCTGCCTAATATTGTGTAGGTCCCCCTTGTGCCACCAAAACAGCTCTGACCTGTCAAGCCAATGACTCCACAAGACCTCTGAAGGTGTGCTGTGGTATCTGGCACCAAGACGTTAGCAGCAGATCCTTTAAGCTCTGTAAGTTGCAAGGTGGAGCCTCCATAGATTGGACTTGTTGGTCCAGCACATCCCACAAATGCTCGATTGGATTGAGATCTGGAGAATTTGTAGGCCAAGTCAACACCTTGAACTCCTTTTCATGTTCCTCAAACTATTCCTGAACAATTTTAGCAATGTGGCAAGCAGCATTATCCTGCTGAAAGAGGCCACTACCATTAGGGAATACTGTTACCGTGAAGAGGTGTACTGGGTCTGCAGAAATGTTTAGGTAGGTGATATGTATCAAAAGTAATATCCACATGAATGTCAGGACCCAAGTTGTCCAGTTGTCCCTCCTTGGTCCACTTTTGGTAGGTACTAACCTGCCATTTTGGAGATGCTCTGACAGTCATCTAGCCCTCACAATTTGGCTCTTGTCAAAGTCACTCACATCCTTATGCTTGTCCATTTTTCCTGTTTCCAATACATCAAATTCAAGAACTCACTGTGCACTTGGTGCCTAATATATCCCACTCCTTAACAGGCTGATTGGTATATGTAAGGAGGAAACAAATCTTATGAAAATATAGATATTAGCTAGCATTATAAATATTAAGGAAACTATAGCTGAGATTGTGAACATACTGTATAATTTGGAGTATGTTTCTAGTTCAGGTGATCATTGTGTTTCACTAGGGGCAAAAAATGGTCTTGAGGGGTGCTGTGAACTATGTACAGCATGAAATCGTTTAAAATATATATAATACATTTTTCAATAGTAGCCATGCTGCTAGGTGTTAAAAGCAGTGTACATGGTATGGAAAGAGAATATTTTAAGTAACGGGTTCATTTTTGGACTGGTTTTGGTAACGTCCTAATCCTAATCAGAACAAAACACAGTAGTGATGATGTGAAAGAGACACAAATGCATCAGAGAGATGCACTGGCTGTAGTGTAGTTTTATTTTGCAAAATGTTTTCTGACAGGTACCGATGTCTTCATGTAGCGATCCAAGTAATCATGTAATGCACTGATGAATCGCCAACAGTGGGAGGTCTCTTAACAAAAGATGTGATGGTTAGGAGTTCTGTTCAACAGCTCATGTACAACATGGAGGATTAAATCACCTCATAACATCTTTTTTGTTTTGACATGAATGGATTTTTGTTTGCTTCATCTTTTCATTTTAGTATACAGTCAGCATATTAATACACCACAGCAAAGTAATGGGAAAAAGACGATTTAGCTTTAATTTTTTTTTTTAATTTATTTATTCATTTTCATATGATTTATTTACATGTGATTCATTTACATGTGATTCATTTACATGTGATTCATTTACTGATTTGCTTCTCTTTAAATCCAGCTTTAGACTGTGATATTACAAAGGTCTTTCCAGATTATTACTTGCCACACTGTATGAGATAACCCCATTAAATTGCTTGAATTCTATAATATAATTTGTTCACCATGTTTAAATAGAGGTTTAAATCCTCTAAAAACAGATTCGCACTTGACTAACATTACTCCGTTCCAGTACACATCCTTCAAAGCATTGGCATGTTCTGTTTACTCTCACAATCCCCCAAACACACACATACCCAAAGTCTCCATAAAAACAAACAAACAAAAAAATGAGACAGCAGTGTTTCCCACAATAACCAAAAGTTGTCCACAATGTGAAAACAACTCGGAGAGTAAGCTGAATTAACCAACAAAATTACCAAGACAAAAAGTTCCAGTAAGAGAAAAAGCCCCTACTGACTTCAAGTCTGATAAACAGTCTGTGCACAATAACAAATATAATGTCCTTAACTTTTAAAGACTTGTAACAAATAATATAACAGTGTAGGACGTAAAGCCGAGGAAAAAATACTAATAAAATTAAATAAACAGAAACTCTAACCCAGTCAGAGCCTCAAAACAGAGAACCACATTAATACCGAAGTAGATTTAAGAGGAGTGGGTCCACAAATCTAGGCGAAGTAATGCAACGACGATATCTTCAATAAAAATCCAAATACTGTAGAGCTGGAAGGCCGAGTGCAAAAAATAAAAATAAAAGAAGAGCGAAAAGTACGCCGCTGTGTAGGTGATGCAGTTCACCCCAATATCAAGAGTTTAACAAAGTCTCCTGCTTCCTCCGCTGAAATAAAGTCCTTCTGGACACCGTTATATGTAATGCGAATCCGAGCTGGGTGAAGTATTCCATAGTGAGCGCCCTCAATACCATGGAGTTGACGCCGAACCTCGTTAAATGCGGCCCGGGCCCGGGCTATCTTGGCTGTGTAGTCAGGGAAAATGGAGATGGTCAAATCCATCACTTTAATTTAAGCTCTCTCGCACGGCGTAAAATGTCAACACAGTCACTGTGATAGTGGAATCTGCACACAATAGCTTGTGGTCGTTCACCAGGCTTGGGCTTCGGCTGAAGGGTCCGGTGGGACCGGTCCAAAACCGGCTCCTTCTCCAGACCAAACTCCTCTTTTAACAAGGCCGCTACATCAGCAGTTGTACATGTGTCAGCGCCCTCTGGAACTCCCACTATCCTAACGTTATTGCGCCGTGACCTCGACGCCAAATCCTCACATTTATTCTCTAATTGAGTCACGGTCGCAGTGAGAGACTCGATAGTAGTCTTCATGTGAGCTATGTCATCGGTGCAACCGATAAAATGGAGCGTGCTCCATTTCCACAACAGTACCATTCAGTGTTGACATGGTAGCCTCGGTAGCAATTTTATCACTAGCCAGCTGTGTTTTCACGGCCTGCAGGTCAAGCTGAACAGCAGACAGCGCAATCCTAAAAGTCTCCTGGAGCTCCTTTTCAAAAATATCGGCGATGTCCTTCCTCAGTAAAGCCAACAGCTCAAGCCTGAGTGCGGCGAAGTCAAAGTCACCGCTCGGTGACGCGGATTCAGGGGAAGAAAGGGACTCACTCGCGGCGCGCACACTTGGCCTCGGTCGTGTCTGAATGCTACCAGAGGTTTTCATGTTCTTTCCAGACATTTTAACGTAGCACAAAGTTAAAAGTGCAAACAAGGAACGGAGTAGGATAAGTCAAAATCTATTGTATGACCGAAAAGCGCTAATTAATTACAATTTTAATCGAAATCAGCAAGAGCCTCCAACTTCGCGTCCTACTCCATTTTGCTTAAAGTACATGTACATATTTGTGTGCTTTTACCTGTATTAGCAGAATGAAAAACAATGCTCTACTATAGTTCTATGTTCTACTATAGTCACTAGTCCTGATTAAAGTCCCATTGCATCACCTACATAAACTACAAATTTAACTAGAAGCATTAAAGTCAGAAGTCACATTTTGCCTGGATTGGAATTTGTTCTCTATTTTCTTACAACATTTAAATATAAAGGACAGCAAATTTAGAAAAGGCCAATGCAAAACCAAAAGATTTTCATGATATGAAATATTTTATGTTTTGTTTGTTTGTATTTGCTGGTGCTAAGAACCATTGTTGATATTTGTTTGCTTTGTCAGATTTACCTACAATTCGCCTCTAACCTCCATATGCCCTTCATTTTTCTAGACATGATGAAATGAATTACAGAAAAATCCATTTAGGAAAAGGCAATGTGCAAAGATGAGTAGCGGGAAAAACATGGCTTTAGGCAACTGGCCTCATTTCAGGAGAACAGATCCTCTGGCTTCCATTTAGGTTTTGCAGCAGATAACATGACTAGGGAGTTGGTAATTCAATGAAATCTAACAGTATGGTACATCATCATACTGACAAAACCTATTGTCTTGTCAGTGTCAATTCTATTAAGGGAAAACCTAATGTCCACAGAATAAGGTGCTGTTTTATCTTTTAAATATATATGTGTGTATATATACATATATATATATGTATATATACACACACACACACACACACACACACACACACACACACATATATATATATATATTTCGTTTCACTCTTGTCAGTTACTGGATACAACCAATCAAATATATCAATAGGTAGGTTTTTTTTTTTATTATTTACCCCTGGCAATCTGACCACTGTCAAGCTCCTTAGAACCGTAATAATATTACCATTTATACAGCATCATATGCCACAACAGAAATGTACTTATCTGATCTTAATATTTCCAACTACTGTATTTGTGATGAACCATCAGAATATTAAACTTAGCAAAGAACACAGTTACAAACCGTGTTACATACAACCCCCAAAGCCCATTGATTACTAATGGCAAGATCACCTAGTAACACCCATTAAACTTAATTAAAGCACTTAAAGCACAAGAGGGATGAAGTATATACAGTAGAACAAATCTTCCTATGTGCGGTCCAATTCAAAATTAATATTATTAAACTTTAATTTAGTATGTTTGGTATTTCATGATTTTCCCCATATCAGGTTACTTCATCATATTCACCAATTAGATGGATACACGATCTATCATTCAAGCAGTTAACGAAGTGCAGCCTGCAATAATCAATTATATCTTCACAGTTCCTCCCAGTAAAGCCTCTGCAGCTTCTGCACAAGAAGGAATTTTGGTTCGTGCTGTGTTCAGTCCCTACAGCAGGTCTATAAACATGATGAAACAAATACATAATTTGTAACAGATTAAAATTTTACAGCTTCACAATATTTCTTATATTATGTTATAAAACTGGCCATTATATATTTGTTCATGTATATTTTTTCAACAAGTCTTAACCCTCAACATGAGAAATCTGCAAGGATTTATTTGAGAATATCAGCGCATGATATATATTTTTCAAATACATCACATATAACAATCAAATTACATATCAAAATTTCAACCAGTAAAAATGCGAGTCTAAAAGTGATGTTACGTTGCTTTATAGTCCTCTGATTTAATAACCACTAAATATTGTTCTCCCAAAATCTCAGTTTGCAAATTATTCAGATTAAAAAAGTAATATATTTAAAAGATTAAAAGTATTAAAACAAATCTAAATATTTTGTACTTCACCAATATTTCTAAATATTTAAATGTTGTACTTTAACTTAGAGTTTATTTAAAAATAGGGTCTGGTATGGGAAAACAATTTCACTATTGTCATAGCACCTTTCTAGCCTGTATATTTGTACTTTCTAATGCTACAGTAATTTGATGTTTACTAAAAACCTATGCATGCCAACCTGATGCCCTCAGAATTTACACATTTACTTACATACAAAAAAATTAAATATTATGATACTTAAAACTACAAGTTAAACCATCACTTAGCATATAAAAGTACAATGATGACCTATCACAGTTTACTATTAAGGCTTATTAAGATAAATTAAACAATCCAATAGGTTACACAATCATATGCTTAACCGCTGGTGAATACCGTCTCTCTCTCTCTCTCTCTCTCTCTCTCTCTCTCTCTCACACACACACACACACAGACACACATACACTCGCTGCCTCATTAATTCCCCAGTCATTCCTTTCTTCATTTAGAATTTTAATTTACTGTTTTCTCTTTCTTCTTTTTCCAGTTGTCATTTCGCCTGAGAGCCTGTTTAAATTTATTGACTTGAGTGATCTCTGCTATTACAGCCCACAGAGATGTAGGGGGTGAGATAAGTGAGGCAATAGCTCTAAAATGCCCCTCAGAAAAAGCCAGGCTCAAGAGCTAATAGAGCCCTGTTATTTGTCACTTCTCCCCTGTGCTATTAGTAAAAAGTCATTTAGACTCTGTTATCTGACATTGCTGGAAACTCCCTCATCAAACCTGCAGCAAATTTAAAGTGTGGTAATTTTTGGTTGAGGGTTGCCCCATAATAATCATAAGATTTCAAAGATACCCTAGAAAAACTAGGATTTGCAATATTAATATCTGTAGTTTTTTTGTATTGTTTCAGGTTTACATTATTATTACATTTTATGGGGTCAATCTCAGTTGTCTAACTGAATGCAATTAAAATTCAGTCATTGGAAAAGCCAGTTTATTCAAAGGGAAAAGAATGAGGGATGTGAAATAGGCATGTGCTTCTTTAAGTGGTCACTTTTGCTTTTTGACCTTTTTGAATTCAAGAGCCTCAGTCTTCTGAGCCAATAGAAAACAAGAAAGCGGACAGAGAAAAAATGGAGGTGCTGCTTATTATTAAGTAGTGCTCACACTGAAATTTTGCCTTGCTGTTTTCCTAATGTTGCTTGGTGCACATCTGAAAAATATAAACTGCCAGAGAATTAAACAATATGAATTGCAAGTGAAAAAAAAGAAAAGAATTTCCAGCAAAGTAAATAGTGTGGCAGCATGACAGTGTCACGTATCAGGAAGCTCTGGACTCCACTTCCCATCAGCCACTGCACTGCACTACATGTCACATGACCACCTGCACCTGATTCACGTTTTGGTTAATGAGCACTCATGTGTATATATAGCCATTGTCTGCACTGATTCACTGTCTTTTGTTGTCTTAGACTCCGGTTGTTCATGTCTCTGTGTTTTGTTTATTGCCGTAGTGGTTTTCCAAGTTGTCTTAGTGTATTTGTTTCATAGTACGTTTGGTTAAATAAATGTCTTTATCTGCACCTGCTTCTGGCTCAACCTCGAAGTGTGACAGAACGAAAGACCAACAATCAGAAGCAGCAGATCGCCAAGATGGATAACTGGGGCGTCAGGATGCCACCAATGTTAGTGGAGTACTTTGCCACGTCGCGCCAACAGTCGGACAATTACCAAGCTGCGCTACGAAAGCAGCAGGACGCCAGGAATTACCTGGGCTTCAACTTACCGCCTATGTTCATGCAGGACTACGCCATGCCACGCCAACAGGAGGAGGAGTCCAGGTACAAGGGGGAGTTTGTGTTCAGTACAGAGACCCAGCCCGGGACCGACAGGGTGACCTCAGAGCTTGAACCCGAGGTGGGCTCACCTGCCGAGCTCCAGCAAAGGGTCAGCGGGGAGGCACTAGCACCAGGCTTTGATGTCCGAGTCCCAGTCAAGTCTCAAGTCCCTAAGGTCCCAGCCAAGCCTCGCGTCCCTGAGGTCCAAATCAAGTCTCGCGTCCCTGAGTTCACGTTCAGGCCTACTGACCCAAATGACCAAATGCCGCTCACGCCCAGCCAAGCTCCGCTCACGCCACAGTCCGCCGACACGCACCGCCAAGCTCCGCTCACGCCACAGTCCGCCGACACGCACCGCCAAGCTCCGCTCACGCCACAGTCTGCCGACACGCACCGCCAAACTCCGCTCACGCCACAGTCCACCGACACGCATCGCCAAGCTCCGCTCACGCCACAGTCCGCCTTGCAACACAGCCAGCAGAGTAACCTGAGCATCTGGGGCTTTCCACTGCAGGGGAGGCACACCTTGCTGCGCAGTCCAGAGGTGAAGGCTGGCCCAGAAATTTTTTTGGGGGGGGCAATGAGGACAGCAGGGCTCCAGCCTGAGGCCTACGGGGAGGTCTCAGCTGTGGAGCTCTCACCTGAGGTCAACATGGCGACCTCAGAGGGACAGGCTGAGGAGGCTGTCCCGCTGCCCTGCACAGCCGAGGAGGCTGTCCCGCTGCCCCGTTCAGCTGTGGTCGTCGCTCAGCCTCCCCGTTCAGCTGTGGTCGTCGCTCAGCCCGCCTGCTCCATGGCAACTAGCGTTCCCCCCTTCTGCTTCGAGGAGACCCACGCTCCTCTCCCTGGCTGCACGGGGGACTTCTCTCGGCCTTCCAGTTCAGCTGGGGACGTCGCGCCGCTTTCATGCGCTGCCGAGGAAATCTCTCAGCCTCCCTGTGCCATTGTAGAAGCCGCCCGGCCTCCTGATTTTGCGGGGGACATTTTCTCCAGGGGGCCAGGACCACCAGATGGAGGACGTATAATTTTGGGCGCTCCGGGAGTAGCGCCCTTGGGGGAGGGTTCTGTCACGTATCAGGAAGCTCTGGACTCCACTTCCCATCAGCCACTGCACTGCACTACATGTCACATGACCACCTGCACCTGATTCACGTTTTGGTTAATGAGCACTCGTGTGTGTGTGTGTGTGTGTGTGTGTGTGTGTGTGTGTGTGTGTGTGTATATATAGCCATTGTCTGCACTGATTCACTGTCTTTCGTTGTCTTAGACTCCCGTTGTTCATGTCTCTGTGTTTTGTTTATTGCCGTAGTGGTTTTCCAAGTTGTCTTAGTGTATTTGTTTCATAGTACGTTTGGTTAAATAAATGTCTTTATCTGCACCTGCTTCTGGCTCAACCTCGAAGTGTGACAGACAGTGGCTTATTACAGACAAACTAATATAGTGTTGAAGCAATGCGGCTCAACAGGTTAATCTATGTGCTACCAAAAAATGTCTGGAACTCAGTGAAATAAATTGAAATCAGTAAACTGTGTATGCAAAAACATGGAATGTGTTTTTGTTTTGTGCATAAGCATTTAATATATAATAGCATGTAGTCTCTACTACATTATTTGTATTTTTTAAACACCATTAAGTATTTTCTGATACTATTAAGACAGACAATTTAATGATTTGTTTGCTTAATGTCAGTACTACATCAGTGTACTGATCTGTGCACTGACCTCAGAGCTACTAATCAACATCCAGTTAATCATCAGTAAATATTTATCACTACAGTTGTATGTAGACACGAACTGGACTTACAGACCTGACATGTACTTGTGTTAATTTAAAACAACAACAAAAAAATTGTATATATAAAGTAAGCTGATAAACTCACCTGGTTAAATCTTAAATCCAATCATTTCTGCAGATCGCCTTTACATATCAGTTAACATTTTTTAAATAGAGCTATGTCTACCAACATATGCTAAAGGTTTTTTTGTGGTAAAATTGTTTTTTCACTTTGCCTTCTAGGATTTCCATGATAGCAGTGCTGGCATCATTGCAGTTTGAGGAGAGTGAAGGCTTATCATTGTTTTCTCTTCAATTGCTTGTAGCAGAGAATCTAAAAATTATCAACTGCTCCTTTTATACTACTAGAAATGTAACAAATTTGACAGTTAATGTCTATATATGTGCAAATAGAATGTGTTAAACCTTCTGTGACAATTAAAGACGAGAAGAAATTAGCAAAAACCCAATTAATCATTCCCAAATTGTGCTATCCTGGTCCTGTCTATAATATAACCAGCATATAACCAGCTTTATGTAGTGCATACAAGAACATGTACCTGCAGTAATACTGATCCCTTTGTGCTACACATATTGAGAGATGCACTGCACTGATCTCCCTGTTCCCTGCATTTTGTACCTGAGCACACAAAAGTGGCATTCTGCACACACATAAAAATGAATAGAAATAATCTCAGCCATAACCATGGATCATCATGTACAACTAGGAATGGGCTTTAGAGACAGTGGATGAGAGGGAGATGCAAATGTGAAAGTTGAAGGAATGGATCTCATCTAGTGCAGCATGATTAATTGTATTTTTATCAGTATCTAGATGTGGAGGGCTGAGATAATAGAATGAAAAGCTGAATATCAGATGATATGCACTACTTATACAGGTGTACAGAGTCATTATTTATATGCTAGTTAGAGTGTATAAATAGAAAATAGGAAGTAATTTGAGCTGCCAGGAAGTCTGCAGTAACTCAACCACTCTTCACAACCATGGTAAGCAGAAAAACACAACATGCCAAACCTTGAGGCAGATGGACTACAATACCTGAGAAGACCACATCAGGTTTCACTCCTGTTAGCCAAAAACAGGGATTTTTTTTTTGTCAGCTGGAAACAGACTGGTCATTCTCCTTTGACCTCTCTCACCAACAAGGTGTTTTTACTCACAGAATTGCCGCTGGACCAAAGCTACACAGCTCAACTGTGCCGCTTACAGCCTTCTCCACACACTCATTCCATGGAGTGATCATGTCAAAGACCTCAGGAGCAGCTAATTTCAGTTCATTAATATGATAATTACATATTAAGTAATTATAACAATAATATCAATGTAGCTATAACTGTTATTATAACAAAGTATAGGTCTTTATGTGTCATTATAAATGTGTTTATAGAGCAGTAATACTTGCTTGTAAATAATTATAAACAGGGCTATAATTCAATACAAGTATAGATTTCATAGAAAGTGTTACCCAGCATTTATGTGTTTTATGGAGACAACTATTGCCATTACTGTTATGACTGCTGAATAAGCCTAATAAATTGCAAAAAATGTTGATCTTCAGGTTTTGCATTTTGCTGCACATTCAGTCAAGGACACATTAAAACAGTACAGCTTAGTATTGTCACATCATCATCACAATATACAGCATCAAATATCTATCCATCCATCCATCTTCTATACCGCTTAATCCTTTTCAGGGTCACGGGGAAACCTGGAGCCTATCCAAGGGAGCATCGGGCATGTGGCGGGGTACACCCTGGACAGGGTGCCAATCCATCGCAGGGCACAATCACATACACATTCACACACTACGGACACTTTGGGCATGCCAATCAGCCTACCATGCATGTCTTTGGACTGGGGGAGGAAACTGGAGTACCCGGAGGAAACCCCCGCAGCACGGGGAGAACATACAAACTCCGCACACACAGGGCCATAGTGGGAATCGAACCCCCAACCCTGGAGGTGCGAGGCAAATGTGCTAACCACTAAGCCACCGTGCACCCCAGCATCAAATATGTTTTTAGTTTAAATTGTACAGCTAATTTTAGCAAAGCCAACATTTCTGCATTATTGCATAACAGCAACCAGTAACCAAAGACCTATAGCTTTCTTTTGTTACTAGCAGCACTGGGATCTTGAGTGTGATGCACCTTTAAACAAACAAGAGGCAACATCAGTGAAGCAGCACTGAGGAAGCAGGAACAGAGAGAGTCATTAGCCAGCTGTGCTCTCCACGCTCTGTATAACTGATCCTGACATCAATACTATTTTCAGACCTGGCCCTTCAAAGATGAGCAATAGAAAAGGACCACAGTGCCAGATGACAGGAATATAGAGCTGCCTACTGCTATTGGACTTAGCATATTTGCAATGAGCAGAAAATGATTATTTCACTTTCATGCAGATTAGCTTCTTCAAGAGCCGCCCAGACACAGCTAATTAATGTAGAACAGTCCATTTTACTGTTATGTGAATGTGAGACAGAAAGTGGATTAGCCATCAAGTTTTACTGTCCATGCTTTCAAGTGACTGAAATGCCTCATGGGACTGATGACTTGGTTCAGGTGGGAAATATAAGGAAGATGAGGAAAGGTTACCAAAGACAATTAGTCCATTATCACCATCACTTTATTTCAATTCATTTCCACTCATAACAGTAAAATTACCTTTCACTTAAAAGTTTCATGAGATCCCATAATGCTGTTAATTTTAGAAATGGCTCCAAGTGAAAATCTTATCTTTCTGTAACACCAAATTCTGAATGAATGTGCAACAGCTCACTTCAGGCCTGTTAAATGCTATAAAAGCCACCCCCAAAAGAGTGTTGTTGCCTTTAAAATGACGAGTTGATCCTGTTATAAAGGGGCATTCTCAATTTACATGTGACATTTCCTATAAATCATTTCCTTAGGAGAAGAAAATGAACCCCAAAAAAGATGGAAAGTAGAAAGAAATAGGACCTCACATGTTTGACAATGCCATATGCTTGTTCCTGCTGACAGCCGAGCATTGTGCAGCTGTGTTCCAGCTTCACTTCACAATTGGAACTGGAAAAACCTGCTGGGCACATGCAAATGTACTTTTCACCATGTTCTTCACATTTGCCTCTGTTCCTACAGGGCTGTGAACTGCAGGAGCCTTTCTTCTCTGTGCAGAATGTGCCTGTTAGCAAATACATACAGTAATAGATACAGAACAACACAGTGCCTCTTTTATAATTATAAAAAATACAGTAAAAATATATAGTAAAAATCTGAATTTATGGGAAGTATTTCCCCATCCACAAAAAAATGCACATGTTAATTTATAGGGCAAAAAGATAAACGCTGCTTATATGACTATGACTTTTAGAAACAGAATTCAAGAATACACATACAGCCACAAACAATTAGAATTAAATAGCACTAGGTCACACAGGATAATGAGACGAGAAAGAGCAAATCAACTGAGGGTTATCAATTTTGATAGTGGGTAATGGTGTATCATCAGTTTTAAAGGTGCTGATTCAAATCAAGACACAGAATGGCAAAGTTCACATTATCTATACCTATTATCTATAACTAGCCTACACGTAACATTCAGCTTGCTTTCTAATTCAGCTAAAGATGGAAAAAAAGAAGAAATATTCCTTACATATCTTTTTGTATTTAGATATTGAAGAACACATAAACTACTTCTCTGATAATAAAAAAAAAAATCTGCTTTTATTAGTGACTTGTGTGAACATGTGCAATGGAATGGAAAGGATGTAGTGTCACTGTCCATAGCATAAAACATTTGGAGAGATGTGTCTAAAATTAAAGGCCAAATACTAACTGAGCCTTCATATTTGGGGTGTCACTTCCCAAATGAAACCAAAACCAATTATAATATTTGAAGGATTATGGACCAGTCTTACTTTGAAAAAGCTATAGTCAGAGACATTGCTCGGCCTCGACCTCTTTTCCAGGACAACGACCAATAAGCACACTGCAGCAAGGATGGTAACTGAAGCAGAGGGCATAAAACTGGGTTACTGTTCCTCCAGAATGCTTGAAACAAAATCTAATTGAGATCTAATTTAGCATGTTTGCCTCGCACCTCAAGGGTTGTGGGTTTGATTCCCGCCTCTGCCCTGCGTGTGCAGAGTTTGCATGTTCTCCCCGTGCTTCAGTGGTTTCCTCTGGGTACTCCGGTTTCCTCCCCAGTCCAAAGACATGCGTTGTAGGCTGACTGGCATCTCTAAATTGTCTGTAGTGTGTGAGTGTGCATGCGATTCTGCCCTGCAATGGACTGTCACCCCATCCAGGGTGCCCCCTGACTTGTGCACCGAGTCCTATGGGATAGGCTCCCCGCGACCCTGTCTAGGATAAGTGGTACAGAAAATGGATGGATGGATGGCTGACAAATATGGCATATCTATTTCATTACTTTTAACTATTTGATTAGTGATGAACTGTAACTGTAAAACTATAAAATTCAATTCAATTGTTACATTTTTATACACATTGAATCTAAATGTGTCTAAAACCAACCATTCTAGCTTGAAAAAGCTTGTTATAGTGCAGTTCAGCCACATCACACTGACTACTTGCAAGACTAAGGGAGTTTTCAACTTGGGCCAAATACATGAGTGTGCATGAGGCTCCCTTGGAGGCAGGGCTTATAATCATAGGTTTGTGTTTATATTGATGAACCCCTTCCAAACCATGGATTGATTCTGCAATTCTATACATCACTTTCATGCATGTAGGCAAAATGGCAGGTACTTTTGCAGGTTTTTAATTATTTCCCTGTAACACTAACACTCAAGCAATGAAGAACAGCTTTGTTTTATTATATTTATTTTTCTTCTTCTATAAATGGCATGTCATCATTCAGGAATACTTGCAAACGAGAAGCTGTTCTTGTACAAGAACATTTCGATCCGTGCAGGTTGGTAGAAGATGCTAACACTCGCACCACAAAAGGGAGCTAATTACAGGGCTCCAGTCCTATCAAAATTTGGTTTTATATATCAATAACAATAATAGGCCTTTCCCATGTATTATAAAAGTGAAATCCGGAAGTAACGTGACAAGCTGAACCAATCACATTACTCAGAATGTGGTGCCAAGTACAGATGGCTTCCACACCTGATGTGAGTACTCCCAAGCCCTGAGTTGAAAAAAACAAACAAACAAAAAAAAACAAGAAAAACCTTACGTGTAACATGCCATTATCAATAGCATAAAACAGTTGGAGAAAAAAGATCTAATTAAACATGGATCCTTCCAAAAACAGAATTTGCTAAACATTGGGCAGAAATTATTTATTTGACTCATTAAATTCTAAACCCTTAATGTTTAATTAACATTATCCCCTGGGTAGCCATGTTTTGCTTTTTTTTTATTATTTAATATGAACACAAGTCTTCTCTGAACTCTCTGTGTCACCAAGCGGACGGTAGAAGAATTGTGACAGAATGTGAGTAATTGCCTGAGTGATGGTGCATGAAAGTACATGAAGGCTTACATGAAGGCACCTGAAAAAATGTGAATTGTGGCCACATCTGTTCTGCTCTATTCACAGAAAATGCTTATTTTGCATTGAAAGGTTATGAAAGGCTGAGACGGGTTTGGCGTGATGGTGACATCAAAAGTAATGACTTTCAAATAAATAAAACCAGACAGTGGAAAGCACAACAATCTGAAAGAGTTTCTTACCGGCAGTTATGTTTATAGGTATATTCATATTCACAAGGATGAAAAACAACACTGTAGTTCAGTACCAAGTGAATGGACCAATGCAAACACATAGAACAGACAATGTCAGTTCATGAAAAATCAAAATGCTCAATTATGACAATTTTATCTGATTTGTAACATCCTATTCACTGACATCCTTTACTTCTGTGGCTTTCTTTAGATCATTCATTAGACAGGAAATCAACAGTGTTAGTCTATGGGGATATTGTGGTCAAGAAAAACTTGTGTGCGTGACATGCTATAATTATGCTACATATACTATATGTTCTGGGAGTTTAACACAATGACATTTGTATCTGTTCATATCTGCATTCAGATTTGAATCTAAAGTGTGTGTGGTCTAAACCAGAAGAGTTTACACATGAAAAACAGAAAACCCAGAGGTAGAAATATCAACACTGTAGGTAAATACCAGCTCTGACCATTCTTCATCAATCCAGTTCATAATTCACAAATAATTATGTCAGCGAGGCTGCTTTCCATATTCCTGCTTGCACAGTTATTATTTTGGTTTGTACATGCCCAATGATATCTTCTAACAAATTTAGTTGGTTCTATTAGTAGGCTAATTTTAAATAACCACAACACTGACCAGGCAGTTACTATGTCAATGCATCGTCCAGTGCCACAGGTTTATATTAATGAATGTATTTTTCTGTCATGGATATGCGGGAACTAGCTCGGGACTACAATTCCCAGCAGCCACAGCACCCCACTGCATCACTGTCATATGACCATCTGCACCTGATTCACGTTTGAGGTTAATGAGCACTCTAAGTCACAGTTTGTACAGCACTCAGGATCTTGCTTTGATTGCCTTATGTTGTCATGTTATGCTCTCCTGTCGCTTCTGTATAGTTTTATGTTTGTTTTTTAGTCCTGGTACCTTGCCACATGTTCATAGCTTCTTTTTGTGTTTGTTTTGATTGTTATTAAAATCTTAATCTGCACTTGCAACCCTACTTCGCTTCCATACCTGACATTTTCATTTAGCAAACTTCATGTATGACTGCTCACACCCACATGAAAGTAACAACCTCCCACTCGTGTCCTTTTTGTCATGTCCCAATGCATGTCTCTTGTTTAGTGTGCCTTTCTGCCAAGCTTTAAAAAACAAATAAACAAAAAACAATAAAACACAAGTGCATGCCTATTGCTATCCGTATTAGTATCAGTTTAGAACACGTTAGCTGTTTAAACCAAATGATGTATGCATATTCATTTATTTCCATAATATGCACCATATTCGTTATGTGTAATGTGACATGGCGCATAAATGTGGAAAACATCTCCAAACCTCAGTGTTTATGTATAATCATCTCCTTTCCATTTTGCAGTCTGCAATAAAAGATACAACAGCCTTGGGAGAGGCAGGTTGTCACTCCTTCCTCAGCATCGCCATTCATTTCAGAACTGCAATGATGGCTGAGAACTAATTAGAAGTTTAAACCATAATTAAATATTGAGGCAGCCCTTCCTGTGCCTCAGTAATATAAGTGCACAATGAATTCAGTTATACTTATGCCTAGAAAATTTTACTGCTGGGGCGTTAAACGTAAAAAAAAAAAAAGAAAAAAAAAATAGTAATAATAATAATAAAACCTAATGAGGACCAAGTAGCATAATCTAATCTGCATGAAATAATTTGCTATTATCAACATGGCTGATGTATCAATTCAGTCATCATAAAACTACAGTGACAAAACCAAACAAATCATACAAATACTGGCATCTCTGACATCACACCAGATTTGGCTCATGCTCTTTGTAGGTTAAATTTAGACATTACTGTGCATAGCAAAAAGTTCAAGGTGAGCATGATTTGATTTTATTCCCTGGTGGCATGCTTGGTTTTCCGTGTTCTTCAGAAGACACTAACTCATTTATCTTGCGAGTCCTTCTTTCCCCCTTAGCATATTCCTCTATGCTAAGCGGCAGGATGATATAAAGTCAGCTGTCTATGAAGCACCAGGCAGATTTTGAGGAATGTCTCACTGGGCTCCATTTTTTATACATTCTTTCAGTGTTTATTTTTCATCGTACAATGCCGAACTTCTTCAAAGGTTAAAGCCACTTGACATTTCCATATTTTTTTAAAGGGAATCCCCAACCCCCAATCTCCCAACCCCCATTCTGCCTCTAATTAAACTCATATTTTATATTATATATATATACAGGTGTCAAACTACAACAGCATACACATATGTTAGTTTTTTCCATTTCAGTGCCACAAACCAAGTCAGCTCAGTCACCTAAAACTACATCATTTAGAAACTGCACCAAAAAAAGGTAAAGGAGTAAAGGAACAGCAAACCAATTAACATTAAACTCCACTGGACATCCCTGGTGATGTAGCCTATTAGTTCCCCGAGACCTTGTTAGGATCGATCCTAGCAAAAGTAAAAGCACAGGAGAAAGTGCACAATCAAAAGAAAATATGATTTGATGCATCCCACAACTGGGGCCTCATTATTATGTGTGAGGGTAGCCACTAACTTCACAATGATTAATGGCATGACAGCTAGAGCAAAGTCAAGGAACTGTTAACACCACTGGGGCCAGGAAGGAACAGAAGTGAAGGTGAGCCCTTTAAGGTATCTCCCAGTGCACTGCCAAGAGTGCAGCTGGTGGGATTCAGGCAGACAGAAACGCTGAAGTACAGATATTTTGTTGAAAGGATTAATGTGGTTATTTGCCCTGTGGAGAACAGAAAGTCCAGATTAAACTTAGCTAGAAAACATCTTTAAAAGAATTTAAAAAAAACCCTGGCCTGTTCTGGAAAAAGATTCTTTGGACAGATGAAACCAAGATTAACTTGTACCAGAATGATGGGAAGAGCAGAGAATAGTGAAGGAAAGGAAGGGCTCATGATCCAAAGCATACCCCATCATCTGTCAAACATGGTGGAGGACGTGTTATGGCATGGGCATGTGTGGATGCCAATGGAACTGGGTCGCTGGTGTTTATTGATTATGTGACTACTGATAGAAGTAGCAGGATGAACTCTGAAGTGTATAGAGCTATATGTTCTGCTCAGATTCAGTCAAATGCTGATAGAACCTGATAGAACAGTGATTAACAATACAGATGGATAATGACCCAAAACATACCACAAAACCAACCCAAGAGCTTCTTAAGACAAAGAAATTGCCCTGGTTCTTAAATGTCAGTCACTTGACCTCAGGCCCATTGAGGGATTTGCATTAAAATATTCCTTAACTTTTATAATTATGTTTGATTGTCCAATAACTTTTGAGCCTATGAAACTGTAGGTACTATGTATATGCAATATTTTTGTTAACCCCCTTGAATTAAAGCTGAAAGTCTATACTTCAATAACATCTTGATTGCTTTGTTTCAAATCATTGTTGTGGTATACAGACGCAAAATTACTAAAATTGTGTCGCTGTGTAAATGTGTCACTGCCCAAACCTGGCTGTAATCTTAAATACATTAATTAATTAATCAATCCATAAATTAAGAAGAAGCAGAAGAAGAAGAATGTCATATCACAGCAAACCAGTGACTACATTTCCCATCCTGTACTGCAGCCTACACACATGGCTGCCATGGACCACAATTCCCATAACACTCACCTTCATTCTAATCACGCACACCTGCATCCAATTCACAGCATAATCACATCCACAGTTTAAAAGGACTTTTGAGGCATTCACGCTTTGCGAAGTACTGAGTTTTATCACCGTACCAAACATTTGTACCCTGTTCCTTGGTTTGTTTCATAGTCTTTGATCTTGTTTTTCGTTACGTGCTTTTGTCTTGCCTGTTTAATGCCTGTTTGCAGATCGCCTGACCCATTGCCTGTTTCTGACAACGCTTTTGTTTCACAATTTGGATTTGTCTGCTTGCCTCTCTTTAATAAAAGCTCTGTCCTAACCTCCATTAAGTGACAAAGAAGAACAAAATTTTTTGGAAAATTTGTTTATCATACACTACACTGTTTATCATACCAAATGTCCACACTTTTAGCTTTGTCCATTACATGTACAAGAAACCATATTAAGAAATATTATGAATATATCAGTCAAGAGATAACAATGGAGGCACCATACTATATATAGCAAACACTATGTCCTGTGGTCTTTTAAACATGGTATCCTAATCCTAACATGAAATTGGCACAGACAGCTCCCACCTACCAGGACGCAATGTAGCTGGAAGCAAGAACGTTGTCACATTAAAGTCCTTGGGAAAGCATGTTAAAACAGACATTCACATTCAGGTTTTGGATGTAATTTCAGGTGTCTAGCTAAGGCTATACTTGTTCACCTTTTGTTTATTCTGACTAGATTACTTGCTTTGCTCTACCTATCTGTTAGGATGTTTGTTCTAGTGGACTATTTTTCCGCTGTTCCATAGCTGCTTATAAAATGCTGACTGGTGCATCGTGAAACTACTTGTCAGAGATTTCCCCTAGCGCTGTGTCCGGAGCGAGCAGCGCACTTCAGCAGCCCGTAGCACGCTCAGCAGCCTGTGGTGTGACAACGCACTTTTTGTTTACTTATTGGTTTATGCCATCTCTCTGCCCCTGTACTGTATTGGTTGTGTCCCTAACAAGTCTCACCTGCTCTGTGTTTTAAACCCCTCATGTGTCTTTGTCCCCCGTGCACTATTGTTTCGGTGTTTCGCCACCTGAACATTACGGAGCCTATTGTTTCCGTGTTTGCTTCCTTGTGTTTTGATCTCGTTTTTGGTTTCTTGTTTTGTGTTTGTGGATTTCCCCTGTTGTCTCTGTTTGTACATCGCATGACCCTTGCCTGTTCTGTGGATTACGTTTTGGATCACAATTCAGATTTGTCTGCCTGCCTCTCTTTTAATAAAGCCTTTTACTGCATTTGCATCTTCCTGCTCGCCCATTACATGACAGAATACTGCGCCGGCCCCAAGGATGCAGCAGGAAGGTGAGAGGGGACGCTGGGATGACAATGCCAGCGTTGGATTCTGAGCATTTCCCCCAGTGAAATGCATTTTTCATGGACACCCGGCTCTATTTCATGGTTATGAAAGCCCCCTGAATAAATTTTTTCTCCAATGCTAGTTTTATTTCCAGACCCTCTTAAACCCCAAGCCCAAAGATAAGCAGGTTCATGTTGTCCTAGTTTGTTGGTCCAGCACACCAATGGACAGAGTTCCTAATCACCACAAGCAACTTTGGCCTGGGAAGCTTGGTGCCTCAAGTTCGTGTGCCTCATGAGGGTGATTTTGACAAACTTCAGTTTGATTTGGAGAAATTTTTGGGGCGGGCCATCCTGACGGCCAAACCATATATTACGAGAGGAAGCCAGAGGCCTCACCTGCAGAGAACCCTCTAGAGGCTCACGTTGTGGCCTCATCACCCGAGCTACAGCCTGAGACAAACGAGGCAGTCTCCCCTGCAGAGCTCCAACCGGAGGTCAAAGTTGCGACCTCATCTCCAGAGCTCCAGCCTGAGACCCATGAGATGGTCTCCCCTGCAGACATCCAGGCAGTGGTCAACATGGTGACCTCATCTCCAGAGGTCCAGCCTGAGACCCACAAGGTGGTCTCCCCTGCTGATCTCCAGCTGGAGGTCAATGTGGAAACCTCATCTCCAGAACTCCAGCCTGTGACCCACAAGGCGGCCTATCTCACACCTGAGGCCAAAGAAGCGGCCTATCAAGCCCAGCTCAAGCCTGAGTCCAACGAGGCAGCCTATCAAGCTCTGCTTATGCCGCAGGCCAATGTAGCAGCCCGTTATGTAGCAGCCTGTAGTGCACTCAGCAGTCTGTAGTGTGACAGCGCACCCTTCCGGGTTGTCAAACGTTTGTTTACTTTTTATATGTGTGTTTGCTTTGGTTCATGTCAGGTGTATTCTATTGGTTATGTCCCAAAAAAGTCTCACTTTTTCTGTGTTTAGTCTTGATTAGGTTGTGTATTTAAACCCCTTGTGTGTCTTTGTCCCCAGTGCAGTATTGTTTCAGTGTTTAGTAACCTGAATATTACAAAGCCTATTGTTTCTGCATTTGCCTCCTCGTGTTTTGATCTCGTTTTTTCTTTCCTGATTTATGTTTCTGGATTTCCCCGGTTGTCTCTGTTTGTACATCGCATGACCCTTACCTGTTCTGTGGATTACGTTTTGGATCACGATTTGGATTTGTCTGCCTGCCTCCCTTTTTTTTATAAAGTATTTTACTGCACTTGCATCCACCTGCTCCTACCCTCACCAGCTGTGAACTTGTCTGCATGTCGGCCTAGGCATTTGTGAGTAGGTCTATACTTTCTCATCAATTAAGATCCATCAGTGTTGCTGGGCTATTTATGTACGCTACAGTTTTCTGCTTTGCAGCGGGCTGCTGGTGTGTCAGTGAACATATCTCTGCTCTGTGGGTTTGATGTGGATCTCTTGTTTCTTGAAAGGCCTATTTGGTATAACAATTTGCCATCATGTCATCTTTCAAATAGTGTGTTTTGTAATTTAATGATTCAAATTCACCAACTCTAATGGGACCAGCATTTTTTAACTATTCCCCATCCAAACCTCACCCATGCTCATTGAGATTTGGTTACTTATGGAGCTGTAACCAGGATAAAAATTTTACTCCCCCCCCAAACATTAATGGAGTAAGCAGAGACTTGTGGTTATGTATGAAGATGTTTTCGGTTTTCCCTTGAAGGCATGAACTACAGGGTGTCCCAAAAGCCTCATAAGCCATACATAAGGGAAATTAACACTTTTTTTTTTTTTTAGCAAAATGTAACTTTATTTACAAAACAGCCTTTAAATTATGTATACACACACAGAGTCATCTCTCCCACCCATGATGAACTCGTGTTAACACATCTGATGTTATGCATGTAATTGCATGTCCATCGCAACAGATTTCTGATCCAGCCACGAGAATGATTTCAATACGTTCTTTTGTCAAAGGCATTCTTAAAAGATATCTAAAAAAAACCTTTTGGGACACCCTGTATATTCTATTTGAAAAAGCATGTTGAGGTAAGTTTAGCTAATTTGCAAAGATTAACTGGCTGTATTTGACCAAGTTAGCTTGGTTTCTTTGCTAACGCCAGGTCAGACTTTTTTTTTTACAGGATATTTTAATTCTGATTGACTAATGAGCAAACTAAGTGTCAATAGGCATTCATATGACCAGCAAACTTCTAGACAAAACAAATATGGTCAGATATGAACCATTTTAGATAAGTACTTTACACATGAAAACAATACATTATTAATATAATTTTTAATATTTTGCTTTTTTTCTTAATAATATTTTACTGGCTACTTCCATTTAAACTTTGTAACATTTTGACACAATATATATAATTTCACTTAAGTATAATTTCTCAGTACTTTTTCCACCTCTGGTTATTTACGAACACTGTCGATCACCATGTAGCACTCTGTGGACAATGCAATCCCTACATTCTTTTTAAATGGCTGATAGCCTAGATTTCTCAGCCTTCTTAGGAAGAGAACTTTCACATCAAACCTTCACTGTTATATTACCTCTCTATAACCAAATAAGCTCTTTGCCAAGAGTTTTGTGAACACCCTAGTTACTCTCTTTACTCTATACCTTTAATTCTTATCTTTACCGTAGAAGGGTTGCTGTGGGAGAGAGAGAGGCGGTGACAAACTAATGAAAAAAAAGAAATGTACAGAGTTGGCAAAACATTTCCTATTTTCTTATTAGTTTCTATTAATCCAAAATGTTAAATGGCTATGACTATGAATTCTAGCCAGTACCTTGCAAGTACAAAAAAAAAAGCTGGCAAGCTGTGAGCTCATGTAAAATTCATGGTCCAACATTTTTCCGGGTATACCGAAGCACAAACATCAACAACAAAGAGGACAGCCCGCTGGAATACAGTAATGTTGCTTATCACACAGTAACATGGACTAATCTACCAATCTGATGAATATATTTGCTGACTATTTTCACTGATAGCTCACACTATTTGTATAAACTATAAGCTGTTCAAAGGTAGTCATGTAATGCATCTTCAAGCTGTCAAAATCAACAAAATACAAATTTTTTGTTGTCAATGACATACAGTATAGTGACACCACGAACATCCTTTTAGCCACCTCAAATAGCTAGTGTTCAAGTGACTAGTGAGAAGCCCAGGCTCATGCATTTCACTCTTATTAGAAACTGAAAACACAATCTAAAAGGTTACTGATAAATTAGCAGTTTTGCATCTATCAGCAATTTGAATGCAATGTGAGCCATGATTGAATGCTGTAATACAAGCATATTTAGAATGAAACCTAGACTATATCAGTGTTGAGGGTGATACAATCAGATGGCTTATTTAACAAATATCTTTTATTAAAGCACTCTGGATCAGTGATTTATTGAGGACTTGTGCCAAACATCAAAAGGTTTAATACATTTTAATAAAGCTAAAAAAAACCAAACTTGATTACAAGCTTGATTACATCATACCCACAATATCTGCAAAGAAATATATAAAAACATACTAAAACCCCAACCTTGAGGCTTGAAGTTTACTCTGGTGCAATCACATTTATTTCAGACACTACAACCCTCTGTCCAATCCCCATGGCCTGTGTCTGTATTACAGTTGTCAAAATATTATAAACATATCTAACGATATTATACCAGTTGAAGTATCATGATACCAAGCAATTCATAATTCAAATCTACAAAATGAATAAAATTTTAAAAAAATACATAGATATAAGCGAAAACAGACAAACCAGATTTTCATCTCAATACTTTATTAATGATAATGAATAACTGGCTATTGGAAAAACTCAAGAACAATCCTACAATTGGCAAACAACTAATTCAATGCATCACATATTTCATCTATTGTTCTCTAGAGCAATGTAATCATGCAAATGGAAATTGTCCTCAGAGTATTAAGAATGAACACATCATTATGAATAAATAAAAAAAAAATAAACTGAATTTGGAAATGAACTCCAAAAAAAAGATAAAATTGGGAACGTTAATTCACTTACTAGCAAACACAGCTAATTTCATAGAATTCTTTTGCTTCATAATGAAATTCCAGGACTTTCAAGGACTTTTCAGGCACTACAAGCAGATATACTCGCATGCTGTATTTTAATACAGCCGAATTCCCAATAAAGCTGTTCTCATTTACATATTTGTCTGTTTCTGTTGTCAGACAACAGAACGAGTATGATATAGTGACTGAAATACAGCCCGTTAAGATTACATGTTAACCAGCAGTCACTTCCAGGCCATTTACAAGCTTCTGCTCTGCTAAAATCCTGATTTTACAGTATAACCACGATGTCCTCTGACAAAATCACCATACATATAAGTTAAAGACAGCGACTGTGCTTTGATTTCAGCTATATGTAAAATGATAACTCGGAGAGAAAGTTAGACGCGAATGAATGTGCTGCTCTCTATGCCACTCATTGAACAGAGTGCCCGCACAGAGAAGTGTGTCTCAAAGCAGGACCTTGCACTGGTGACTCTCTTCTATGGAAAGTAGCTAAAGTTTGCTCAAAAGGTTGCTAGGTGCTTTTTTGTGGGAAAAAAGTCACTAAAGGGGTCTGAGAAGTGAACCAGAGCTGTCTCTGTTAAACTGAGTGAGTGAATAGTGGGAGGATGGGGAGAGGGTGCAGTGGGGAGTCATATTTTAAGTGAAAGGATTGTATTCGCATTCTGTCAAAAATAAGCACTTTACAGTTATTTAGCAATTTTGTATTTATTGACTTTTTATAATTCAAGCACTTTTAAAGCTCCACTAGATAGAAAATGGCTATTTCAAGGATTTCCAGTACTTACGTACATTTCAAAAAGCCAAATTCAAGCACTTAAAGCAAACCCTGATTTTAGTATTTACACAAAGCAGTTAGCATGATGTTAGCTCACTTGGTAGCAAACAGGAAATCTTTAAAGACTAAGGTAAATAATTTAGGTTAAATGAAGTGGCACTAACCTTTGTGTATTCTGCAAAAGCAGCGGGATGTGTTGTTTTAGCAAAAATACTATTAACTGCTACAAATACATTACTTACGGTACTACTGTATTGACAATACTACCGTTTAAAAAAAAAATACAGTGGCATTGGATGTATTTTGATGCTAGTATCGCGATACTACCATACTGCCATCAGCATACAAGACCACTTAATTATTATAGTCCATATATTATGTCCAAACATACAATTCTGTGACTGTGAAACATGAGGCATAGAGACAGTCGAATCTGGACTAGCTATATTTACAATACAGTTCACTTAAAAATATCACATAAGACAGTGACAGTGTATACACAGCATATTTGTGTTTATTTTGAATCCCCTATAGTTTAAATGCAAACATGTTGAACAATCATGACATCATACACTTTTGGTCATAAATTTACATGGACCTTGCAGAATCTGCAAAATGTTATTATTATTATTATTATTATTATTATTATTATTATTTTTAAATAAGACACCCCATGAAAAATAAGGAAAAAAGTACACACCATTCTCATCGTGTCCCCAAGCCCCCAATTTAAATTAACAACAACAACAAAAAAAAACAGATCAGACACTTGGAAAAAGTAAGTATAGCCCTTCATTTATCATACCTTTAAATCCATAAAATTAGAATCAGGTGTTCAAGATTGGGTGCCAATGATCAGAAACCTGCTTAGGGAGTGCAGGTGGAACCAGTCTTATTTATACCCCTCTCATATCTAGTTTCTGGTGTTCCCTTTGTTATTGAGGTATGTGGTGTAATCATGCCAACATCTAAAGAGATCTGTAAGGCCTTCAGAAAAAAGTTTGTGGATGGCTACATGCCTGACAAGAGACTTAAAAAGATCGCCATATTATTTGAAATACATCATTCCACTGGAAGGAAAATAATCTACAAATGGTGCAGATTTCAAATGGTTGCCACTTTGTCCAGGACTGGCCGTCCCAGCAAATTCAACCCAAGAGTAGACCAAGGAGTCTAAGGAACTGCTAGTAAGTCTTGCAACTGTTTGTGCAAGTGCATGCTTGTATTATTAAAAAGAGATTGCACAAATTTGACCTGCTTTGGATGCATGCCAGGAAAAAGCCTTTGTAAGACTACAATTTGCCAATGAGCATATAGGCAAAGACCAGGCCTTTTGGAATAATGTGCTCTGGACAGATAAATCAAAGATAGAGTTGTTTAGCCACAGTAACAGCAGATATATTTGACGCTGACCAAAGACAGCATTTTAGGAGAAGCAGGAGTGGTGGAAATGTTATGGTTTGTGGTTGCTTCACTGCCTCAGGAACTGGATAGCTTGCATTCATTGATTTAACTATGAATTCTATATCATATCAAAGAGTGCTTGAAGATAATGTGAGGTCATCTGTCTGAAAGTTGAAGTTGAACCGAAAGTGGATCTTTCAACAGAATAATAATCCTAAGCACACTAGCAAATCCACCAAGGAACAGCTCAAAAAGAAGAAATGGAGTGTTATGGAATGGCCTAGTTAAAGCCTGGATTTGAATCCTATTTAAATGTTGTGGGGGATTTGAAACAGACAGCACATATAAGAAAACCCTTAAACATCTTGCAACTGAAAGAATATTGCAGGGAAAAGTGGTCAAAAATTCCAGCAAGCCTGGTGGACAATTATGCAAAATGCCTACAAGAACTTATTTCTGCTAAAGGGGGGCAATACAAACTTCTGAGGCCAAGGGTGTACTTACTTTCTCTACAGAAGAATCTCTCATCTATTGATATTTCCATTCAATAAATGTTTAAAAATGCTAATTTTCCTTGTGTTTTTGTTAAAGTATATCAACTTCATTAATAGGCACAGTTTCAAAGATGATCAAATGTTTGCTTGTCCAAATATGTCAAATAAGTCAACAATTTCCATGGGGTGTACATATTTTTTTCACATGACTTTATGGAAAATGGAAATGTATGGTTTTAATAAGTGACGCGACTAATGATTATGATAAAAATGGGTTAATCTGTCGATTATTTTTATTAATCAATTAGTTGGACCAATTTTTTTGCAGCATTTCAATCAACTAATACTACTACAGATCTCTTACTTAGACTTAATTAAATAACAAGCCAATAACTGCTATACAACATTAGTCATTTATCAGATAATCTGTACAGATTTAGAATATTAAGTAAGACACCAAGTAAGATTTAAGATGTCAATATGCTCTTAAATTTTTTTTTAGCTGTTTCCACTCTCTATTTGCAACTATATGTCTTACCTGCATTTGAAGCCCTGATTTGTTCAATTCCAAACAGAAAATTTGTAAATAAAGGCAGCATAAATATCCACTGGCTGTCTTACCAATTGAAACACTCAAATGCTAAATTAATTTTGCTTACAGTGTGTATGAAAGATGAATAATTTTCAGTGTGTAGAATCAACTCCAAAGCCTTGGCGCTGAATCTTAGTTTTCAGTGTTTGAAATCAGTGAATCAACTCTTTGCGGGATCAACTTTGATGTGAACCAAAAGCAGGATAGAGACTTGATGATTTGACACACAGCATTAATGAAAATATATTGTATATGCTAAGAAACTGTGCTACTCCCCAATACTGTCTAATGCACATGCTTCTTGACATCAGCTGTGTCATCAAGTGAGAAAACCAGTAATGTCCATTAATACCACAGTGCCAACTAATCAATAAAAAGATTCTTTGGCATCTATTTTATTTTCTCTCAGTATACATAATGCTGTTAGTGTACATAAGCTTTCATGAATTCTTCCTTACTATTACAGTAAAGAAGCTGTGATGTGAATTTTTTTCTTGACATTAAATTATGGTAAGATGACTCAAACATAATTAGATTAGAGAATAGATGCATTTACAGTAATAAAATAAAAACATAATAGCCTTAGTTTATGGCCCTTCAGGGGCTCACAAACACTGATGGCCTAAATTCAACATTCACGTCATCACTGACCTACTATTTCTTGTATCTATCTATATTTTGAAATGGCATACTTATGTACAGCTTTTGAAACATATCTGGCAAATTCTGTCAAACAGTAAACAATTAAAGAACACCAAATATATTACTAGAAGTATAAAGCCAGATTAAGGTCAACCTGTACTTAGTCTCAGACTAGCCACACAGCATCTGATAACCTTTGTACACTTTTCTGTTGAGGCGACAAACCGACGGCTGGCGCACAAAAGGGAAAGAGCGCTCCTCCCATGACTGCCGCTATGGTGCTGAAGAGACAGCTCCGCTTCAGCACCACTAATATTTTGAACAGCCAGAGGGCACGTGGCTATGTGGCGGGGCCGCCGACACACACACAGCTGGCGGCTGATGATCAACACGGCCGCTCTCCACCATCCAGCAGCCGACGGGAAAGTATAAAAGGGCCATCCTCCGCTAGCAAAGGGACAGAGGGCCCCCGAGGTACGCATGATAATTTGTTTAGTGTCTCTTGCAGAGGATTCGGAGGGAATAAATGATTTTGCCCCCTGGCTGTACCCGCGGCACTGTCTGACTGCATAACGGGATCTCAGCCGCTCACTTCACCCCACTGCACCTCCTTTGCACCCCACACCCTCACAGAATTCAAAAAGACTCTGCATGTTTGTCCCAGAAACGACCTCTTGTGTGTCTGTGCTCAGCCCACTGCTGTCTAGGCTCGCTACACTGGTGGAGGATGCGGGCATGAGCACAGACCCACCCACTGAAAAATAAATAAATAAATAATGGACCCGATGATGCAGCACCTAATGGAGACCAGTCTCCAGCAACAGACCGTGATGCAGCAGCTCATCCAAAGACTGCAGGTCGCAACCTGGGAGCTTCTGGCCCATTAAACAATGACCCCTGCGGCCGCCACACCTCTCCCTGACCCCGGCCGAGAAGCCCAGCACCACCTTTCACACGTAACCCCAGAGGACGACATCGAGGCCTACCTAGACGCCTTCGAATGGGTCGCCCACCGAGAAGACTGGGCCACGAAAGAGTGGCCACGCATCATCAGCCCAGACGAAGTAGCAGACTACGGGGAAGTAAAGAGGGAGATCCTGGCATGATGTGGGCAAACCCCCCATGAGGCAGTGACAAAGTTGCACCGATGGAGCTACAAGCCTCGAGTCCGAAGCCACCCCGCCTACGGGACACCCAGGGATGAGCCCATGCTGATAGAGCAGGAGGGGGGGACGCCAAAGAAGGCCTAGAAACCCTGGCTGACATGGTGTGCCCTCCACACGCTGGACCCACCAAAAGCACCCCAGCGAGTGAAGGAAGCACGAGTGTGGCAGGCCTACCTGGCTCTAGGAGAGGAGGACGCCATGGCAAAAGTGAGCCGCACACATACCCTAACCCAATGTCGTCTGTGTTCCAACAGGTGAACCGGAAGGGGAACTTCAGGCGCAAGCAGAAGGAGGACGTCCGCCTGAAGCATTGCTGAGCCCAGGTGTGTCAGATCGAAGGGGTCGACCAGAGTCCGGACCAGAGACTCCCCTCTGCCTTCTTTCTAGTCAGGGGAGGCCTGCTTTACCACCGGACCAGCCACAGAGGGGAAATCATGGACCTCTTGGTAATCCCAAGACAAGAACCCAAACACTGATGCACCTGGCCCATGCCCATCTGCTCGGGGGCCACCTGGTGGCACGAAACACCCTGGAAAAGCTGAAGGACTGCTTTGTTTGGCTGGGGATGGACGCAGAGGTCCGGGGCTTCTGCCAACAATGCACCCAGTGCCAACGCACGGCTCCGAGGAAGCCTCCGCCAGCTCCGGCTCCCCCATCCGCTTCCCATCATAGGCGTCCCCTTCAAGATGATCGGCATGGACCTTCTTGGGCCACTCCCAAAATCCACCCGGGGTCATGAATACATACTGGTCATCGTTTACTGCACCACCAGGTACCCTGAGGCAGTGCTGCTAAGTAAAGCCACCTCCCGCAACATCGCTAAAGAACTGGTGCTCCTATTCAGCCTTGTGGGGATCCAGACATACTGACAGACCAAGGTACCTCTTTTGTGTCGAAACTAATGTCTGATCTGTGTCGGCTGTTGCAGGTAAAACACCTGAAGGTGTCCGTCTACCACCACCAAAGTGATGGGCTCGTCGAACGGTTTAACCAAACCCTGAAGCAGATGCTGCGCTAGGTGGTAGACGAAGAAGGGAGAAACTGGGACCTCCTCCTGCCTTACGTCCTCTTCGCTGTCCAGGAGTGCCACCAAGCATCCACGGGCTTCACACCCTTCGAGCTCCTCTTCGGACGGCGACCTCGAGGACTGCTACACGGGACAGGGGAAGCGTGGGAAGAACAGCCCTCCCCGTTCCACTCGGTCATCGACTTCATACAGGAGATGCAGGAGAAGATCGACCAAGTGGTAAGGCCCTAGCCGAGTGGCAAGGCTCATATACAGTCCTCGAGGGGAAGGGTGCCGTGAACTATCGCCTGCAGCAGCCCGGTAGGTGAGCGGAGACAAAAACGTATCATGTAAACCTGCTGAAGAAGTGGGTGGAGCCGGCCCTCATATTGTCTGCGCTCGCTGCCCGAGACACAGATCACAACCAGGGCACCTTGGTCCAGCAGGGGGAGGACTTCACCTCCACACAAAGACAGGAGCTAACGGAGTTGGTGGGCCAGTTCACTGATGTCTTTTCTACCTCCCCAGGGATGACGCAGCTAGTCCACCATGAGATCAAGACCCCTCCGGGAGTGGTGGTAAGACAGTGGCCCTCTCGTGTCCCGGAGGCCCGCCGCAAGGCTATCGAGAAGGAGGTCAGCCGGATGCTGCGGGACAACATCATAGAGGAGTCCAACAGACCCTGGTCCAGCCTCATCGTGGTCGTGCCAAAGCCAGACGGAAGTATGCACCTCCGCAACGACTTCTCGAAGCTGAATCAGGTCTCAGAGTTTGACAGCTATCCCCTCTCCCAAGTGGACGATCTAGTCTAGCGACTGTGGAGGGCCCAGTTCATATCCACACTGGACCTGACAAAAGGTTACTGGCAAGTAGCGCTGGCCCCAGAGGCAAGACCGAAGACAGCCTTCAGCATGGCAAACAGCCACTGGCAGTACCAGGTTCTCCCCTTCGGGCTACACGGGGCGCCCGCAACGTTCCAGCGGCTAATGGACATTGTCCTGCGACCCCATCGTACATTCGCAGCCGCCTACCTGGACAATGTGGTCATACATTCCTCCACTTGGTTGGACCACCTATTCCACCTGGGGGAGGTCCTGAAGGAGCTCCGGAAGGCCGGGCTGACAGCCAGCCCCTAAAAGTGCCACCTGGGGCTGACCGAGGCACAGTACCTAGGTTACCATATTGGCCGGGGCCTACTAAAACCACAGACGAAGAAAACTGAGGCAGTTAAGGACTACCCCCGGCCTACGTCAAAGAAACAGGCACGTGCCTTCTTGGGGTTGGCGGGATATTACCGGAGGTTTGTGCCTAATTTCTCTTCTGTAGCCTCCCCCCTCTCAGATCTCACAAAGAAGGGCCAGCCGGACCGGGTGAAATGGTCTGCAGAGGAGGAGCAGGCGTTCCAAGCCCTGAAAAAGGCTCTCACCAGCGCCCCACTACTGCGTAACCCAGACTTCACCCCGATGCATCCGAGACCGGGCTGGGCACTGTCCTCTCGCAGACCTTCAATGGAGGAGAACACCTGGTCCTCTACATCAGCAGGAAGCTGTCAACAGCTGAGAGGAGATATGCTGCCGTGGAGAGAGAGGCCCTGGCAATAAAGTGGGCCATCAAAGAGCTATGCTACTACCTGGCCAGTTGGTACTTCATTCTGGTGACGGACCATGCTCCACTGCAGTGGATGGCCAAGGCCAAAGACACTAACGCCAGGGTAACGTCATGGTCCCTCTCATTGCAGGACTTCTCATTCCAGGTCCAACACCGGGCGGTAGCCCAACATGGTAACGCAGATGGCCCCTCACGACGTGATGCACTGTGGTCCCAACACACAGTGGCAATAGGCTCGGAGCTGAGGGGGGGTACTGTGGCGACAGGCCGGTGGCTGGTGCACAAAAGGGAAAGAGCGCTCCTCCCATGACTGCCGCTATGATGCTGAAGAGACAGCTCCGCTTCAGCACCAGCAATGTTTTGGACAGCCGGAAAGCGCGTGGCTGCCGGGCGGGGCCGCCGACACACACGGGGCTGGCAGCTGATGATCAGCGCGGCCGCTCTCCACAATCCAGCAGCTGACAGGAGAGTATAAAAGGGCCATCCTCCGCTAGCAAAGGGACAGAGGGCCCCCGAGGTATGCATGATAATTTGTTTTGTGTCCCTTGCAGAGGATTGGGAGGGAACGGAGGATTCCGCCCGCTGGCTGCACCCGCGGCGCTGTCTGACTGCAGAACGGGATCTCAGCTGCTCAGAAAGCCCCCAGCATGGCCCCCACAGCCCCGTGGATGACACTGGCGCCCAAGCACTTCACCCCACTGCACCTCCTTTGCACCCCAGACCCTCACAGAATTTAAATAAACTGCACGTTTGCCCCAGATATGGCCTCTAATGTGTCTGTGCTCAGCCCACCGCTGTCTAGGCTCGCTACACTGGTGGAGGATGCGGGCATGAGCACAGACCCACCCATTTTAAAATAAACAAATAAATAAATAAATAAATAAATAAAAAATGGACCCCATGCTGCGGTACCTAATTGAGACCAGTCTCCAGCAGCAGGCCATGACGCAGCAGCTTGTCCAAAGACTGCAGGTTGCAACCTGGGACCTTCTGGCCCATTAAACAATGACCCCTGCAGCAGCCACACTTCTCCCTGACCCCGGCTGAGAAGCCCGGCACCTCCTTCCCCACCTGACCCCGGAGGACGACATCAAGGCCTACCTAGAGGCCTTCGAACGGGTCGCCCACCAAGAAGACTGGGCCACCGAAGAGTGGCCACGCATCCTTGGCCTGCTGCTCTCCAGAGAAACGCGAATGGCAAACTACGCCCTCTCTCCGAAGGAAGCAGCAGACTACAGGGAAGTAAAGAGGGAGATCTGGGCATGGTGTGGGCGAACCCCCTACCAGGTGGTGGTGGAGTTCCACCGATGGAGCTACAGGCCTAGAGCCAAGCCACGCGGACGGATGGATGCCCTCCTGCGCATCACCAAGAGGTGGCTCCAACCAGACCAGTACACCGCCACTGAGGTTGCAGAGAAGGTGGCCATGGATCAGTTCTTGAGAACTCTACTGCCCACAGAATGCCAGGCCAGAATGCCCAAGGAACTGATAACCAACCTGGAACGCGCCTTGACCACCCGGGAGCTAGGTAGGGACGAACAGCAAACTCTTAGCCTGCTTAGAAGGGTCCGGTCACACCTATGCTAAATAAGATAGTTACATGTCTCCCAGAAAACCAAATACTAACAATTTACACCGATCATCCTGTTCAAAGGTTTACGTCCCCCTCGCTCTTAGTATCATGTTACCTTCGTGAGCATCAGTGACTGTTTGCACCTTATGTAATAGTTGTGTATGAGTCCATCAGTTGTTCTCAGTATGAAAAGATGGATCTCAACATCATATAGCCACTGTTGGAAAGGGGTCAAATATGCAGAATATGCTGGAAAAGCAAAGAATCTGCAGGACCTGGAGGATTTTTCTGAAGAACAGTGGGCAGTTTAACTGCTCAGGACGAACAAGGGACTCATGAACAATTATCACAAAACAAAAAAACAGTTGTGGATCATCCAGGTAATGACACACAGTATTAAGAATCAAGGGTGTGTAAACTTTTGAACGGGCTATTTTTTTTTATAAATTCAGCTATTATCTTGTCTTGTGGACTATATGTAAACATCTGTTCTGTGAAATAGCTTATTCAAGACAGTACTAAATAAAAAAGATAACATGGGATTTTTATGATCCCTCTTAGTTTGTTAACAGTGTTAAGATTTAGCAGATTCTGCAAGGGGTATGCACACTTTTGGGCACAACTGTATATCCCTTATATATATATATGTTACACAGTATCTCACAAAAATGAGTACACCCCTCACAGTTTTGTAAATATTTGATTATATCTTTTAATTTGACAACACTGAAGAAATGACACTTTGCTACAATGTAAAGTAGTGAGTGTACAGCTTGTGTAACAGTGTAAACTTGCTGTCCCCTCAAAATAACTCAACACACAGCCATTAATGTCTAAACCGCTGGCAACAAAAGTGAGTACACCCCTAAGTGAAAATGTCCAAATTTGGCCCAAAGTGTCAATATTTTGTGTGGCCACCATTATTTTCCAGCACTGCCTTAACCCTCTTGGGCATGGAGTTCATCAGAGCTTCACAGGTTGCCACTGGAGTCCATTTTGAGCCATTCCTTGGTGGATTTGCTAGTGTGCTTAGGATCATTATCCTGTTGAAAGGTCTGGTCAAGCACTCTTTGATATGACGCAGAATACATAGCTGAATCAATGAATGCAAGCTGTCCAGTCACTGAGGCAGCGAAGCAACCCCAAACCATAACATTTCCACCACCGTGCTTCACAGTTGGTATGAGGTGCTTCTCCTGAAAAGCTGTCAGCACCAAACATGTCTGCTGTTACTGTGGCCAATCAACTCTGTCTTTGATTTGTCTGTCCAGAGCACATTATTCCAAAAGCCTGGTCTTTGCCTATATGCACATTGGCAAACTGTAGTCTTGCTCTATTTTCCTTCCAGTGGGATGATGTATGTCAAATAATTTTGAGATCTTTTTAAATTCCTTGCCAGCCTCATAGGCATACACAACCCCTTTTCTGAAGGTCTTATAGAACTCTTAAAATCTTGGCATGATGACACCACACACCTCAATAATAAAGGGAACACCAGACAGTAGATGTTTAAATAAGACAAGTTCCACCTGCACTCCTTTGAACACCTTACTCTAATTTTATGGATTTGAAGGTGTGATAAATGTTGGGAAGTACTTTTTCCATGTGACTGATCTGGGTTTTTTTTTTTTTAATTTAAATTGTGAAAATTACTACAAAATCTCTATTTTGTGTATCATTTGATAGAGTGTATCAACTCTACTAATAGGCACTGTTTCAAAGAGGATCAAATGTTTGCTTGTCAAAATATGTAAAATAAATAAATAAATAAATAAAAAATAATTATTAAAAAAAAAAAAAAAACAATGTCCATAGGTTGTACTTATTTTTTCACATGACTGTATATATAATTAGTAGTTGCAGTGTTGCAGTATTATTAACAGCTTAGGAAATTAACATCTGCACTGCTGTTGAAAAGAAGTTCAGAGAACTAATGAAGCATTATTTTATATCACTGTAAGCAACATCTAGACCACCTACAACAGTGTGAAATATTGGATGAGTTCTGGAGCTGAAAGGGACCTCTAGTAAACTTTGCCTGTGAATACATCTGCAAAGGTCTAAGATGCAACCACAGAATTAGGAAATGTTGCTTAGTTGGACAAATTTCCCCTGCATATGGAACAATTAATCACTGTGTATGGCCACCTGGATTTTGGATCCCAGAGTCGATAATAACATTATTATCTGGGACGCGCAGTGGAGCAGGAAACTGTTGACACACCTTTGTGGGTGAGATACTCAGTATCCCAAATGGGATTTTATTATTCATTAATGTCCTAAAGGGGTGACACAGCTTTGTCTCATAAACTGTCTGGGATATTTATATCAGTAATTATTATTTATTTCTCTGTACTTTCTGGGACATATTCAAAATTTAAATCAGGCCATGGAGTTTGGTTCAGTGCTGCAACACAAGCTGTTTAAAAACTATTCAGTGGCGCACACTGTAAAACAAACACTTTGGCATCAATTGCTGTTAATATGTACACCACATCAAGGCATACACTGACAGCTAATGTGAGATGCCTCTTTGTACAAGAAAGAAAGCATTCATAATTTACATAATTTTAAAAAGGGGGGTGGATAGGACACTGTAGGACACTACTGTCGCACACATCAACAAAACTGAGTGATCCAGGTGGTCCCCAATCAGTATTGATAAGCACATGTATACTTTATTGGTACTTATACTGCAACTAAAATACACCCAAGTTAGGGCTGGACAATATTGTGCAAAAAAAACTTTTTTCTTTTTCAATTTATAATCTATTCTCGATTACAATTTTGATTTCTTTACATAATGCAATTCATTTTAAACAGTTTTTTTGTTAGAATGGACTTTGCAGATGTGCAAAAATAGTAACAGCAGAATAGTGAAAACAATTGTTCTTTTAAATATAATTTTTTTTAATCATTTATTTAATAGGACCATTATTTTCACTATATGCTATAGATGGTGTTGTTACTATTTTTGCACAACTTGATGAACCCTTCTTTCTCGACAGAGTAAATGGGAACCATGTCTTTCACGATGTGAAATGCCACCACATCAGTAATTTATCCCGGGGCTTTTCTTATGCAACAGTGCTAGAAAATGTTTCAGCTAATGTTGTGTTTGACTAGAGGTCACAACGTATAATTCCCAAACTCAAATTTCCCAAACTCCGTTAAATTCCTTTTTGTCAACTGTCCAGCATAGGTAGGAACTCCTTTAATACTGTTTAAAAAGCATCTCAGAGTGATTCCTCAAAAAATTGGTTGAGAAAATGCCAAGAATACATTTCTGGAAATTCTAGGCAAAAAGGGTGTCTACTCTGAAGATGCTAATCATATTAGCTATAGACAGAGCCGTGAGGGCGGCACTCCCAGAAATAGGAGTTGATCTGGGTGGGTGCAGGGTTGACGCACTTGCATATGCGGATGACCTGGTTCTTTTTGCGGAGCGCCCAGAAAGGCTCCAAGAAAAATTGGATGGGCTGGATAAGGCTTTAAGAGCGAGAGGAATGACTATTAACATTAAAAAGTCAGCCGGCCTTACCATCGCAAGAGACGGCAAGAGAAAGTGTGTGGTTCTGGTCCCGTGGAGGCTAAGGACAACGGGTGGAGTAATTGCGCCGATGGGAGTAGAATCTGTACATAGCTACTTGGGTTTGAAGTTCACGTGGAAGTGGAAGGTGACCCCCAAGCACACTGGGAGGTTGGAGATGATGTTGAGAGAAGTATCAGAAGCTCCCCTGAAGCCATATCAAAGGCTGGAAATCTTAAAGATTTTCCTCTTGCCCAAACTAACTCATGAGCTGGTGTTGGGGAACGCACATAGAAAAACAATAAAGAGAATGGACACTTTAATAAGATCTAGTGTCCAGAGATGGCTGAGGCTACCAAATGACACCCCAGTGGCATATTTACATGCCAGGGTGCAAGATGGTGGTCTGGGGATTCCCTGCATTAGCTCATCAGTCCCTCTAGCCCAGAAATCAAGATTCCAGAAGCTTTTAACAAGCAAGAGCATATATTGCGCGTCTGTTGTCAACCAGAAATCATTTAAGAAAATCGAGCGAATTATAAACATCCCTTGCAGGGTGGCTGGAATGGTTAGAACAACAAGGGATGAAGCCCAGCATGCGTGGGATTCACAGTTGCGTGACGCTGTTGATGGCAGAGAGCTTACAGTTGGTAAGATCGACAAGGCAAGCCACCTCTGGCTACAGAAACCAATGAGAGTCTTCCCCCGTTTACATCTTAGGGGAATCCAGTTGAGAGGCGGAGTTCTGTCCACGAAGGCACGAGGGTCTCGCGGTAGACCTGACAAGGCAGATGATATCACATACCAGGGGGCCTGTGCTATGCGGGAGACATTAAATAATGTTCTCCAAGTATGTGAGGTCACGCATCAGGCCCGCTGTGCCCGCCATAACAGAGTGATGCGGTTGGCGGAGAAAATGCTTAGGAAGGTCAAGCGGAGTATATGGACAGAGCCTGTGATTGCAACTGCACACTCATACATCAAACCTGATGGAGGAACCGCTAAAGTTGACGGTATTGGATGTTTCAGTGGTGGCTGGAAAAAAAAAAATTATCCGAGTCTGTCAGAGAGAAGGATCTATCGCCTTCATGATCCGCCAAAAGCGGTGATACCTGATGTTTGCATAGCCATTAGCGCCCGGTTGGGTGCCTCAGGAAGAGAATATCAACCTGATAACAAGTGTTAAAATCTAAAATTATTTTGATCTATTTAGGATTTTTTATCACAACATAATTCCCATAGTTCCATTTGTGTTTTGATGACTTTATTATTATTCTAAAATGTGTAAATAAAAATAAAAATAAATGAGTCTGTCTAAACTTTTGACCAGCAGTGTATATACAGTGCCCTCCACTTAAATTGGCACCCTTGTTAATATGAGCAAAGAAGGCTTTGAAAAATTGTCTTTACAATTTAACCTTTCAATCGTTTGTTCAAAAAATTCACAAAAATACTCTGCTCTCATGGATATCAAACAATAGCAAACAAAACACAGGTTTATCCAAAAAAATAAATATGTTTGTTAAATATAAGTATGCAACAATTATTGGCACCTCTATGAATTCATATAAGAAAAATATATTTGAAGTATATTCCCATTGATATTTTACATTTTTTAGTAAACCATGACTTCCTGTTTCACAGGGGTATAAATATGAGGTAACACATAGGACAAATTCCCTTAGTCATTCATAACAATGGGTAAGAAAAAGGAATATAGCTGTGATGTGTGGCAAAAGGTTGTTGAGCTTTACAATATGGGAAGTGGCTATAAGAATATAGAAAATTTCCACCACCATTTCCACCATCAGGGCAATAATTAAGAAATTCCAGTCAACTGGAAATGTTATGAATCAACCTGATAGAGGACATTTGTCTTTATCGTCTCAACACACTATGAAGAGGATGGTTCGAGTTGCCAAAAAATCTCCAAGGTGCACAGCTGAAGAATTGCAGAAGTTAGTTGTGTCTTGGGGTCAGAAAGTCTCCAAAAGTACAATCCGACATCACCTACATCACCACAAGTATTACGAGTATTACAATCCCCTAATCTTTAGGATGGGAAGCCTTTTTTTGTGTGTGTGTGTATTGTGCCATGTTTTGTATGCAAGTCTGAACTCCCTCCCAGAGTTTCCAGCCTGCCCTAGCCTGTCTTGCTCCTGCCTCCCATGATGACATCACTGAATGGCAAGCATATTTAAAGAGTTAGAAGAGAACAGCGAGAAGGAGGATGTTGGAGGTGGTTACGTGTTATTTTGTGTTAGGAGATTGTGTTTGGTTCATATTGCTTGCCCTTGTGGCTATAGTATTATTTGTTCTAACTGCAGTTCTGGTTCTGACTGTGAGTTTGGTTATCGCTGTACCTGTTTACGTGTAATATGTTCACCACTGTATATGTGTTTCACTCGGTTTACCGGCAATGTGGCTATCATTTCTTTTGGGAGTGGGGTCCTTTTTGTCTCTGTTTTTGGCTAAGGGAGTTAGGGAAGTACATTTGTATTTTTATTGTTTTTCTTTTAGGTAAACTAGCTCTCTAACAAAGAATTCTTTTGCTTATTATTTTGGCCTTGGCACACTTGCCTATATTACAATATACCACAACTTTTGTTGAAACCTGTTGGTGTTTGTTGTTCCTGGCTTCCCTTATTTAAAGATCATTTCCTTTGAATCACGAGATAGTTACTCTGCATGGCTTAACCTAGACTGGGTCATAACACAAGAAAGAAGGCTCTCCTCTCATCCCAAAGTCTTCAGTTTGCCAGACACTAATGGAATGTCAAATGGGATAGGGTTCTATGGTCAGATGAAACCAAAATATAGCTTTTTGGCAATAAACACCAGAGGTGGTTTTGGTGCACACAGAGAGGTAGCCATATGGAAAAATACCTCATGCCCACAGTTAAATATGGTGGTGGTTCTTTAATGCTATTCTGTTTTGCTGCCAGAGGACCTGGACATTTTGTACATGATACATGGCATCATGGACTCGTATCAAATATCAACCGATATTAAATGAAAACCTGACTTCCTCTGCCCGAAAATTTAAAATGGGCCAAGGTTGGATCTTCCAGCAGGATAATAATCCGAAACATACACAAAACATCAACACAAAAATGGTTTACTGACCACAAAATCAAGGTTCTGCCATGGACATCCCAGTCCCCTGACTTGAAACCCATAGAAAACCTGTGGGGTGAACTGAAGAGGAGAGTCCTCTTACCATGTGTTCTCCAACCTCATCAGGCATTATAGAAGAAGATGCAGAGCTGTTATCTTGGCAAAGGGAGGTAGCACAAAGTATTGACTAAAAGTGTGCCAATAGTTGTTGCACACTTATATTTAACAAAGATATTTTTTGATATATCTATGTTGTGTTTGCAATTCTTTGATATCCATGAGAGCAGAGTATTTTTGTGAATTTTATGAGCAAAAAATCAAAATGTTAAAAAAAAATAAATTTGCTCATATTTACCAAGGGTGCCAATATTAGTTGAGGGCACTGTACACACACACACACACACACACACACACACACACACACACACACACACACACACCCCTCTTCTGGTGTATTTCCAGAAAAATGAAACCTGTCATTTTTCATTTAAAAATTGTAATAACAATTTTTTATTTTAATTGCACTTTTAATATTCATTACATACTTGAAATATATGCATTATGCATCAGTATGTTTCCATTTCACAGGAAAATACGCTTTGCAATACCATTTAAGTCTCTTACTGCCATTGTGTGTGTTTTTTCTTGTATTTTCTTTTAAACGTTACTCTTGCATGTGACACTGTACTGCATAAGCTATTATTAACATGTATCTTTGCAAAGATATTAAATTAACCATGACAGAAATACCTTGATAAACAATCTAAACAAGGGAGTCACACTGACATGACAGAAAGTATGTCTAAAAACCTTCTAATTCAACCACAATTTGACCCTCGGATAAAAAAAAAAAGTCATCCCCCTCTTGTAATTGAGTCCTCAACTCTGTTACTATTCCTTTAAACTCAGCTCTCATTACTTTATAGACTTTCACAGATTATGGAGTTAGTTAGAAGAAAAGGGGAAGTTGTCTTGCTTTAAAATTAATGTAAATATTGGTTTGTCTGAGCACATTTATGAGAGGGAAAAAAAAACAAAAACTTTAGTCAGAGGCAGGTCTGCATAACTGCATTTCATTGTAAGACCCACAAAATGACCAAACATTAATTTTATGCCTCATTATCAAAACATAATAAGTTAAACGAGGCTAGGCACTAATTGAATGAAAAATTAAACAATCATTAGAGAACTTAAAGAAAAGAGAACAGATTTACTAATAGTTTTCTGGATCAGTGAAACCTATTTCACTTCAACTAGATGCATGCTACAGTTTTTCCTACTTGCCTGTGTATCCAATGAAGCATTCACACCGAAAGGAGTTTGGTGACACTGGTAGAAACACCCCACATTTACAGCACCTGATACAGTTGCTTTGGCCAATAATTTCAGAGCAGTCAATACCTATGAAACAGAAGTACAGGTCTCAGTTAACATTGTCATATTTGTATAATTGAAAAATATATTACACTTCTATGAAAGGATGTGTGGAGTAGATGACCTGAAAAGAATCAGTTAATGTTTTAGTGAGAAAATTCAGTTCCTGGGAGTATGGTACTATGATGTATAATGCTACCCCCCCCCAAAAAAATCATAATTTAGACGTGTATTATTTAAAGGCTACTCTGTGATTTAGGTTTAATCTAATAAGGGTCATTTCTAACCTGTATTTTACTTTGCAATTGCAACTGACAAACTATTTCAGTCAAGATGTTAGCAGAAATCATTCTACTCCAGTACAATGTATATCCAATAAAAAACCGGTCCAAAAAAAAAAAAAAAGCTTACTGAAGACTTAAACTGTTCCTAACTATTTGTAATCATTCAGTGCATTAGAGCACTGTTTAAATACACTGAAATGTCCTTTTAAGAGCTCACAGAGAGCCTATGTTTAAACAGTTTTTGGGGACAGATTTTATTGATAACTGCACACAGAGAGAAAACATTTAAATCTGAATGCTAGGGGAGAAAAAAAAAGTAACAAGTAATTAAGCATGCTTTCAGGTACAGAATGCAATTTCAGAGAGAGAAAAAAGACAAGAAACAAAGAGAATGAGAGTGAGAGAGCAAGTGCATGCGACAGTGGGCCAGAGATAGTGAGCGAGAGTGTTCCTTTCTTTCTTTTTTTTTCTCAAATAAATAGCTCAAGGGAAAACCATATTATCAAGAAATTATTGCACAGAGCTAAACTGAACTAGTAATTATCACAGATAAATAATTAATAATGATTTGCATAGAAATAAGAAAACATTCAAGATAGGTGAAATCATGGAGCCTTCACTTCACCGTATGACAGATTAATTTAATTCCCTTAAAGGGTCCTTTAGAAATGCTTACTTAAATATGACTCTATTACCTGGACAGCACATCTTTAAGGTTTGCTTAAAAGAGCATAATAAACAATTACATATGCTACAGTTTGACCTTTTCACAGTATGACAACCTTGTCTATCAGCATTACTGTATCAAATGTAACAGTAATAGTAAATGTAATAATATGGAGTATAAAGTCATTTGCTCATGTCTGACATTATCCTTAATTAATTGTTTTGAGAAATGTTATGCTTTGAACATAATGTTTTTATACACTGTACATTTTTATAAGAAATTATTGCAGTTTTATTATTTCCAAGATTTGAATCAATTGAAAATGAAAACCTAACACACATTCGAGCAATGGTTATTTTTGCTGCAAGGAAAATGCATTGCATTGAGATTAACATATTGTATCAATTTTGAAATTTGAATTTTGTGAATTGTTAAAACCCTAACGATAATGTAATAAATAAATGTGTAATGCCTTGTTTGTTGAAGGATGACATGGGCTAAAAAATAAGGCAAATGATATACTCACCTGTAAATACTGATGGGCACAAGCACTGGTAAGAAGCCTGACTTGGTTGAGCAGAGTGATGCAGAGTTATGCAGGCCGCACCATTAAAGCATGGACCTTCAGAACACATGTCCAAAGCTTCACAGTATGGTTCAGAGTAGGGCTTGTGGCACTGACAGCTGTATGCAAACTGCCCAATTTTCGCCCTACACACACCTTTTCCTGAGCAAAGAGGGAGATGTGGAGAGCTCTGACAGTGTTGCTCTTTGACCAGCACACTAAAGCGGAGACCGAGTTGACATAAATGGCTATTGCCATTATGAGTGGCGGCAAAATAATGAACGCCAGGGGAAAGCCACTTTGAGGCCACCTGCAAGCTACCATTCATACAGCTGGCAAAAAGTTGATGGTTCTGTGCTTGCTCTGTAAAGCAATTGTCAAATTCTTCTTTTGACACATTAATTAGATTTATTCCATACTGCTCTAGTATTGGATCAATGAAGGCAAACAGTGCATCTCCCAACTGTACCTCCATGGGGCATAATTGAGGAAATGCATATGACTGTTCTGTCCAGTGCCCTTGTGTGCTTTGCAAAATACCATTCCAGCACTGATTCACATTCTTGCAGGTGTTCTCCATGAGAGACAATCTCAGGGCGATGTTCCTTGGCTGAGGGTGCCACTCGTGATACCGGGGTCTACGGCAGATTAACTGGCTTGAGACAATAAAATGGCTAATGAGAAGGATGAGCAGTTTAAGCACATTTGTCTTTTCTGCTGTTGTCATGTTCATGTTTCATCCACTCATGAAGGCTTTTGTGCAGTCTCAAATACAGATCAGATGAAGGTAACACTCTGTCTGCTATGGTGTTATTCAATCAGAGGACAGACGCACATCTAAGGGGGAAAACAGATACAGTGTTAGTTCATGTACATTGAAACATAATAAGGATTGACAAATTACACTTAAGATGTAACCTCATTTTGGCAAAGACCTGTGAAGGTTTTAATATCAGGCATTCGACATTACAGTACAACAGCAACATCTATGAATTGTAGCAATATGTTGATGATTAAAAGGCATTTAATCCCACTTTTCAACCAGTTTCAGCAATTTCTCTCAAATGATTTTTGATAGTTTGATTTTTGATAGTTGCTGAACCCCAGTTTGTCTCCATTTGACAATGCAATGGTACCACAGGTACCCAGCTATGCTGATGACAGTCTATAATGTATTTCCAAATTGCTGCTTCCACCAATCATCTATCTTATTAGTACTTACAGAAAAAGTGTCTGTAGTAAAGGTGTGTAAAATCTAATCTTAACCCTTCAGTCTACTCACTTAGTGGGGTATATACTTTGTGGTCGGGGGAGCGCAGACTGTCTTGACATCAGGAGTGAAAGACAGAGAACCAACAACAACCACTCTGAACCGTCGTTCTCTATGTTTGTTTTATTTACAAGAAATTCTGCAAGATTCCAGGTTCTGAGAGTCAGAATCATTCACCATGGCTCACTACAATTATTTGAGAGCATAATCTGAAAGAGTGTTGTGTTTTACTCTGTGAACATTTGATGACTGAAGTACAATCCAGGACCAAGATATATATATATATATATATATATATATATATATATATATATATATATATATATATATATATATATATATACACACACACACACACACACACACACACACACATACACACACACACACACACACACACACACACACACTTTCAACATTGAGAAGGATTTAATGCAGGATCTTCTACTGTGGCAGGCATGAACATGAACAAATTCATCTGAGGGCAAGGAGTGATGCTTCACACGTGCAATACAGTCCATCAACTAAACTTTAATTTGCATTTCACGAAACCTATATGCAGAAATGCATTTGTGGAAAATGAAATGTATAACCCTTATCAGTAATATTCATAAATGTCAACAATTAAAATTAATATCCTTATTAAAATCAATCATCTGTTCTCAATGACTCTTGACATGCATCTCTCAGACAGGTTCTCCTCATGAAACTACAGTCATCAGATATTACTGAACAATCAAAAAATAACAAACTACACTATGCACCCTCCTAAAGCACAAACTCATAACAGTTGTGGGGAGTTTATTTCAAGAGCTGGATATGAAAAGCAGTGCTTTCATAGCCAAAATCTTTAAAAAGAAAAATAATCATTATTTTTGTAAATATGAAACTGATTTCCACCAAACAGTTGAATCCAGTCAGTCCCATATTATGGAATATTCCAGAGCTTTTATTTAGCAATAAATATGGAGTGAGTCAGAAAGAAGCAATGAGCCTAGGGCAGTAATTAAGCAATGGCTTGTTTTAAATAATGTTATTTCAAAATATAACTTTGTAGCATCTAAATACAGCATGATATCAATCCCAACTGAAAAATGAACTATAGATATTAAGAGATCAACTGACATCAACTGGAAAATATGAAATGGGAATAAACAAATCTAAGAAATTCCTTTATATAACCCATGGTACAACTAATGTTACACAAAGTATAGAAAATTCAATACTTTTTTAAATACTACAATGTGGCTAACACATCCAAAACAGTAAAATATTAATCTGAACAGCAACACTATACTCACCTATTAATGAGTCACATTCCACATGCTAACTTGACTCAGACAGGCAGAACAGATCATATGTCCACTTATAAAGCTTGAGCATGGCCTTCCATAGCAAAAAATTATTCTATGTAGTCTTTTTTTAATGCAGCCTACTATTAAATTAGCTTAGTTAAAACAACTTAGCTAAACCAGGAATTTGGTATTTAAAGCACATACTTCATAAGCCTAAACTGTGAACAAATGCAGTTTAATGCACCCAAGTAGCAAAAAATTATTCCCAACAAATACTTGTATTGTACAAATATTATTAGGAACACTAACATAATGTTATCTGAAAAACATTGAGTGTTATTCAGTAATGTATGTGAGCTTATGCTCCTAGAAACAATTAACAAGAAAATGAGAAAAAAATACAATTAAATAAATTGACTTATCCATTATGTATTTTTGGTTTAAACAGTTTATTGGTTGCCTACTTAACTACTACATGCTAAAGCAATGCTTGGGCCTTGGACATGGTGATAGGCAGGATGTGTTAAACAATTTAGAACATGGCACCTTTTGTTTGAACCCACCAATTTTTCAAGTGAACAAAAATACTGGAATATGTGACTGACAGGTGTTTATTGTTGCCCACATGTGCCCTGTTCAATTGATTGTTTAAATAATTAATAGCTCTGAATGTCTACTCTTGTTTTGAGTCATTGGTTTAACCTATGAAGACAGCATTTGTTGTTAAAAAGAATAAACCAACATAAAGACCAGAGAGTTGTTTATGGGAGAAAACCAATCCATTTTAAAGCTAATAAAAGAGGGAAAATTGATCAGAATTATTGTACAACCATTGGGCATAACCAATAAAAAAATTTGTAATACACTGAAAAAGAAAGAAACCACTGGTGCATTAACAACCAAACACTGAACAAGTCATTGTGAATGCTGTGAAGAAAAACTCAAAAACAAAAGTCAGGGACATCACCTAAAACCTCCACAGGGTAGGGGTGAATGTATCACAATCCACATTTCAAAGAAGACTTTGAAAGCAGAAATAGAGGCCATACCACAAGATGCAAACCACTCATCAGCAGTAAGAATCAGAAGGCCTGACTTGAATTCACAAAGAAATACAGAGATGAGCTACAAAAGCTCTGGAACCAAGATCAAGAGCAAAGTGTGGAGAAAGAAGGATCTGCTCATGATCCAAAACAAACAAGCTGATTACTCAAGCATGGTGGAGGTAGTGTCATGACTTTCCATAATGTTTCCATAATGAGCTCACTAATCTTTATTGATGATGAAACTCATGGCGGTAACAGCAGAATAAATTCAGAAGTTTACAGAAACATTCTGTCTGTCAATGTACAGAGAAATGCATCAAATCTAATTGGAAGAACTTCATCATGCAACAGAATACAACAAAGGCCCTCATCAGGGACAAAATGTGGAAAAAGTATAGTTTTAGACTAGCCAAGTCAATCACAAGAATTTAACTAAACTGAGCAGCATTTCACCTCCTGAAGAGGAGGCTGAAGGAAGAAAGCCCCCCAAACAAATACCAACTGAAATAAGCTGCACTACAAGCCTGGAAAAGCATCACAAAAGAAGAATGCAACAGTTTGGTGATATTAATGGATCACCAGCTTGATGCAGTTATTGCAAGCAAAGCATATGCAACCAAATCTTAAGCATTAATTACTTTAATTTACTTTAAAGACCCTGTTCCTATACTTTTGCTCACCTAAAAATTGGTGGTCTGCCAGCAGGGGTGTCCTGTTCCAAGTTGTTTAACACATTTTGATGCAAATATCAGGGAATCTGAAATTCTGATCCATCACCCCATATTTATCTTTTGATCTTAACACCCCCCGCTAAAAAAGCCTCCACAGTCTACATACTTGGCTCACTTCCTTTTGTCGGCCTCCTTCTGCTCCAGAATGACCACATGCATTGATGTTTCTGAAATCAGCACTATGTCTGGTCTCAGTGTGGTTTCTGAGTATCAGAGCTGCTTCCCCAGAGTCCACCCTCATTTGCCAGTCATGTGCTGGTCCAAAGAGCCCTGCTAGGCTGGGCTGGGGCTTCTCCCCAGCTCTGATAAAAGCAACTGCCTGCCTTGCTAGTCAGAGGCACCTGCACGAGTTAGGGTTAGATGGTGTTAGCAACTGCCTTCAGTATATGGTTATGCTGCCACCAGTAGTGACTTTCACCCAGCACTTTGGGGCACCAACTGAGTATGTGCTCCAGTGTTCCTCTTCTGAGGTGAAAAGGACATGGTGGTGATTCAACTTTCCCCAGCTTAAGAAGTTGAATGGACTTTGTAGGATATCCTAGACAGACTAGATTAGAAACTTGATGTGGAAAGGCTCAGCGTGCCACAACTTGGACCAGGAGATCTTCCAATATGATGCCTGTTCCCAACTTGTCTATGCACTTCTATTGACGCATCCCCACCGTCTTGCTTGCATGCTACTGAGCCCTGCTTGGCCAGATGCCATTGTCCCCAAAAGAGCTGTCTGACATAGCCATCACTCAGCCTGTTCCACTGCATCATGAGCCTTCCATTTTCTCCCAGCCTGCACATCAATGCTAGCCTGGGAGACTTTTGCACTGGTCGACTACCTGTACTGCAGTGCCTCTCTTGTACAGATGACAATGAATTTCTCACTAAGGCTGTTTGTGGGGAGACTCAGTTAACTGTCTGACAGAGCAATGCTGCTCAGTCTTCGTGGTAGGCCCAACCACCTACAGAGGTGAAGATTGATCCTCCTGTGGAAGCTCTCCACAGTTGATAAGGGGAATTTGTAGACCAGTAGCAGCCACAAAATCCAGGGAGGTATGCAGTGTTGGTAAATCCAGGTCTTAAATTGTCCTGCTAGGGGTTCTTGGTTTCCTCTTGTTGGGCTTCACAGTGGTTGACAGTAACTTAGAAATAGTCACTCACCTTTCCTCTTTTCAGTACTAAGGACCTAGACTTCTCTGGCTTGAAGCACACTCATAAGCCCTTCCAAATCCTGGAGGATCCATCTGCACCCCACACTGTGGTTGCTGTCATCCATACATGCTCTGACGAGAGGCTGCCGGATTCCAGACTTGGTCATAGGTCCTCTGCATTCCACCTCAGCTGACTTGACCAGCATGTTCATGACCAAGGCAAATAGGGTTACTGTAATGGTATATCCAGTAATGATCCCTTTTTCTAGCCAATGCCCCTCTAACAGAGCTGCCCCAGAGTTGACTCTCAGGAAATACACAGTTAGAAGCCACAAAATATCTTCTCTATGACACTGAGCAGCAAGATTGTCCTTAACTGCTCTATCTTCCCCAAGTTCTCTTCCTTGGGAATCCAAACATTCTGCAAATCTCCACCGCTGAGCTACCTTCCCCTAGAGATAACCTTCAGGATCCTCCACAGTCAGTGAAGGAGCCCGGGACACTTCTTATACAGTGGTACTTGAAAGCTTGTGAATCCTTTCGAATTTTCTATATTTCTGCATAAATATGACTACTTTTAGGACCTGTGTGAAAATCTGATGATGATTTAGGTCATGTTTATGCAGAAATATAGAAAACTCAAAAGGGTTCAGAAACCTTCAAGCATCATTGTACACTACAATTTGTTTAGGGGGAAATCCAGTGAGTGGCAGGTCTGCAGGTGGAAATGGCTTGTTGAGAGAGGTCAGAGGAGAAGACATGAAAGTTAGAGCTGGTTAGAGCTGACATGAAGGGTACAGTAACCCAAATAACCACTTTTATTTTTACAACCATCGTAACAAGGTAATTTCTAAACATTTGGGGGCCCTAAGCAAAAATTGTCAGCCCCCAACCCCCCCGAAAATAATCACATTATTTTATATACAAGAATTAACAGAATTGATACTTCATTTTAATTCTTATCCTGCTTATGTAAAGAAACAGCCCTGTGTGGTAAACACAAAAGCATCTCAGTATGCACAACACATCAATTCGTGAGGTGTATGGGCTACAACAGCAGAAGACCACATTGGTTACCACTCCTGTCAGTCAAGAATATGAATCTGAGGCTACAGTGGGCACCTAAACATTTGAAGATTGGAAAAAGATGAGGCTATGAATACAATTGTGACATGAATGACTTGTTGGATAATTGCATGAATGAGCTATGGTACAGGTGTTCTTAATGAAGTGGCTGATAATTGTATGTCACTTTATTATGTAGACCATGGACTGCTCAGTTTGATTCAGCTCTCAGAATCAGGACTAGAATCCTAGTAAAGACTACCAGGAGAGGCTCCACCTGAGGGAGGAACATTAACTGGAATTTCAGCCTGGAAGCAGAAAGAAAAAAAAAGTGTCTAGCCTTTCTTGAACCCTATCTAGGCTTATTGATGTTCAATGCTTTGATCTCTTTCAGAGATCTTTTAACAGAGTTCCAGACCATACAAAAATATTTGGGTGCTTTAAGATAAAAATTGGTGCTTGAATTCTTCATCGTCAACTAACTATCAAATAACATAACTTTCAGCCTTTGGTTCAGAGTGAAACATGTTACAGCATATTTACAGCAGGCAGAGTCTGTTAAATTACTCCTGATTTTTAAATGGATAACTCCTCTTGGATATAGATTGGTGTTTCAGTCAAATTTAACATAATGCAAAAGTTATTTTTCTTTTGAAAACATACTTTCTCAGTGCTTACGTATAAATGGAGCAATGGGAATGGCGTTTCAGATCAGTCAGCACAGTAATTCAATTCAATCAATTGCAGTAAGCTTTTAACCATATAGTTATAGTACTATTAAAGCATCACTCGAATGAGAACCAATAAAAACCAATAAAATCAAGAATATTAAAGAATGCCAATATATGGGAATTGAGAAACACATGCACACACACAAGGAACTGACTAGCCCAATAAGTTTGAAAAATCTGGACCAATCACAAGATTAGTGGATGTCATGGATGTGAATTTGACACTATGAAAATATGTATATACAATTACCGTCCACATTAATAGGAACATCTGTACAGCTGCATATTTATGCAATTATCTAATCAGCCAATCATATGGCAGCTGTACAATACATAAAATCCTGTAGATACAGGTCAAGAGCTTCAGATAATGTTCACATCAAACATCAGAATAGGGGAAAAGTATGATCTCTGTGACTGTAACCGTGGTATGCTTGTTGGTGCCAGATAGGATTTTCAAACACAACAGTCTCTAGGCAGTTCCTCCAGGATTTAGCGATTTTGCGATTGCAGAAATTAATGCAAAATCAAGCAAACTCTGTAATATTTGGAGGAGCTTGAAATTTTTCTAAAATTGTTGGAGATTATGGCCAAGACGCATCGTGATGTCATCGCAATGTATGATTCACGTGCATCGAACATGAGTACAGCTAAAAAGATCTAATTTACCAACAAACATCACTGCAAAAGACTGTGGAAAACAATTTTGCGCAATTGCAATTTTGCAATTCAAGTAGTTTTCCGCAATAAAGCACAAAGAACTCAGCCAATTGCATTGCATATTTTGAAAGAAATCAAGCATTTCTGGCCACAACAATCACAAAAAAACTGTAATCCTGCATGGACTGTCTAGCATTTACAGAGAATGGTGCAAAAAACAAAAAAACATCCTGTGTGCACAGGCTGAAATACCTTGAGAGAGATCGGAGGAGAATGATCAGACTGGTCTGAGCTGACAGGAAGCCTATAATAACTCAAATAAGCACTCTTTACAACCAGGCTGAGCAGAAAAGCATCTCTGAACACACATCAAACCGTGAGGTTTATGGGCTACAACACCAGAAGACCTGATCAGGTTCCACTCCTGTGATCCCAGAACAAGAATCTGAGGCAGTTTCAGTCAAAATAAAAGACCAGGTGAAGATTTTTTTTCTGTCCAGTTTGGGTGAGCCTGTGCCCATGATGGCTTCCAATTCCTATTCATGGCTGACAGGAGTGGAACACAATGGGGTCTTCTGCTGTTGTAGCAAATCCACAAGGTTTGAAGTTTTGTGCATGCAGAGATGTTTTTATGCTCACCACAGTGGTAATGATTGATTATATGAGTTACTATATCTTTCCTGGCAGCTCGAACCAATCTGGCCATTTTCCTCCAACCTCTCTTATCAACAAGCCATTTCCACCCACAGAACTGACGCTCACTCAATGTTTTTTGTTTGTTGCACCATTCTTTGTAAACTCTAGCACCAACAACCATGCCACAATTAAAGTCACAGAGATCACACCTTTCCCCCATTCTGATACAGGAAGCTCTTGACATGTATCTGCATGATTTTATGCATGGTGCAGCTGCCACATGATTGGCTGATTGGATATCTGCATAACTGAGCAGGTGTACAGGTGTTCAAATTGAGGTGGATGGTGAGCTTATGTATACTGTACATAAATTCCATGTAAATATTTTACATGAATATTTTAATTATTGACATATCAGCATTATAGATTCATGTGTGTAGTATTGAGACAATGCAAATAAAGACTCAAAAATTCCACTTGTGACAATCTGTGACAAATTCAAGCTAGTTTACTGGCAGTTAGCTAGTGGACTGCTAACTACAATGTCCTCCACTAATATTGGCACCCTTGGTAAATATGAGCAAAGAAAGCTTGAAAAATTATCTTCATTGTTTAACCTTTCGATCTTTTGTTCAAGAAAATCACTAAAATACTCTGCTCTCATAGATTTCAAACAACTGCAAACAAAACAGGTTTATCAAAAAAAGTCTTAAATATAGTTAAAATAGAAATGAATGCATTTTAATGTCTCAATGTACTTGGAAATTAAAGCATAGAACAAAAACAACAATTGGAGATAAATCATGGAATCATTTTGTTTAACAAAATTTAATAAAAAAAATTGACTCATCAAAGTAGCCACCTTTTGAAGACATAACAGCCGTACACACTTGTGGTATTCTTTCTACAATGGAAAGCAAATATTTTTTCAAAAAGTTCTTCCCAACACTGTTGCAGAAGTTCCCACAAATGTGTTGCACTTGTACCGTAGGTTGCTTTGCTTTCACCGTTCTGTCCAGTTCATCCGAAACCAGCTCGATGGGGTTTAAGTCTGAAGACTGTGCTGGCCATTCTATGATTCCAAGCCTACCATCTTGTTTTTTTTTCTTCTAAGGTAGTTCTGACATAGCCTGGAGGTAGGTTTTGGGTCATTATCTTTCTGTAGGATGATTGTAGAATGACCAACTAGGCGTATATCAGAGGATATTGCATGGTGCTGCAAAATGCTGTGGTAGCAGTTTTGGTCCAGGGTGTCACACACTCTGTGCAAGTTGCCGAATCTGGATCTAACAAAAGAGCCCCAGACCATCATGCTTCCTCCTCCATGTTTGACAGTTGGTGTCACACACCAAGGAACCATCCTTTGATATGTTTGCATACAATATATACTACATGTACTAGAGATTAGAGCTGCAAAAACTAATTGATAAAATCAATAATAATCAATTCTGAAAATCGTTGTCAACGAATCTCGTTAGTTGGCCTGTGTGCGGCACGGGGTATGTTTACTCACCGTGTTACTTCTTTTCTGAAAACACGCTTCAGAGTGTAAATACTAAAGTTGTGTCCTGAATGACATACTATACACTTACACTATGTACTATGTACTCTACAGACTAATTTTAGAAAGGTAATATCATCTCAAATGGAAAACTAGTGTTTTTTTACTAACCGAAAGTATAAGCTTTCTAGTCAGTGGCGCATGACATCATAAGCATGTAATTCGACGCCGCTAGCTTTAGCAGATAGCCAGTCACCAACAATGACTTTCTTCAGTTTACTGTTTGTCAGTGTTACTTTTTATGCCCAACATGACCCCTGTCACCATCAGACGGAGGAGTAATTGTCAAGTGACTGAGGAAGTGTGCGACCTCTAATTCCTCTTAAACAGATGAGCATTTTATATAAACATCGCGAAGAAGATCAAACTTCATAAAGCGGAGTTTGTGTAGCACGGAAGCATGGCAGTTATGCTGTCGCAAGTTGCTTAAAAGGTTTAGTTTAATTTAAGTTTATTGTCATTATATGCTGTATTTGTGTGCTTGCAGTGTAGATTCTATCATTTATTATAATGGAAGTGATGTGTTAGTAACGAGGCCGCGTTGCTCCTCACTCGCATTGTAGACGTGCTGATACACAGTGGGAGTGCAAGTAAGATCTGTAATGTCTAATTAAAACACTATGATCAAAAATAAACAAAAGTAAAACAATATTTCTAAAGGCAGCGAGTAACAGAAACCACAAGGTGCAGTGAAAGTGAGTTTTTATTATTAAGTTAGGACTGTAGTTTAATTCAGTGCTTTTTGTGCATCCATAAAAAATAATGCATATATACTATTATAGAATCGAAACTTTATATTAGTTTATATTATACATAAGTTTATATTATATTATATATATAATATATTATATGCACAAAAAGCATTAAACTACAGAACTAAATTAATAATATATATTCTTTTGTGTGTCTGTGTGTATTGGGCTCTTTTCAATCTTATATAATTGGACAAACAGTTGTGTAAATTTTAGTCTGACGTTTATATTTGTAACACTTAGTTTGTGGATTTAATTTTAAATAAATGGAAAAAAATGGTACTGAAAGTTTGCCCCCCATCCGATTAATCAAAAAAATCATGGGCCAACTAATCGATTATGAAAATAATCTTTAGTTGCAGCCCTACTAGAGAGGTTAACAGACATCAGACAATAGAGTAAATAAAAACAATATTTGTATTATAACAGTTTTTATATTGTAGAATTATAGCTGGAACCATTGTTGCAAGTACTTTACTGTGGAAATTACGGTACAGCTATAAAATGGAAAAAAGTTTAACGTTAAAACTTTTTTTAAAATTACCTTTAAACTTTAAAATTACCATAAATGGCTGGAACCACCTATGCCAATATTTTATTGTAAATTTACGGGTAAATTTTTTACAGAGTGGTAGTGTCTTTCTCTCTCAGGCCCATCTTCAAGTTGTTGTCAAGATAAAAGAACAGGCCCTGCTGGTATATGTATACCTCCACAACACCCTTGTCTTTATTTCAAAATAAGAACTAATATGAATGACTTCTTGGGGAGAAATAAATTGAGTTTGGTGGATGGGTGTGTTGCTAATAGAATGACTTCAACTGACAGACAGAAGCAATGAAATAGACAGAAACTGAGAAGCGATAGCAAGGTTTTGCACTGACAGCCAACAAACAGATGTCATGAACCTATTAGGAAGTGCTGGATCCGTTTTTTAATCCGTTTTTTAAAGGGCCAATCAGTATTTGTCAGAGAATGCGATGATATGCACAATGGCTTCACCTTAATCAGGGCTCTACAGTAGGGATGTCACGATACCAAAAATCTAGTAGTCGGTACCGATACCACCAAAAGTACACGATACTCGATACCAAAGTTGATACCACAGTGTGGTATAAAAATAAAATTTAAAAAATTAAATTAAAACCTCTCCTGGAGGACATCCTCCTCTGGCTTATACTGTCAAAGAGAGAGAGAGAGGGGAGAGAGAGATAGAGAGAGGGAGAGGATATTTTAGTTATCAACCACTGTATGACAATGAGTGGAGGTGCACTCCTAAACGCGCACACACAGACGTGCGCACACACACACCTTATACTCTGAATGCAAGCATTAGTTTAAATTCACTGATATGGTGGCAGGCCAAAAGATTTATTAAAACCATTAACATTTGAATAATTATTAGTGACATTAGGCTACATTTTGCTGACAGTACACAGGCTGAATGGCGATGCATGGTGGCCCATTCGGAGGTAGTTCATAACATTGCAATGTGTTAGCGTCGTTAACAAATAACAGGCTATTGCTAACATTACATGGAGCATAACGTTAGCTGGTTTCACGGCAACAATGCCAGCTGCCTCAAACAAACATAATATAGCACCGTCTTTCAGGTGCTTCGCCAAATTCCAGGTGTTTCCTCGCTTTGTTTGAAATGAACGATAGGATTGGTTTCACACCGGAAACCGATACTAGCTTTTCTCTCTTTTCCTCTCAACGAGTCGGGGCGGAGCTAAACTTGTTAAGCTAAGCTAATATTCTGTAGTTTTTCCTGTGTGCTTGTAGGCGTTCTTCTTCACCACTTGTGGACCGACTAAAACACCTGTGCGTATTTGCTGCCCCCTTCAGTTCCGGAAGAATTGCAACCTCCATTAGAAACGGTCCCAACGCTAGTGCAGAAAAACAAGTACCGTCACGTTTTAAGAATGTTGGTACCAACTTGGGACTTCCAGGTGGGGGTTGGTCTCCGCCAGGGCTGCGCTTTGTCACCAATCCTGTTTGTGATATTCATGGACAGGATATCGAGGCGTAGTCGTGGTGGGGAGGGGTTGCGGTTTGGTGACCTGAGGATCTCATCGCTGCTTTTTGCAGATGACGTGGTCCTGATGGCATCATCGGTCCGTGACTTCCAGCACTTACTGGATCGGTTTGCGGCCGAGTGCGAAGCGGCTGGGATGAGGATTAACACCTCTAAATCTGAGGCCATGGCTCTCAGCAGGAAACCGATGGAGTGCCTACTCCGGGTAGGGAATGAGAACATAACCCAAGTGAAGGAGTTCAAGTACCTTGGGGTTACTTGGTCTTGTTCACGAGTGAGGGGACATTGGAGTGGGAGATTGGCCGGAGAATCGGAGCAGCGGGAGCAGTACTGCAATCGCTTTACCACACCGTTGTGACTAAAAGAGAGCTGAGCCGGAAGGTAAGACTCTCGATCTACCGGGCAATTTTCGTTCCTACACTCACCTATGGTCATGAAGGTTGAGTAGTGACCGAAAGAACTAGATCGCGGGTACAAGTGGCCGAAATGGGTTTTTTCAGGAGGGTGGCTGGCCTCTCCCTTAGAGATAGGGTGAGAAGCTCGGCTATCCGAGAGGAACTCAGAGTAGAGCCGCTGCTCCTTTGCATTGAAAGAAGCCAGTTGAGGTGGTTCGGGCACCTGGTAAGGATGCCCCTGGGCGCCTCCCTAGGGAGGTGTTCCAGGCACGTCCAGCCGGGAGGAGACCTCAGGGAAGACCTAGGACTAGGTGGAGAGACTATATTTCCACACTGGCCTGGGAACGCCTCGGGATCCCCCAGTCAGAGCTGGTTAATGTGGCTCAGGAAAGGGAAGTTTGGGGTCCCTTGATGGAGCTGCTACCCCCGCGACCCGATTACGGATAAGCGGTTGAGGATGGATGGATGGATGGATGGTACCGACTTGGTACCGAAGTATCGGTTCTCGTAACATCCCTACTCTACAGTGCGACCATTTCACTCGCATTTGTGACTGAAAAGTACTTTGTGTAACTGTGAAAAATTATTTAGGCGCACCGGTGCGAGTGACCTGTTCGAAGTTGTATAATACAATCGGAATAAAAACTACAGGAACTACAGGAAGTCCAAAATGCGCAACAGTTACTTTCGCACTGCTTTTCATCACGTCAGTCAACCAAACAAGTGTGCAAATACTGCAAAGAAGCCGTTATGATGACAAGAGTAACACTGTACATCATCTGCTTCTGTTAACTTGCCGATCTCACAAACCGCCATCTTTTATTGATCACGCAAAATGAACTGAACCTGCGACTGTGACATGCTCGTGTAGACACAGCCGCATCGGGCACCAGTAAATTAATAATAACGCTAACGCTACAAGGTGGTGTGTAATTCAAAATTCTTTATCAAATAATTCCTCACCAATCATAATCAAGAGTAGTAGAAACATACAGTACCCTGCCGCTCTCTCTTCACCAACTCTAATAGATAGCGCATTCACTTCATTTAAGCTCACGGTTGCCTGATATCACTAGAAAAGTAAACTTCAGTTGTCATGTTTTGATTTAATCCCCCCCAAAAAACACAATATTATCAGCAGACATGGCAACACTGTACTGGGAGAACTGATCTAAAAGGAACAACTGATAAACAAACAAACAAAAAAATTTATAAAATGTAAAGACAGAAAATGTGCTTAGTTATAAATAAATCATTTAATATAAAGAATAGACATTATAATAAATTAATAAAATATAAATAAAATGAGAAATGAAATAATGTTTAATTAATATGGGTTGCATTTTATATCAATTTGAATATCTTAGTAGGCTATTTCTTTAGAAGGCTATTAGCCTTCTTTTTCCTAATATGGATCATTTTTGTGTTAGTCTACTTTTAATTAGGACTCTTTATTGTTTAAGATATTTAAAAATAAATATTTTATGCTTGTTTATCTATCAATTAGCTATCAATATTTGTTATTGCTATTATTTTAATTCAATTAAAAGTGATCATGAGCAGAGAGCTTACATTTAACTGTTTATGTTAGACCTCCTGATTAAAGCTTGGTAAAAAGACTGGTATCTGGATCAGTATAGGTTGATCAAGATGACAAGAAATCGGTATCGGCTGTAAAAATCCTGATCGAAGCATCCCTAATGAACTCACCCAATCACATCCTATATGAGATTATGCAGATATATACACAATATACACAGACCGGTTTGAGAATTGGCTTTGGAGAATTTGGAAAATGGCTAATAGTGTAGCTTTAAATATATTTAAACATTGACTGAACATTGAGGTTTTTTGTATTTGTTTACAAGGTGGAACAGGTTAACGGTTGTTGTTTTTTGCATACAGCCTGTAAGATTAACTGAAAATATTAAATTTAGTTTATCAGAAGGTAAATTAATTTGTCATGGCTCACAATATGTTCCTAAATTCTGTCATAATTGTCAAGCTCAAGTTTTCTCATGCCTACTTGTGCGTTATATTGTGGTACGTTAATGTTATCATCTCTTTAAAAAAAAACTAAACTTCAATCGTGCTCCTAAATTTTTGACTGTGCTCCTAAATTTTTGCAATTAGGAGCACAAATGCTTCTAAAATAAAATGTTACCGTAGAGCCCTGCCTTTAGGATTATGTCTGCAGAGTCAAATGTTGTATGGAAATTTGCTGTATTCTGTCAAAAATGTACACTACTAGCAATCTGTTTTGAGAAACCTAGGATTTTGTTTGTTTTTTAATATTTGACCAGTTTCTTTGTTGACAAAAAAAATACCCTCTCTTTGCAACCATAACTGATTCACACAATTTCTACACACAGACAGACATTTTTGTATCATTCTCACTCCTTGCTGTTTTTCTGATGGTCAGCCTAACAGCACACCCATTTCAGCCTCACAGCTATAGCATTAGACATGCACGTTTTCCGCTGTGGTTCTACTCTAATCATTTTACCTGCGTCCGTACACACACACACACACACACACACACTCCGTTAAATGATTCATTCAGATTAAGTCACTGATCTGTTCAGTTGCACTGTTTTCCCAAATGTGAGGTCTGACTGTACAGCTACCTAAGGCAGACAGCAAACAGCTTAGATTGTGTAACACTGACCCACTGAGCAAGAGAAGAGAAAATCTTGGTCATGGCTGAAAGGATTCAGTAATTCACAGGCTGCAGACTAGATTTGTGACATCGTATACAATATGCCATCCTATCATGCCCCTAAATATCACCAATTGACAACAGTATTGCCTGTGGCTCTGTGGGCGGTGACTAGAGATAATGCATGTCTTATACCCATGCAATGCGTGTCTTGTACCCATGATGTCATTACAATGGAGGGCAAAATACGGAAGTTTCAAGTAGATTGTAGCTGCTGGTCATAAGGTTTACCATATAGTCAGGTTTTTTGGCTTAATTATCCATTAGAATGGTCAGGAATGCTTGTAAAAATTAAGTTGGGACTGTACATAAACATACGCTTTTATCTGTAACTAAGCTCATTATAAAATTTAAATAAAAGTATATAAACTTTGCATGCATGTTTGAAGTGCTTTATATTAACATAACATATGTAGCCACAAAAAAAAAAAAAAGTCTACCCAGTTGATTCCACTAATGATTACTTACAGACCCCCAGGACCATATTCTAAATTCTTTTGTGAATTTGCAGATTTCATCTAGATTCAGTAGGGGTTAATCAGAACATAATAGGGCCCACTCATTATGGTAGTCACACTCTTGATCTTGGGGCAGTGGTGGCTTGGCGGTTAAGACGCTGGGTTACTGATTGGGAGGCCGGGGTTCAAAGCACTGCCAAGGTGCCACTGTTGGGCCCTTAACCCTCTGTCCAGGGGCTCTGTCATGGCTGACCCTGTGCTCTGACACCAGCTTCCTAAAATGCTGCGGTATGTGAAGAAAATAATTTCACTGTGCTGTAATGTATATGTGATTAATAAAGTATCATTATCTAATACTATCATTCAGATTAAATATAGAAAACAGTCACATTTCCATAGTCTGAAACTATATCATCTCATCTCATTTAAAATGTGTCTTAGTCGCGTCAAAAGTAAATTCACGTCAGCTACTGCAGATAGTTTTATCAAAAAGCTCCCAGAATTATCAACTTTGATTGGATCACGGTCTGAGCCCAAAGAACTTGCGACTGAATGCTTAGAGTCAACATTCCGTTTTACATAATGTAGCTCCAAAAAATATTGAAATTATTTTTACATAGAAAAATAATTAAGATTAATTATTTAATACTGTTAAATATGAGCAAAAAAGGCTGTGAAAATGTGTCTTTATTGTTGAACCTTTTTATCTCAAACAATTGCAAACAAACCAGGTTTATAAAAATAATATATTTGTTAAATATAGGTGTGCAACCATTATTGGGACCCTTTTAGTCAATACTTTGTGCTACCTCCCTTTTCCAAGATAACAGCTCCGAGTCTTCTCCTATAATGCCTGATGAGGTTGGAGAATACATGGCAAGGAATCAGAGATTCCATACAGAATCTCTCCAGATCTTTAAAAATTTCTAGGTCCATGCTGGTGGACTCTCCTCTTCAGTTCACCCCACAGGTTTTCTATGGGGTTCAGGTCAGGGGACTGGGATGGCCATAGCAGGACCTTGATTTTGTGGCCAGTAAATAATTTTATGTTGATTTTGATGTACGTTTTGGATCATTGTCCTGCTGCAGGATCAAACCACGGTCTCATATTCATCTTTTGATCTCAAACTTCAGTGTACAGCAAAAACAAAAAATAATTGGCCTTGCGCTTCCCATACTTTCAGAGGGGAATGTGTATTTAAATTTTATATCTGGAATATATATGTATTTCTGCAAAGCTGCTTCGTGACAATGTCCATTGTTAAAATTGCTACACAAAATTTTATTTAATTGAAGATGAATACAAGACGATAGGTCAGTATTTCATTTCCCAATTATATTGGATGCATTTCTCTGTAACTTGCAGAAAATGTTTCTGTAGACTTAATTAATTCTGCTGCTACCATGGGTTACATGATCAACAGAGATTAGTGAGCCTGTTCCAGAAGCAACCATGCTAGTCCATGCCATGACACTACCTCCACTGTGCTCGAACCATGAGCTTGTAGGTTTTGAATCATGAACAGTACCTTTCTTTCTCCACACTTTGGTAGAGGTTAATCGTTGTTTCCAAAACTTTCGTAGTTCATCTCTGTATTTCTTTGCAAATATCAATCTGGCCTTCGATTCTTACTGCTGATGAGTACTTTGCCATTCCAATAATTTCGTAGCAGACAGTATGAAGAGAAATTGAAGAAGGTGGAAGCAATATTAACCATTACATAAAGTCCTGCATTTTCTTCCATTTGAAGAGTTAACAGGTTTTTTCTTCAGACAGATTTTATTTGTTTTCCTGTTTGACTGCCTCATAATTCAACTTAAGTGAGCTATTGTTACAGACTTCACACAAACTCATCAATAACAATAAAATATGATTATGTATGTACATTTTGTTTTTCTGGGGTTATTGAAAAAGCAAACATCACCTACAAACCTGATGGGTATAAAACAACTGTATGTGACATGGACCACCCTACAAATTTTGCCAGCTTCATCAGCAGGATAATTTCCATCCTACACATTCATAATAAAGGATAGTCAGATGACAGATGGAAAGGAAGAACTGAAAGGCTTCCAAATCCTAAGGCAAGACATCAGCCCAAATGCTAGCATACCAGAGAGACATATAAGGTGGGGAATTGGGGGGTTGGGGGGTTCAGTCACTTGAGTTCAAAGCAAAGATGCCCTGAAGAAACTGAGCTCAGCAAGGAAAAAGTATGCGAAAGATGATATGCAATCTTATTGCTTGGTTGGAGCTCTTCTGTGACATGAATACAAATATTATATTGTCAAAGAGCTACAATGAACCTATGCTTCATCAATTCTTCCCACTCCAGGTTAATCATGTGCTTTCTCGCTCTGCTGAGTTTTTACCAAGCCTCAGAAATCAACAGCCACTGCTGTGTAATGTAATTATGCAAATGTATCATCCTCAATAGAACTATGTGACTTAATTAGAGTGAAGTCTCTCCAAGTAAAAGATGTACATGCTTGTTGGATACACCTCTAATCTCTTTGGACAGATATGGTCTCATTGTACAGTCTTTTTCCTCCAACATCAGAGATGTGAATGTTAATCAAACTGCAATGAGAGGTTAATTATTTTTGCTCTATAGGAAAAGCAGATTGAACAGAGGGCATATGTGGCTGCCACAAGCTCCAAGTTTTGCAAAAATGGAAACTTATATTGTGCTTACATTTTGCTTTTCAGTATACAATTTAGTGATGTAATGTATGTGGCTACAACGTATGCTCACATACAGTCCCCTCCGCAACTGTTGGAACAGTAAAACCAGTTCATTTTTTTGTTTGTACTATACACCAAAGAAATTTAGGTTTGAAATTAAAAAAGACAGATTTTATTTCCTGGTACAACCCAAATTCTGAAAAACTTGGGACAGTATGGAAAATGTTAATAAAAACAAAGAGGAATGAGTTGTAAATGTATTTTGACTTGTATTTAAACAAAAAACTTATAAAGTCAAGGTATTTGATGTTTTACCTAATCAACTGCAGAGTGTTTTGAAGATAAACCTTTATTTTGAGATTGAGGCATGCAACATAATCCAAAAAAGTTGGGACTAATAGCGATGTGACAAGTTGAAATCAGAAGGTGATGTGAAACAGGTGAGGCAATCGTCTAATCATAATATATAAGGAGCCTCCAAAAAAGGCCTAGTCCTTCAAGAGCAAGGATGGGTCGAGGCTTGCCAATCTGCCAACAGATGCGTCAGCGAATAAGCAACACTTTGAGAACAACATTCCCCAAAGACAAATCGGTAGGATTTGGGGCATTTCACAGTGCACAATATAATTAAAAAGATTCAAGTCAAATCTCGGTGCCTAAAGGGAAAGGCCGAAAAACACTTCTGAGTGTGAGTGATTTCCAATCCTTCAGATGTCATCATGAGTCTGTAATGGATATCCTGACATGGGCTCGGGAATACCTTGGTAAACCTTTGACAGTCAACATGATTCACTGCTGCATCCACAGATGCAAGTTAAGGCTTTACAATGCAAAGCAGAAGCCATACATCAACAGTGTCCAGAAGCGCCGCTGACTTCTCTGGGCTCGACCTCATCTGAGATGGACAGTAGCACAGTGAAATCGTGTTTTGTGGTCCGACAAGTCAACGTTTCAAATACTTTTTGGACATAACAGCCGTTGTGTTCTCCGAGCCAAAGAGAAAAAGGACCATCCAAGCTGTTATAAGCATCAGGTCCAAAAGCCAGCATCTGTCATGGTGTGTCAGTGCCCATGGCATGGGTAACTTGCACATCTGTGAGGGCACCATTAATGAAGAAAGATATGTACACATCTTGGAGCAACATATGTTGCCATACAAAGCAGGACAACGCCAAACCACATTATGCCCAGTTGCATAAGCAGAGAGTGCGAGTGCTAGCAAGGCCTGTCTGCAGTCCTGACCTGTCTCCGTCTGAGAAATGTGTGGCACATTATTATAGGATTAATTTTCTGTCAGAAGTACTGCGGTCCCAGATCCAAAATATAATAAGCATGAATCAAACATTTTAAAAATATGTTGCACAAAACTGAAAAATAAATGCAAAGTTATCAGAATAGCAAACAAAGTGGTCACGGATCGATAAATAATAAATGCGAATCTAAAATTTAAAAACACATTTACGATTATATTGCACAAAACTGAAACATAAATTCAAAGTTTTCTGAATCGCACACAAAATCATGTTTTCCTTGCTTATATTACTCTGTTTTTTGTGCTCTCTGACATTTTCTGGAGTAAGTTTTCTTTTTTTGAACAGTTATTCTGTTTTTCCCTTCGTGCTTGGTTTTCCAAATGCTGCAGGTCGAGTTTCATGTAAATCAGGGCAGGCGTTAGCATCACCATTGGTCCACTACAGCTCCTCCTCTAGCCAATCAATTGAAGAGAGGAGTTGACGTCACTCCACTGCGACTCATGGCTGCTGGTTCATAGGCCAACGTTACCACCATATTGATCCGGGCAAGACTGCCCTATAAACAAATAGGAGCTGTGCTTTTTCTGGATAAAAAGCACAATAACGTTTACATTTCTCAAACATAGAACCTTTTGTATCAGGCCACCAATTTTTTAGGCAAGCAAACATATAGGAACAGATAAGTCTTTTAAAGAACAGCAGTACCACAGGCTGATTGCCTCCATGCCACGCCACATTGATGCAGTTATTCATGAAAACATTTCTGTACTATAAATTCTTTATTCTAATATTTTGAGATACTGGATTTTTGATGTCCATAAGCTGTAAGCCATAATCCTCAAGATTAAAACAAAAAAGGCTTGAAATATTTCACTTTATGTGTAATGAATCTAGAATATATGAAAGTTTACCCATTTTCAGACTGGTGGAGGTGGTGGCACACTTTGGGCCCGTTAATACCATTTAATAATTGCTTGAATGCCACAGCCTATTTGAGTATTGTTGCTGACCGTGTGCATCCCTTCATGGCCAAAATTTACTGATCTTCGACTGGCTACTCCCAGCATGATAATGCTCCATGTCACAAAGCAAAAGTCATCTCAAACTGGTTTCATGAACATGAAAATGGGTTCAGTGTTCTTCAGTGGCCTTCTCGGTCACCGAATATGAATTCAATAGAACACCTTTGGGATGTGGTAGAATGGGAGATTCACAGCATGAAAGGGCACCTGAAAAATCTGCAGGAATTGTGTGGTGCAATCATGTCATGTTTCCAACATCTTGTGGAATCCATGCCATGAAGAATTGAGGCTGTTTTGAGAGCAAAAGGAAGCCCTAACCAGTATCAGTATAGTGTTCCTAATAAATGGCTAATTCAATGTATATTAAAATTCTGCAATCCATGCAAATTATATGATACATCCATCAAATCAAGGTTTATGAGTAAGTGTAAATTTACCCATAGGAAAACTAATTATGGGTAAATTTACACTTACTCAGGGGCACGAGCAGAATGTGATTTTTTCAACTTAGGGGATTTTCATGAATACCAAATTTCTTGTGTAAATGCTGATATGAGCAGGGATTTACAAATAAATCTGTTCATATCCAACTTCATAAATGAGGGTCAATGTTATTAGAAATGACAATTAGAAAGTGATTAAATGAGGACATTAGACAACTGATTTGTCAAAGAATTATATGAAAAGGTCATTGTTTTTACAGTTTACTGTGATGAGTTACCTGAAAAATAATCCAACATCCAGCTTCCAGAGTTTTCGTGATTGCTGCTGCCGTCAAGCAGTTTATTATTGTGCCCTCAAGTACACTCCTTAAACCTAAAATAGTGGAAATGCTCATTTTCCTGTATTCATTTTTCTAGTACTGGATGATTATAATCATTAATCATGGTTTTAATGGTAAACTGTGAGCTGGGAAAATCAATATCACATAAACCTATTATGGTGCTTTAAACTTTTTGATTTCTTTTTGCCTTATTTTTTTCCTTGTTTTGTCAGTACTGTATAGAAATTGTTACACTCTTATGTACCTGTAGGACCTAGTGGGCCTGGTAATGTCTGATTCAATTATTTTTTTATTCGTCTAGCACTTTCATATGTAAAAGCGATTTTTCACCCAGGCGAACAGTAGCTGGTAAGTGTTTCTTTCTTGATTTTTAGTTGAAACTAGTTTTAGCATCGGTTGTCAGATACAAGCTGTAACTGCACTTCCTTGTTGCTATGAGCTGTTTTAGCTAGATTAGAGCTAATTCCAATATTCATATTCAATTTCGGTCAGGAGTCACTCATTCACGCAATTACACTTTGTTTTGCTAATTAAAGAGGCGTGCTCAGTACCCCACCACAGTACTTAAGAACTAAGAAATGCTGAGGTGGAAACGTCAGCCCTTGTCGTGTGAAGACTGAGCTCACGTAAAGATCTGCAAGCCTACCTGTGCGAGTCCACCGAGCAAGGACACAGACAAGACACCACTCGATCTGCTAAGTATACTTTTCTCCCTCTCTCCACCTTTTCCTCCTCTCTTCCCCTCTCTTCCCCTTGCTGTTTACCTGTTTACACACTAACATGTGTCATCAGTTTATCCCTGTTATTCATCACAGGCGCACACCACGGCACACTCCCAGAAAAGTACGCAACTTGGACAACCTACACTCTCTACTTGTGGCCTCTGTAGATTCCTTCTCGTTCTCTGTCAGACTTTGGAACTGCCAATCTGCCTTCAACAAGGCAGATTTCATTCCTGCCTTTGCAACCCACTCCAACCTCAGTGTGCTGGCTCTGACTGAGACCTGGACCCATACTGAGAACTAAGGCTGCACAATTAATCGAATATTGATCTCGATTACGATTTTGGCTACCCACAATTAAATGAATATGATCGACTGCAATATTGACGTTTAAAATCCATCCTCCACTCATAGAAAACTCAGCTGCATATCAAATCAAGCGCTTCCTAAACTTACAGCCAGTCACCCTAGAGTGGCGCAGGGATGACTTCATTTTGTATGCCAAAACCCGGAAACGAGTTAGTATTTTAGCACTCACACTGCCAGCTTCGCTTTAGGTTTCAGAGCACGCTGCAAGCTCCAGCGCTTGCGCGAGCGGAAATCATGACACTAACAAGTTGCTCAATGAGACTACAGATGTTGTCGGGGACATTAAACATCATGCCGAACAGGAAAAGTCTTTGCAGATAAACTGGTTCAGGTATGCTGTGCACAATTCCCAAAAAAGATTCAAATGAAGATGAAGATTCATCCACAGAGTAAATCCGTATTATGGAAAATGTTTTTAAATCAAGTTTGGAAAAGTTGTCGGAAGCTTGGTGATGGTGACCTTGAAGTCGAGCGACCGTGGTGTAGTTTGTTTATAGCATACTGTTAGCTTTTTATTTCTGGCGATTGTATTTAGGCTTCAAACTTCATAACAGCTGTGTTCATTTGTGAAAATTATCTTGATGGACAATAATGTGTTAGTATTGTAAACTTTTGTTGATCACAGAGCTTATTTTTTTGCAATAATCCAAAAGCCTATGGGAAAATCCTATTGGGTTTTTGTCGAGGGAACCAGTTTGATGCTGTTACATTCTCCAATGTATTTCTGTTTGCTCTATGTGCCATTTGTATGTCTATGCCGGTGGTGGGATGGGTTTCTTTTGTCTCCTCCCCCTTCTCTAGGCCCCGCCTACTGTATGCATCACATTCCGGCTTGCTACTCAATGATCACATTTTGTCCACGCCTGCTCCGGCTTTATCCGAGAGGATTGGCTGGCTGCACGTTTCCGGAAGTGTACTTAAGCCTTGTCAGTCTCCACCCAGTGCAGATCATTGCCATTGCTTTGTGTGTAGTGAGAACTGCTTTTCGTGTGTTGATTTTGCCTGTGTATGATCTTATGCCCGTCTTTGACTTTGTTTATGCTTTGCCCCGTTAAGAATCGAGTGGTAAACTTGATGAATAATCGTGATCTCAATATTAATCAAAATAATCGTAATTACCATTTGGACCATAATCATGCAGCCCTACTGAGAACACCCGCTGCCCTAACCTCCAACTTCAACTTCTCCCATACCTCGGGCCCAAACAGACGAGGGGGTGGTACAGATTTGCAGTTTGGCATGCTGCTGTCCACCATCACGGATGACGGAACTCCTCTTGTGGTCCTCGGTGACTTCAACATTCATCTAGACAAGCCACATGTAGCTGATTGTCTTGCACTCCTTCCCACGTTTGACCTCAAGCAGTTTGCCACCCAGCAACTCACAAGGCTGGCAAACAGCTCAACCTCGTTCTCACACGTAACTACACCACACAAAATCTTATTACTCCTCTCCACACCTCTGACCATTTCTTTATCCAGTTTTCTAATTCTCTCCCCTCACTGTCTCCACCTTCTATCTCATTTTGTCGCAATCTTCACTCCCTTTCTCTCTCACACTTCTCCACCTTTGTCACAACCTCACTTCCCTCTTGATAGCCACCTCTCCTCACTGGACTTAAAGACCGCAACTGACATACTATGTTCCAGTACAACATCTCTTGACAGCATCTGCCCCCTAACCTCCAGACCAGCTCACACATCATCCCCTAGCCCTTGGCTCTCAGAAGCTGTGTGCAACAACCGAGTCAAACTAAGAGCAGCTGAAAAGAAATGGCGTAAATCTAACAATCCGATTGACCTACCAAATTACCAAACACTTCTCTTATTTTTCCCATAGCATCTCCACTGCCAAAGCCAAATACTACCAAGAGAAGATTGGCAGCTCTCCCAACACCTGTACTCTCTTAAAAACCTTCTTCACTTCTATGTCCCCCTCCTCCCCCTTCCCCTTCCGCTCTCACTGCAGACGACTTTCAACAAGGTTACATCAATCAGGAACCAGTTCTCAACCACAGACACGCATAGACCGGCTCCTCCTCCATGTAACTCTCAACTGTCCTCCTTCTCTCCTCACTCAGAGACTGATGTCTCAAAACTCCTCCTCTATAGCCGTCCCACAACCTGTCCTTTTGACCCTATCCCTTCTCACCTTCTTCAGTCCATCTCTCCCACACTATTACCTGCACTCACACACATCTTTAACGCATCCGTCTCTACTGGCACATACCCTACCTCATTTAAGCAGGCCCGGGTTACCCCACTGCTTAAAAAACGTCACTTAAACCTGCTGTGGCTGACAACTATAGACCTGTTTCCCTTTTCTTTCCAAAATCCTTGAAAGAGCTGTTTTTAATCAACTCTCCATTTTTCTCACACAGAACAACCTCCTGGACACCAAGCAGTCTGGCTTCAAAAGCAGTCACTCCATGGAGACTGCTCTGCTTTCCATCACTGAAGCCTTACGACTAGCAAAAGCAACCTCAAGATCATCCGTCCTCATCCTACTTGACCTCTCTGCTGCTTTCAACACTGAATCATCAGATCATCCTCTCTAGGCATCAACAGAACGGCTCTGGGCTGGGTGGAATCCTATCTCTCAGACAGATCCTTCAAGGTATTGTGGAGGGGAGGTATTTCTGAAACTCAGCAACTCACAACTGGGGTTCCTCAGGGGTCAGTTCTGGGTCCACTGCTCTTTTCTATTTATACTACATCTCTGGGGCAGGTGATTGAGTCTCATGGCTTCTCATATCATTACTATGCTGATGACACCCAGCACTATTTGTCCTTCCAGCCTGATGATCCATCTGTCTCTGCACGAATCTCTGCTTGCTTGTCTGACAACTCAGAATGGATGAGGGAACACCACCTTAAGCTCATATTTGGCAAAATCTTAGCTTCTCGTCATCCCAGCCTGCCCCTCAAATCAACCACAACTTCACTGTACAGCTCAGCTCAAACACACTCAAGCCGACCAGGACAGCCAGGAACCTTGGGGTGACTTTTGATCACAGATTGACCTTTACAAACCACATTTCAACAACTGCACAGTCCTGTAGGTTCATTCTGTATAACATCAAGAGAATCAGACCCTATCTCACCAAACAGGCTACACAGCTACTAGTCCAGGCTCTTGTCATATCAAAACTGGACTACTCCAACGCACTACTCTCGGGCCTCCCAGCCAGCTCCATGAAACCCTTCAAATGATTCAGAATGCAGCAGCACACCTCCTCTTCAACCAGCCCAAAAGGACCCATGTCACAACCCTCTTCATCTCTCCCCACTGGCTTCCTGTAGCTGCCCACATCAAATTCAAGGCCTTTATGCTCCCGTACAAGACCTTGTCTGGAACAGCACCCCCCTACCTCAACACTCTCCTGAAGGCTTCTGTTCCCTCACACAATCTGCGACTGATAAGCGACCGACGCTTAGTAGTACCTACTCAGCGTGGCTCAAGGTCCCTTTCCAGAACCTTCCCACTAACTGTCCCTCAGTGATGGAATGAACTTCCAACCTCAATCCAGAACGCAGAATCTGTCGTCAAAAAACAGCTAAAGACCCAGCTCCTCCGTGAGCATGTAACTAACCTGTAAAATGCCACACATTATCCTTTAAAAATAACTCAATTAAAAAATCTGGTGTGGCAGCACTACTTGTATTGTTCTCCGCTTGATATATCGCTTTGCTTGTATTTCCTCATTTGTAAGTCACTTTGGATAAAAGCGTCTGCTAAATGAATAAATGTAAATGTTTATCAACTAAATTAGTCCCTGTTCCAGACATAGTATTTTTCACTGACAACTGATCCAAATCATTGCCAAAAGACAACTAAATATTAAGGAAAGATTTAGAATTGTGGAGTTTCCTGATCAAACGAATGGCTGGGAAAAATCTGATTTATAAAGTGACAGTGAAAATGGAGTGAGAGGAAAGACTAACAGTCCCCATAGAGATGTAATTTCTGCACAACAAAGAAAAGAGCATATTTTCCCATTAGATTAACAATATGGCCAACATGCCTGCCAAAGGGAGCGATTAGCCTAAATAATTTTTTTTTCACAGTGCTGGGTTTGAGAAATATAGCAAAAAAGAAGGATGACATGAAATGATCTGAAGCCATTTCTTTTGCTAGTGTATATATACATTTTAAAAACATTCTTTAAAAACTATTTAGAGCATGCATCCAGCAATGCAGCATCCTACATTTATACCAGGGGTGTCCAATCTTATCCTCAAGGGCCAATAAAAATAAATGAATAAATAAAAAAATTAAAATAAATAAATTAATTAAAAAGCTTAATTAACCATTATCAGTTGTGTATAACATCACCTATTATCATTAAATATTGATTTTGTAGGATTTTCAGAACTGTAAATTTTAGCAATTTCAGAGGACTTGCCTTAATGAGTGTTACAACCCGCTATCTTGGGGGGGTTGTGCTATGACATTCTGTGTGCAGGTCCGAACTCCCTTCCAGACTTTCCAGCCTGCCCTAGCCTGCCTTGCTCCCGCCCCCTTGATGACCTCACTGATTGGTGGTCATTTTTAAGGAGGAAGCCGGCGTGAGAATGTGTGGGATGGTGGAGGTGTTTGGTGTGTTGTTAGGAGATTGCTTTATTTTTGTGTTTGCCCTTGTGGCCAACTCTGTATTTTGACTGCTGTTCTGGTTTTGACTTTTGCTTGGTTTTGACTCTGAGTTTGGTTATCCCGAAATCTGTTTTGTATTCTCTTCACTTGTGTGTGTATATATATTATATATTATATATATAATCTTCAATTGGTTCACTGGCTATAGGGGTGTGGCTGCCATTTATTTTGGGAGAGGGTTCCTTTTGTCTCTGTTTCTTTGCTTAGGTAGTTAGCTAAGAATATTTGTATTTTCTTTTCTTTCCTTTTAGGTAAGCTAGCTACCTAATCATAGAGTTCTTTTGTTTATTATTTTGGCCTTGGCCTGCCCTGAAGATACGCCTGTTCTGGTTAGTTTGTATAGTTATATGTATATATTGTGTGATATAATACACCACAACCTTTTTGAACCACCTTGTTTTGTTGTTATTCCTAGCTCCCTCACTTACAATTTAAAGATCAATCAACTTGAATCCCGAGCTGGTTACTCTGTGCGGCCCAACCTAGACTGGGCTGTAACAATGAGCCTACAAACCTTTATTACATTTCCAACTGATAATGAATAAAACTTCTTTTTAGAAGTTAAAAACTATTTTAGAAGTTAAAACTTAATATTTTACAATGTAACTATTTTAAAGGTTATGTACAAAATTTTAACACCATATCAACTGCTTCCATCAATGTGGAATAATAATTGGTATTTAGTCATATCTTTCAGCCCTGGTTCTCCTTAATTCAATTAAATTTTATTTGTATAGAGCTTTTCATAATAGATGTCATAAAGCAGCTTTATAGAAAACTGGGAGCTGATTAAGTCTGCTTGTCCTGTATAAATGTAAAAATATGCATACACAGAGCCACACATTATAAAGTGCTGCTTTGTTTTTGCAAAGTATGCTTTAAATTTTACAACATAAATTTCATTACTGGAAGTCTGGAATACATTGTGCTTTTCTATTAGTTATTTACATGTACAGATAGCTACATTGATATCTACAATGATAGTCACTTCATGCATTGAAAAATACATACATTATAGCTACAGTCAAATACAATGATACTGAAAATTTCTGTGACCAACAAATAAAGGAATCCCACCAGCATGGGTAGGCCTATAGTCCCTTAATTCAGATTACAATATAATACAATAAGGATAATACATAAAACTAGGCCTATGTTAATTGCAATCAGGTAGAACACAGGTTCTCACCTCTGGTCCTGGAGAACTGAAGTTTTGAAGATGACCGATCATTATCTAACAAATAAAAAAATTAGATATATTAATTAATACACACGCAAAAGTCTTCCAACCTTTATGGAGATAAAACTGTCCACAGTGGTTAAAACTTTTTGGTAAAACCAAAATTTAACAAAAGTGTTTTGTGGCAGCGCTTACACCAATTTTTATGTTATCACAAATCTGAAGCAGAGGGCAGAAAAGAACTGGAGCTCGGGCGCTTTGCGTTCAGTGCAACGCAAGGTTGCCATGTTGGTGCGTCAAAGCGTAACCTTGATTCCAAAACAGTGTTTGCAAACAAAAACCACGACTACGGAGCAATATTAAACTCATGCAATTTTCCTAGGGAGATATGTATTCATCAACGTCCTGAAAGGGGAATTTTATTATGAATATTCTCATAAATAAAGCATTCTTTATTAAACCAAATTTTCTGAGACACAACAAGCACACAGAATGTAGTCCAAGCCTACTCCTTTCACAGGTGCATAACTGTTCACAGCTGTTTAAAAGTCACCATAGCCTAAGTAGTATGCAAACAATATACAGGCTATATAATCTACTGTGCAACGGTAAACCAAAGGGGAAACGCATGTATTTGGCAACCACACACCTGCGATTTACAGTTGAAGAGATAATCTGAAAACAGGTGGGATTTATTAGGTTTTTGGAGTTTGGATTTAGTTTTCATACAGTTTGTCGCAATAAAAACAGTAGCAACTGCTATAAATTACTTTGTTAATAGTCTTTAAATAGATATATTTGACCCTACAACATATCTGTGCGTTTTTATTATTTTCAAGGGAGAGTGTCTCTTTCAGAGGAGATAAACTACAGTTAAAGCTACACTATTTGTTTACGAAGATGACAATAGGTGAAAAAGGGGGCAAATACTCAAGTTAATAAATAACCTCGGTCCATATCAATGTATTAAATTACACGCAAAATTAAAAATATGACACGGTCTAAAAAAAAATCGCAATAATTTTGATCTCGAGATTTACAGAGGAAGAAAATCAAACAAAACTTACAGTTTGAAGTTGAACCTGAACCTTGTAGTGCAGCTGTACCTATATACAAAGAAAGAACGCTACAGCTTTTCTCACCGTTTTCCTTCAAAAGTCCGCTTCGTTTAGAAACCTCACTTAATCTCAAATAAATCCGCCATCTGCTCACAGCACTGCCTCAGGCCTGGTGCACACTGCTCACTAACGCTGTCGCAATACAATTTAATGTGAAATAGATTTTATTATTTATTTATTTTTTTCAACTTTTCAACCAAATGTTTACGATGTATAGCCTATATATACGTTTCATTTAACCTACTGTATTATTAAACTATTGTATTAGTATATAGGCCTATATCACGTTTTAATCCGATTGCGCGACCGGATTAAATGGTGTTTCTGCATGGTTAAACTAAAATCTGATGATTTTGCAAACCATTTATAGGACACATTAACTCAGAATTGTGTGTTCTAGCAAGGTTTCCATCCACCTTTGTGCTTTTCTGTTATCTACAAAGTGTAATGCGTTTAAAAAAAAAAAAAAAAACCTTGCACATTTTGCTGTATTCACCTGTTTCCATCCAATCAGCCTCTTACCTATAAAATGGTGTGTGTCATGTCACGCTTAATAAAACAACAACAAAAAAACATGTTTTGGTGTATAGCAAAATAAATCCGCCGTTGAGCCGTTTCCATACATAATTTTATCGCAAATTTGTTTACCTTTTGCATGTCGTATGTCCTCAATTCTTTATAAAATGGAGTGTATTGAGGCAATTAATTGAAATTGGCCAGCTTACTGTCATTTTACTTTCACAAATAATTGCAATTGTACAAAATATCAGAAGACAACATCAGAATGGAGCAGTTGCTTGTCTGATAGGGTTCCAAGTAACTGCCCTTATGTGAGGAAGCCCATGGGTCTGGGACAGACCATGCAATAGGGAGTTCTGGAAGATAGTGGTGGAGAGACACTTCACAGAAAGTCTCTGTCTGCAACATTTTAGAATGTCACTAACTACGTTTAAATGGACAGCAGTAATCTAATTATTGACCTTACTTTGAGTAAGACAATAGTGATTAAGGTGTTTACATGAGCCGCGTTTAGAATACTCCTTTGATGCACCTGTTTTACATGTTATAGAACATAGTTCGATTAACAGCACACTTCATTACGTCCCCATGCCACGCCGTCCGACGTTCCCTCCAGAATTTCATGTATCAACATACAGTTCGTCTTCGTTATGGTACCGTATACAGTTTTGGGTGTTTTTATTAAAAAATTTTCGAAAGCTTCAAGTGCGGTTAATTATTTGTCTTGCTATACATGCTAATAGACAACTGCTTGAAGCCGTGGGCTGCGTACCAAACCGCGTACTTACCTTCTATATAATAGCCGAGATGCATGTATTTCGCCTACTATAGGCCTATAGTAGGTAAGTACACGGTTTGGGACTCAGCCGTGCTCTCTTGTTTGCCGTAAAACGGTTGAGCACTGCCATGTGTGATCGTGTTTCATCGCAAAATGCGGTGAAAACTCACACACGACGTTAATAATGTGATTAAGGTGTTTACATGTCTGTAATACACGTCGATAATACGACTAAAACAGGAGTACTCCACATGTCTTAATTCGATTTGTGTTTACTTCAAGTATGACCTTAATCGGATTAAGGTAATTAAAAATTGCTGTTTACATGGTAGCGTCTTAATCAGAGTATTGTCTTAATCGGGTTAATATTGGATTATTGTTGTCCATGTAAATGTACTGTATATCTGAAGTCTATATTGGTTCAATAGCAGGGGAAAATCCTGTCCAGAAGAGTGCCTCTGTAGGTAGCCATGGCCATGTTAAGGCCATGGCCTTAACAAAGGAATAAGAGATGGTCCAGATGACCTTTCATTCTTTAATTCATTTTCTTTTCAAGTTGGCAGTTCATTTAATCTACTGAATACTAGTTCTCCTGAGTCCATTATCAGAGCTGTGGGGGCTCTATTAGCTAAAATGTCCAAAACATCAGGCGAGGAGAGTACATTCAGATGGCTGAGAACGTTTTCGGGAGTTATTCCAACTCCTGCTGGTGAAGACAGCTTGGAGACATGGTTGGAGCAGGCCAAGTTGATGGTGGAAGAATGTGAGTATCCTGATGGGGAGAAGAAATTGAGACTAGTGGAGCGTCTGAGTGGTCCAGCGTTGGAAATTATCTAGGCTGCAAGATTTAACAATCCTAACATCACCCCTGAAGAATATTTGGAAGTGCTGGAAAACACTTTTGGAAGTCCAGTCTCTGGGGAAGATCTGTACTTTTCATCTCGTTCGCTGCATCAACGAAAGGGGGAATGATTATCTCAATTCCTCCGGAGATTGGAGAGGGCACTGATGAAAGTGGTAAGAAAAGGAGGCCTTCCATCAGAGACTGTAGGAAAAGCTAGGTTAGAACAAATCTTGAGTGGGGAAATTGAATCAGACCTGTTGATGATTCAGCTACGCTTGAGAGAGCGAGTAATAATCCCCCCACTTTCTTAGACTTGTTGCAGGAGATACAGGAAGAAGAAAGTCATGAAGCAGGAAGATGTAAGATGACAGCTACCATTTGCCATGCACAAGTGGGACACCTGAGATTGACAGAAGCATCAACTCAAGAACTTGCCACAGAAATTAAAGAACTGCAAACAATGTTATCAGGTATGACGGTGAAATCGCAAACTGATTCTGTTAAAGTGAATAGTACTCAGTTAGGCAAACCAACAATCACTGTGAGCGCAGAAGAGAGTTCTGAACTAAAATCACTCAAAAAAGAAGTGAAACGGTTACGAAAACGGGTTGGTGTGATGTCAACCCACTAATGTCTGACAAAGACAAAAACCCAGAGGATCCTGGGACTGGTACTTCTAAATACTCAAGACCAAAGACTGGCAGATATGTCAGAAGACTATTTCTGTTATCAATGTGGGGAGGATGGGCCACAAAATGTGCAGCCCCAGAAAATGAAAAAAAGGTCATTCAGAAACTTCTGTTCTCTACATAAAGTCAAAAAAGAAGAATAACCTGAGACACTTTCAGAGAATGTGCAAAATTTTTCTGTCAAAAGAAGTGGGGCTCACCTGAAATGAGCTGCTTCAATACCTGAAGGATTAGTGGGACCTTCTTCAATCATTCCTGTGAAAGTAAATGAGAAAAGCTGCAAAGCTTTGTTGTATAGTGGTTCAGTAGTTACCATTATTTTTGAAGAGTGGTACTCCAAACATTTGGCAGATGTTCCTATCCATCCCATTTCAGGATTGGCTGTTTGGGGACTTAGTGACTTCAGCTTCCTGTATAATGGCTATATGAGGTTGGATTCAATTCAGTTCAGTTTTATTTGTATAGGGCTTTTAACAATGGACATTGTCTCAAAGCAGCTTTACAGAAACATATAAACACAGCGTACAGTTTTTAAGTGTGTGAATGTATCCCTATTGAGCAAACCAGTGGCGACGGTGGCAAAGAAAAACTCCCTAAGATGATATAAGGAAAAAACCTTGAGAGGAACCAGAAGTCAGAAGGGAACCCATCATCATCTGGGTAACAACGGATAGTATGAAAGTAAAAGTAAGTTCATTATGGTTTTAACATGAAGTCTGTTTGTTGAACTAGTCCACTGTTTACCTGAGACCTGAGTGCAAAACTGCATGTGGAAATTGCAGTCCCAAGGTCATAGTAACAACTGTAGTCCCAGCAACCACAGCGAGAATATCCATGTGGAATTGAGGTCCAAAATCATTTCCATGGTACAAGCAGTACCATCCTAAACAATCTCCAGGCTGTAGCCATCAGTTGATGAGAGCTCCATCCAGAGGTAGGGCATCAGAATGGATCAGGCAGGTCTGGAGAGCAGAAAGGGTCAGGATCACTGGCATCTCCATAAAATCATGTGTGGCTCAACAGAAGGAGAGAGGGAGGTAAAGAGGGAGAGATTATGCTTAACATCACATGATGGATAAGACTGTGTACTTTGTGTAAAAGAAAGTCTATTTATGGTAAGCTTGAGTAAACAAATATGTTTTCAGCCTAGACTTAAACACAGAGAATATGTCTGAATCCCGAACACTAATAGGAAGGCTGTTCCATAACTGTTCCATAACATCTGCTGTAGCCTTCACTATTCAAGGTACTAACAAATAGCCTGCAACTTTTGATCTAAGTAGGTGTGGCAGATCATAAAAGACCAAAAGTTCACTTAGGTACTGTGGCGCGAGACCGTTTAGTGCTTTATAGGTCAATAGTAGTATTTTATAATCAATACGAAATTTTACTGCAGCAGCAAATGCAGTGTGGATAAGATCGGCGTGAGATGGTCAAACTTTCTGGTTCTAGTAAGGACTCTTACAGCTGCATTCTGGACTAATTGGAATTTGATTATGCACACACTGGAACATCCAAACAGTAAGGCATTACAATAATTGTCACTTGAGACAGACCAGCAACTTGGCCAGAGGTGACACTTGAGGCTTGTATGTGGGGTCTGAAAAATAATGGCACATTGAGGTGATACGCCATCATGTGCTGATGCCTGGTAGCAAGAGTTTTCAAGACATTCTTGAGATTCTGTGTGTCCAGTGTCACCCTTTTGAAAAAACTATTTTTTCCCTCAAACTTCATGGTCCATAGGTGAACCAGAGGCCCAAAACACTTTGTCAGTTCTGGATAATGTTCAGTATAATGATACTTGGGTTAGAGCTTAAAGTCTGGAAACACTGCTTTAAGACTCTGTCTGTGATCACTTATTTTAGTCTGCATGTATTGGCTGTATTCCTCTGTGAAAGACAGACACAATACTAGCTGTACAATTTCTTTAAGGTACATCGATACTGCCCACGCTTCATCTCCTTCAGGGACTTTACTTCCTACAATAAGTGGTAGTAACCTCAGCAAAGTGGAATTTTTATGGCCATTCCCACCAATGCTTAGTTTGGCTGCAAAATTCTTCTGAATTAGTTGTGGTTTATCAAGCCTATTAGAGTTCTGATATGGAAATGTATGAATTTTTGTGTTTAGATATTCAAGAGTGAAATACTTCAGTCGAATAATTTCACAGATGCACAAGGCCAACTCAACAGGCACAATACCCTCAAACAGATCATGCAGTATATCGGGTGGGAAACCAGTAATGGGATGAAAATGCTGCAATGCCTTGCTGAGAGCACATTCACCCCTAACACCAAAATGGGTTACATTTTCTCCTTGCACAACATTTTACACATGAAGATCATGGCAGGCCTTCATTCTCATGCTAAACTCTCCTTCAGAAACTTCACTGGCCTGTATTTGGTTTGTAGTACAGCAACAGAATCTGCAGACATAGTGTCCTCGGAAAGACTGCACAAAGCCTGCAAGACCATGAGCAGCCAAATTATCCACTGCCACACACAACACAGTGCCCCTGATACACTGACCAAGAGTTTGATTGAAGTGAAGATGATTTCACTCTTAAAATATGAGACATCACCATCTCGATGATTCCTACTTTTGTGGGCATTGAACGAGGAATACACATTAGTACGGTAGTGACAATTTTTAAAGGGACAATCCACCATCTCATGCTGTTTTACATGTGACAGAGAAGAGTTTGATCATTAAACGGTTGCTTGAATCCACATATAGGACAGATGTCCACTATGAACAACTGTCTGAGTATGTAACCATGTTAAGTGAATTTTCAAAGCATTTACTGACTGAAATGTGCAGACACAGTCATCATAGAGACATGGCAATGGACAGACTGAGACAACACTGCCATGATGCAAACGATAATGTTCAAGCATCTGTGTCCTTTTATCAAAGCAAGCAGCACAAAGTTTGCACTTCCAAGCCATTGATTTTTTTAATATGTTGTGCACTCAGTATTCATTCACATTTTACTCACTATATGCAATACATGTCTATTAAAATTAATTGTTGATCATTAACATACCAAAATGAAAACTCTGTTTGTCAGCCTGCTGCTTCAGTTTTAGCCTGAAGAGAGGAAGATTAAAGTTAGTTAGGTTGCAATGTTTGCAAAACTAAAATATCTGTGAAGCATTTAACACTAACCAGTTACCTAACTTAAAAGGCATTATGAAATATATGGTGCTCTCTCTGACCCCATAATACAAACCCACCCTACACAATTTTGCTTTAGGGAACTTAAAAATGTGTTAATATTTATTTCTTTATATTTAACAGTTGCTATTTGAAATGTTAAAAGGTGAGGAGTAACACAGAAATGTCAGCTGAGTAACACAAGCTTTGCAGGTTGGACTTATTTAAAACAAAGATTAAAACAAGCAGCTTTTTTCATGTTATTTTGTTCTAAACCTATTCAGAAATGATTTAAAACAGACTAAATATTGCATTTTACCTCTGTGGCAGAAAAGTAATAGCAACAAAATCACTTAAAAATATAAACACAAGGCTACTGCTATACTACCAGGTTTAGAACAAAATTACATGAGAAAAGCTGCTTGTTTTAATCTTTGTTTTTCTACTAACACATACTCTGCTTGGGAGGTTACCATGAATAAATATGGGACAGTAACAGAGCTATTTTCCACTAAGATTACAAGCCTATATTTTATAGATTAAGGAGTTCACAAAAATTGTACAACACATGGAATAACGATGTTGCATCATGCCCAAACACGCATGCCAATTAAATATGAGTCACAGCCCACCATTTTGAGGTCATAAAAATGTAAGTTACCAGAAAACCTTTATAATGTATGTGCAACTGATACAACAAGACAAACTGAGTTTTTGTATTAAAAATATAAAATCTAAATACACTAACTTCAACTATTCATTTAGTGAGGTAGACAAATTTGGCTCAAATCACATTGGGTTTTAAAATTCATAAAATACTTTGACTGGTAAGACACTAAATACATTAGATCCAGAAAATAATGCAACACAACAGTGAAATATGGTGCTAAATAAACAGATAACTCACCAGATTAGCGCACCAAAGAGAAAACCAATATAACAGCGGTCAATGCAGTCAAAGCTAGCTGATTAGCTTCAGAAAAGTGCTGCATGCCACAGAGCGTTTCACTTAAAACGTCTTCACAGATGATCCCGCAGCGAAAATCCGAGAGGAAAAATATCTAATTTTATGCAATAACTTCAAATATAACCAAGCTGTCCAAAGCAAACTTTTTTCCACGTATCTCATCCGAGGCGAGCAGAGCAAACATGGCGAACTTTTCCACAAACTTGGTGAAGAAGGAGCACGTATACATGTGCCTGACATCAGACAGGATTAAAGTTAAACGATTTGAGTGCAATGACATAGATAAATTAAAGTGGTTGAGCTCTGTAAGGCTGATTGGCGTGTCTAAAGTGTCCGTAGTGTATGAATGGGTGTGTGAATGTGTGTGTGATTGTGTGCCCTGCAATGGATTGGCACCCTGTCCAGGGTGTACCCCGCCTTGTGCCCGATGCTCCCTGGGATAGGCTCCAGGCTCCCCCGCGACCCTGAAAAGGAGTAAGCGGTTGAAGATGGATGGTTGAGCTCTGTAAACTTAAAACCAACAATTAGAGGCGAACAAACTTTTAACATTTTTTGAGTGATTTATAAACCATTTTCTTTATCAAACTTTTACCGTTCAGGTTTTACAGTGTATGGGGCTCAATTTGTGGTGCGAACAGATAACAACCCATTTACCTATGTGCTCATGGCAGCAAAGCTTAAGAAATGTGTTCTCAAATGAAGACAACAATTGGGAAGAAATCCCTCTGTCTGGGGTAAAAGCCCTCTGTAAATCTACCACCATTCAAAAATGTGTAGATCAGATGGGAGCTTCTCCAGAGAGTATTCCAGAGTGTTACGCCTTCCCTACTTGACTTGATGTGGGTTCTCTTGAGCATTTAAGTCTATATGATTTGATAAAAGCTCAAGAAGAGGACTCTGTGATATCGTTTCATCTTAACATGAAGAAGTCTTTGCATGATGAGTTTTTTAATCAGACTCTTCTGTCCATGTCAGAAACTCTAGATGCATCTCTGAAACAAAAGTGGAGTCAGATGGTGCCTGCATATAATTGCACTAAAAATTATTCAACTAGGTTTTCACCTTATTTGCTTATCTCCAAATGGGAGAGAAGCCATACTCCCTGTTGATCTGTGTTTCAGAATTCATTCTGAAGTGGAAGAAGTAAAATACCAGCAATATGTGACTAAGTTGAGGGCCGACTTGAAAAAAGCCTATCAAACTGCTTCGGTTTGATAGTCCCCAAAAAAACAAAAAATCCATGACTGAAGAGTATGCAGTCAAGTGCTAGAAGAGGGTGACTGAGTATTGTTGCGAAACTTAGGCGTGCAAGGGAAAAAGAAGTTGGGAAACAAATGGAATGCTTCGCCTTATGTGGTCATCAGCAAGATGCCGGATCTCCTTGTCTACAGGGTCAAACCCAAGAAGGGGACAGGAGCTGTGAAAACAATTCACCGAAATCACTTGTTACCTATAGACTATTTGGTGAGAATGCCAAATGAAGACAAAGCTAAAAATTAATCCCAAAAGCCCGTAACCAGATCACAGTTACCCCAAAGCCTCAATGCTGAAGCAAACAAGCTTAAAGAGAGTTCTGTAAGTGAAATTGCAAACATGTCATCAGACTCTGAAAGCAGTGAGTCATATCTACCTCTTCATAGTTTAAGACAACTCCAGAGATGGGGTATGTCAGAGGCCTCTGATTCAGAATCCTCAGCAGTGGAATCAGTATGTTATATTGAACTTGAATCTGAAGGTTCAGGAGAAAACCAGGCAGCAGAAGCTCCTTCAGTAAGCTCAGGTGGCATAGCAAATCAGTCTGAATTGGATAAGGTCAAGCGGTTGAACAAGAAAATAATGCATCTGTGTCTGCAGAACCAGAGACTCAAGCGATAGTGCTGAGAATCCAGACCTAGAATCAAACCAAGAAGGCAGAGCAAGAAGAAAAGTAAAACTTGTAGTCAGGCTTAGTTATGATGAGATGTGTCACCCTTCCAATAGACGTCTCTCATGCCTGCTCATGGGCGATTTTAACATTCACAGTCCTTTAAGGGGAGGCAGCCATACAAATCCAAAGGGGAAAAAATTGAGGGGTTCATTTATAATAATGATTTGTGTCTACTAATGATGATTACTACACTTATTTACACCCAGGACATGGAACCTATACTGCTATAGATCTTACTATATGTGAGCCTGAAACACTACTTGATTTCTCTTGGAAAGTTCAATATGCAAGCCAAAGGAAGTCAAGACCCAATCAAGAGCTTCACTGATACTCTCATCAAAATAGAAGAAGAATCAGTTCCCAAAACAAGAAAGCCACATTGTAGAACTAACCCAGGGTTTGATGAAAATTGCAAAAAATCTATTGAAGATAGGAAAAAGACAGAAGGGACTTTTAACAAAAATCCTACAATGGAAAATCTAATCAGATTGAAAATCAGCAGAGCAAAAGCATGAAAAATTATTAATGAAGCAAAGAGACAGAGCTGGAAAAGATATGTTTCAAGTCTAACCTCACAAACATCAACAAAGATAATATGGGACATGATCCGAAAGATGAAGGGCAAGGAAGGCGGAACCCAAATACAACACATCAAGAATCAAGGCTCTCTACTAACCAGAAAACAAGAAATTGCTGACAAGTTAGCAGAGACATTTGAGAGAAATTCTTCAGTGGAGAACTGCTGCCCTGAGTTCCAAATGATAGACACAACAGGAACAATTGATTTTTTCCCCCTCTTAACTTCCTGTCAGTTTACATGGAACCATATAACTAGCCTTTTACAATGGAAGAACTCTTAAAAGCTGTAAACTGCCCTAACAATACTGCTGTTGGACCGGACAAAATTCATTACAAGTTTTTAAAACACTTACCCCAAAGCACGTTATCGATCCTCTTGGACAGCTTTAACACCATTTGGAAGTCAGGAGATGTACCATCCGACTGAAAAGAGGCAATATCGTACCCATACCCAAACCAGGCAAAGATCATACTGACCCAAACACTTATCGCCCTATAGCTCTGACTAGCTGCCTCTGTAAAACCAAGGAAAGAATGGTAAATAATTGTCTTGTGTGGATACTGGAGACAGACCATAAGATCAGCAACTACCAGTGTGGATTCAGGTGAGGGGAAAAAGCACCTTGTACCACCTTATAAGATTGGAAGCATTTATATGGAATGGTTTTATCAAAAAAGAGCACACCGCAGCTGTTTTCTTCTATCTTGAAAAAGCCTATGATACAAGCTGGAAATATGGTATCTTAAAAGGTTAGCATGAAATGGGTTTTTGGGGATACCTGCCAAATTTCATTGCCAACTTCCTATCTAACAGACACTTTCATGTCAGAATAGGACACCCTCTCCAACTTACACACACTAGGGGTGACTTACCCCAAGAACTAGGGGTGCCACAAGGAAGCATCCTGTCAGTCACCCTTTTTAGCATAAAAATCAATAGTATTACAAACATCATTGGACCCAATATATTTTGCAGCCTCTTTGTTGATGTTTTATGTGTTAGTTACAGGGGGGGAAAACATGAACATAATTGAGAGGCAGCTACAAGTATGCATAAATAAGATTAGTAACTGGTCTAAAACAAAGACTGTATGTATGCTTGTCTGTCTTCTGTGATCTCTGCACTTGGGCCCAGAACTGTTTATGGAAGGAGGGCCCATTAAAGTCATAAAAGAAACCAAATTTTTAGGGCTCACTTTTGACAGCAAACTGTCTTTCATCCCACACATGAAATCAATAAGAAAGGGATGCCTTAAAAAAATTGACATCATAAAAGTATTGTCTAAAATAAAATGGGATGCAGACCATTCTACTCTTTTGCATCTCTACAGAATGCTGGTTGATCCCAGATAGACGATGTAACTGTAGTCTACTGTGCCAGCAGGAAATCCTATATCAAAATGTTCGATACAGTACACCACCTAGGATTAAGACTGTCCCTTGAATCTTTCAGGACTTCACCAGTTCAAAGATTGTACATCAAAGCAAGGGAACAATCACTTCAACATTTCCTAGGTGCTTGAAACTGGCCCTGCACTATGCAGTCACGCTAACGGCAGACCAAAATAATCCAGCTCATTCTCAAGTTTCCACCCTCAATATCTACTGTATATACTGTTCAACTGTATGAACTTAGACCTACGTACATTAGTCCTTTTGGGATCTGCATAAAACCTCTTCTAGAGAACAGGGATATTAACTTGGACATCCTAGCACAGATACATACATGCCCTATACCACCCTGGAATATAAAAAAAACCAAACATCATAATGGAGCTTACCCAACGTGAGAAGATAGTGACCCACCCAAATAAATAACAGTTCTTAGACATAAGATGCCATTTCCCACTTCATAAACCCATATATACAGATAGATTTTATTGTTTGTAATGCTGTAAGAATTACTGGAATGCCCTGCTTTACCTCATCTCATCTCACTTTATTTATAAAGCACAATTAAAACAACCACAGTTGACCAATGTGCTGTACAATGTGCTAAAAAAAAGAATTATAAAAACACCAAAACCAATAAAAATAAAACCTTGACCTACCTTGATAAATGGTGCACTCATATAGCGCTTTTATCCAAAGCACTTTACACTGTGTCTCATTCACCCATTCACACACACACTCATACAACAATGGTAGCAGAGCTGCCATGCAGGCACTAACTTGCAAGTTGGGGTTCAGTGTCTTGCCCAAGGACACTTTGGCATGTGGAGTCTTGCGGCCCAGGAATCAAACCGCCAACCCTACAATTAGTGGACAACCCACTCTACCAACTGAGCCACAGCCACCTTCATCTTACCATGAAAATAGCCACTGATACTGGCATGGCATTAAAAGAACAATAAATCAATACTCAACCTTCCAATAGACCTATACATACCGTGACTTGGATTATGGCTATACATTGCTGTTTGTTTAGGGAGAGCATGAAAGGGGATTGTGATACTGTTTTGTGCCTACCTCTAGCCAGATGCCTCAAATGCTACAAACTTCAAGTGAAAAAAAAGATCAAAGATGCTTGATAAGGTCATCAAATCTTTAGAAGGGGGATGGTGTAGCCCTGTGGTAACCAGTTCTGAGCATACCATGGTATAATGTACTATGTATGTTTCCAGTGTAGTTGTGTACAGTTTATGTATATGTATATTGAGTATTATGAATGGAAACACTTTGAAGCTGCAGATGCATTATCCTTTTACTATTATTTTATATGTTTAAAATGTTATGTTGATTCACCAAAAATAGTAATCCATTCTTTTATATATTTGTTACAAGTATTGCGAGAGGTTGCATCAGCCAGTTAAGCCTAAAATCTGATTGATGGTTGGAGGCAGGAAGGGGAGAGTGGGTTGTGTGAGTGGGGAGAGACTGACGATGGCGAGAGTGGAGGTGAAAAAGCTTTTAAGTACATTTAAGTACTTATTTTGTGATAATACAGCAAGACGATTTTGCAGGAAGTTATGCAGAGTAACTTTGAGTGTAACCCTTTTCCATTATTGATGTGAGTAACTCTTTAACTCGCTAATCCCTGAGGAGGACTTTATGCCGGATGCTAAATACACACGAATTGCTAACAGTAGTGTAAGGATTCAAGCAGACTACTGAGCGAAATTACTTGGTATTGATTGCCGTTGAAAAACCAGACAGCGTACTGAATGACCAGGAAAAGCTCATGGGAAGTTAGCAACGTTTTAGGGGCTGGACTAGCAGGGACACATTGCCGTCAAACCACGAATAGGCCTGCAACAAGAGTGGGTTATGTGGGTGATTGTGTGTGTGTCTGTGGGCACACAAAGTAAATTGTTTATTGGTATATATAATCTCTATGTCCAAGATATATATAATATATATATTGTCACATATTCCTCGTAATGAAGGTTAGGATGGATGCAAATGCAGAGAAGAGTTTGATGAGAGAGAAATAGGCAGACAAATCCAAAACACGAGACAATAGCGATGTCAAGAAACAGGCAAAGGGTCAGGCGATTGGCAAACAGGCATAAACAGGGCAAGGCTAGAATTGAGAACGAGAAACAAGAATAAGATCAAGAACCATGAAACAAAACGAGGAACATTGTATAATCACTTGGTACAGTGGTAACACTAATTCTTCGCAAAGACATTGTTAGAAAACAGTCTTTTTATACTGTGGAGTGAGTGTGTGAAATTGCATGCAGGTGTGTGTGATTAGAATGAATGAGTGTTCTGGGAATTGGCAGTCCATGGCGGCCATGTTTGTAGGCCTCAGTGCAGGATGGGAAATGAAGTCACTGGTTTGCTGTGATATGACAGAACCCTCCCTTCTCCCGAAGGGGGAATACACTCCCTACCCCGGCGGTCCTGGCCCTCTGGGCAAAATGTCTTTAAATGAACCAGGAGACTGAGTTGTATCCTCAGCTGAGCAGGAAGGCAGAGCGACATCCTCAGCGGAGCTGGAAAGTGAAGCATCATCCTCCTTCGACTCTGCAGGCTGAACTTGGTTGGCTGTGTCAACAGACTTGGGCGTGAGCAGAACTTAGTTATTCGTGTCAGCAGACTCGGGCATGAGCAGAACTTGGTTGGTCCTGATGTCAGCTCTAGGCATGAGCAGAACCTGGTTGGTCGTGACGTTGACTTCAGGCGTGAGCAGAACCTGGTTGGTCGTGATGTCGGCTTCAGGCGTGAGCATAACTTGGCTGGTCGTGACGTCGGTTTCAGGCATGAGCATAACTTGGTTGGTCGTGACATCAATTTCAGGCGTGAGCAGAACCTGGTTGGTTGTGACGTCGATTTCAGGCATGAGGAACACTTGGTTGGTCGTATCAACAGACTCTGGTGTGAGCATAACTTGGTCGGTCGTGACTTCGGTTTCAGGCGTGAGCAGAAACTGGTTGTCCGTATCAGCAGACTCAGGTGTGATCATAACTTGGTTGTTCGTGACTTCGGCCTCGACCTGGAACAGGAACTTGGCGTGAGCAGAGCTTGGGTTGGCCATCTCTTCGACCTGGGACAGGAATTTGGCGTGAGCAGAGTTTGGGTTGGCCGTCTCTTCGACCTGGGACAGGAACTTGGCATGAGCATAGCTTGGGTTGGCCGTTCATCAACCTGGGACAGAAACTTGGCATGAGCAGAGCTTGGGTTGGCCGTCTCTTCGACCTGGGACAGGAGCATGGCTTGAGAGGCTGAATCTTCGACCTCGGACAGGAACTTGGCATGAGTGGTCGTCTCTTCAACCTTGGACAGAAACTTGGCTTGGGAGGCCGTCTCTTCGACCTCGGACAGGAACTTGGCGTGAGAGGTCGTCTCTTCGACCTCGGACAGGAACTTGGCGTGAGAGGTCGTCTCTTCGACCTCGGACAGGAACTTGGCGTGAGAGGTCATCTCTTCGACCTTGGACAGGGACTTGGCTTGAGAGGTCGTCTCTTCGACCTCAGACAGGAACGTGGCTTGAGACGTCGTCTGTTCGACCTCGGACAGGAACTTTGCTTGAGAGGTCGTCTGTTCGACCTCGGGCAGGAACATGGCTTGAGAGGTCGTCTGTTCGACCTCAGACAGGAACTTGGCTTGAGAGGTCGTCTCTTTGACCTCGGACAGGAATGTGGCTTGAGAGGTCGTCTCTTCGACTTCGGACAGGAACTTGGCTTGAGAGGTCGTCTCTACAACCTCTGATAGGAACTTGGCATGGGAGGCCGTCTCTTCGACCTCAGTCAGGAACATGGCTTGGGAGGCCATCTCGTCAGCCTCAGACAGGAACTGGGCATGCTCTCTGAGGTTCAGGTGTGGAGCAGTCTCTTCAACACTGCAGAGAGACGACATGATATCCCCAGCCCGGCTTGAATGCAGAGCGATGGCTACTGCACAGCCAGCAGGAGGAACGAAGCTCAAGGCTGAGCCTGAGGGAGAAGAACGTTCCCCATGATGATAGAGGGGGGAGCGAAGTTCTCCGCGATGCCAGATGGAGTAGCAAAGGTCTCCGCGAGGCCAGAGGGGGGAGCAAAGTTCTCCGCAAGGCCAGAGAGATGAGCAAAGTTCCCCGTGATGCCAGAGGGAGGATCAAAGTTCTCCATGAGGCCAGAGGAAGGAGCAAAGTTCTCCATGAGGCCAGAGGGGGGAGCAGCGTTCTCTGCGAGGCCAGTAGGAGGAGCAATGCTCTCCATGAAGCAACATACGGCACGAAGCAAAGAAAAGGAGTGACGTCTTCAGCGGAGCATGGAGGCTGAGCGACGTCCTCAGCCGAGCAATAAGGCGGAGCAACGTCCTCAGCCGGGCAGGAAGGCGGAGCAACGTCCAAAGCAGAGCCTGGTGTAGTGATGTCCAAGGCAGAACAGGGAAGAAAAGTGCAGCACTTGGCCGCACCAGGAGGTGGAGCAACATCTTCAGCTGAACAGGGAGTCTGAGCAGCATCCTCAGCTGAACAGTTATGCTGAGCGAAAAGCAAAAGCACTTAAAGAGAAACAAGATCAAATACCATGAAACAAAACAAGGTACAAAGGCTTGGTACACGGAAATCTCACGCAATACTTTGTGAAGTACCAAGAGACACGAGGGGTTTAAATGACAAACGTAATCAAGGGTGAACACAAAACAGCTGAGACTAATGATGACACAACCAATGACAATACAGGGATGGAGACAGGACATAAACCATAACACATGCATGTGTAGAAAGTAAACAAAGTCAATGTCACTGAAAACCTGGAAGTGCGTGCTTGCTCTTTGGAGCGCACTGCGTGCTCCAGCACATAGCACAAGGGGAAATCGTGACACTTCCGATAAAGTTTCGGGTTAACTTAGTTAAATTTGTGACATCATAACTTCTGAACACAGATGAATATCAAAATTCTTTTCAGTAATTTTTTGTAGCTCTTTCCACTGATCGTCTGAGCCAATTTTGGTAAGAATTGGACAACACTTGAACGAGGAGTAGCAAAAAAATTGAATACTGTACATTTCAAAATGGTGATGTCGTGGAAAACAATCTGTCTAGCCTACGCCTACTAAGTCAAAAACATCAGAGACAGTGGATAATCAGTCAATAATCAAACTTTATTGAATCAATAAAGTGAGACAGTCTGCAGAAAGTCTAAAATATGCAAACACACACAAGCCTTATTTATACCTTCCTGCCCCAGCGAACTCATCTTGGGTGGGGTTTTACCTTTTCTCATTAAAAGCAGACCAATCTTCTTTGCCAAAATTAATTAGTCATGTCTATATGTATCTATCTATCTATCTATCTATCTATCTATATATATATATATATATATAGAGAGAGAGAGAGAGAGAGAGAGAGAGAGAGATTATGCTTGTCAACTAACATTGGTTATTAGATTATGCTTCTAAGTAATGATTCTAAATATTGGTTATACATATTGATTGTACTTTATTAACATATACAGATGTTAGTTACACATATTGATTACACTTCATCAATATATTCTATAGTGACTACTGTAATGGGTGGAGTCTTAACGTAATATATGGATTATGATCAGCATGAGGAGAGTAATCGGATTAACTAAATTTCTTCTCTCTACCAGAAAGTGTTCAACAATTATAACAATTTGAAAAGTGAATATTTGAACTAGTGGTGGCACTATAGAGTTGGTCCTAGAGACCACATAATTGGTCCAGATACTTTTCATGGTCATATTTATAAGTGTGCCAAATTGAATCATTTTACTACTTACGGTTCATTGCGCTGCCATAGACTCCCAGTGGGGAAGATGAAGTAGTAGAATAATAACAAAAATAAGGGATACAGTAAGTGTCTACGCATCTTCGGTGCTTGGCCCCTAAATATAGGAACCAGCAATTATCAGGGTTCAAAAACGTTAAGTGCATTCGTAAAAAGATATTATGTATTATTTAGCAAGCATATAAGCACTTAAATTGGAGACAATTTTCAGCAATTTCAATAGAAATATAGATAGCATTTTTATTAATGTTTATATATATATATATAATATAATATAATATAATATACGCACACATACATACACACACACACACACATATATATATATATACACACACACACACACACATACATACATACATATTAGCTATTATAGTGCTATCTATTGCCTGATCTCTATAGAATTGTGCATGCTTCTTTAGAATCATAAGGTGCTTGTGTTTACCTAATTTCATGATGGTATTGAACGGAAAATCCAGCTGACAGTCAAAGTTATAAGCAAAAATTGCAATTTAAAAACAAAAAAAACAAAAACAGTGCCACCTACTGGTCTCGAGATATGGATATATCTCGAGACCAGTAGGTGGCACTGTTTTGAAACTGCCCACGTACCCTCAGGTCATTGTTGTCATAAGACACACCAAGTTTGGTGTCAAAACGCCAAAGCATTGCCATTCATGAATGACTCCAAAAAATCTAAAATCTTTTTCGTAACTTTTGGTCTTCATTGTTTGAATATGATCTGAGCAAAATTTTGGGAGTCTTCAATTCAAACCACAGGTTTTCAACATGTTCACATGTTAATTCTGAACACTGCCACATTCAGGATTATAAAAAGTTGTGCAGCCGTATGCAAGCTGGGTATTGAAAGTTTTTTGTTTATCTTTTTTTACCCCCCAAGAAACATTTCTGGGTGTTTGTCAGTTGAGAAGTATATGCTGCAATTTCACAATAAAGGTGAAAAAGGCTCTGACATAATTTAACTTAATTAAATTTTTTTAATATCACAAAAACAAGCCATTTTAACATGGGTGTGTAGACTTTTTATATCCAGTGTATAAGAGAGTTGTTTGTTCTGCAAGGCCACAACGGAGTTGGATGATGAACAGTGATCAATGCCCAAATTATTTGAGATCAGAGCATCTTGAACAAGCACTTACTGAGCCATGCCCTAACTGCAGTATAATGCCAATAGTGATGTGTAAAGCTTGCAGGCTATGTGAATACTGCTGACTATTCATTATTCTTCCCCTGAAGATGCATGGTCACAGCAGGGAGTGAAGTGAACAACAGATACAGCTGCAGAGCCCTCTGGGAAGGAAAGGTAAGTCTTGCCTGCTTAGCCCCTGGTATAGTGAGCATATTTACAACATTTGAATAAAGAGGACTTGGCAGTGAGCAGAGCTACAACATAATGAGAGGTGACAGAATTGAGAGGTGCTTAGTACAGCTAACTTGATGTATGAAAATGGTTCTCATTTTCTAAATTTGATTGAGTAATGAGCCCACCCTGACAGAGTGATAATAGCCCAACATTAGAGTGTTCTGATGATCAGAGTTTAGCAGGAGTGTGGCTCAGCAAGAGTAGCGAATGTGCTGCTTCAGAACTAATTGCCACATATGATTCATATTATAGACCGTTTCAGTGATAAAAACAAAACTGAAGTTAATGTGCATGTCTGTTCCTAATATAATATTTCTGTTGGAGCCATTTTTAAATGTAAAGCTGTCAAAACAAAATGACTAGCTCATACTTTATTAATCTCCTGAGAAGTAAACAAACAAGAAATATACAGAAGTTAACAATAAATTTCTGGACCTTTTAAACAAGAATGTGAGAAAACAGCCCCCCCATGGACTTAAAAATTATGCCTGATGTGACATGCCCTCATGTGTATCATTACCTTATTGATAGGGAGAGTGTTTACACCAGAGACACTGTGAAAGTGTATCATAGTTTGGATGCTTATAACTATTTTCTCAAAGGAAAGGTATGAAATATTTGCTCCTATAATGCAGACAACATCTATATTATATATTGTACAATTGGAGCAAGTCAAACACTTTACACTGCATGATTTCACCGGTCTTTTATGATTATTACATGTCACACTGTATGAGATAATCTCAATAAGAATCCTATAACAGCCTGTGCAATAACATTTTTTGTTCATGTCAGATTATACGGTGAAGATCCTAAAGAAAATTACAACGTCCTGGCGTACAGGGTATACAGAGACACAGCAGTTTGTAGCTCTTTGACTGGAAAGCATGAAATAGTTTCACATTGTCATAATAGTAAATAAACTCAATGAACAGTGTGTTCCATTGCTATATTAGCTAACTACTCATGTGAAAGCTTTAAGCTCACATGGAAGCTTCATCCTCTATTTCTTTCCTTGCTGAATCCCTTTTTGTCCTGTCTTGATATAACTGTGATGAGACATTATAGAGTCTTTGTCTGCTGTCACAATTCAACACACAGCTCTTCTTTAAAGAAGAATGAATGTATTACACAGCTCAGTATTCATCAATTTAGGATAGAGCATGCAGTTCCTATTGGACACTAGCTTTAAATATCTGTAATTATTAGATATCAAAATATCAGATTAGGCAAGGTTTGTATTAATGTTGTTGCCATTCTTGTGACTTTAAATCTAACGGAAAGCTTAAATGCCTCATTAGTGATCTGAACAACATGGTCCTAATTTTCATTTTGACATCCTGTCCTTAAATCATTTATATAATACTTCACTAAATAACTAATTTGTATTGCATTTACATTGGCACAAAAAATATGCATGGATGGTACTTTGAAAATTAAATATAATAAATGCCTTTGGAGTAAAAAAAGATAGTATAATGAATGACACTGTATTAAAATAATATAGATGGAAATATAGATGAGTGTAAATACAGGTATGCGTGCTTAAAATTGTGTTTGTTAAATAATCCATGCAGAAAAATCCAAAGGGCAACTCAAACTCGTAAACAATGAACAGGCAAGGGTCAGGCGATGCACAATCAGGCTAAACTAGGCAAGGCACAAAACGGAATCAAAGAGCAGAAACAGGGCTCAAAACTGCTAAGCACAAGCGACTGAGTGTATACTTCACCAAGAGTGAGTGAATGGAAAGTCCTTTTAAACTGTGGCTGTGATCGTGCTGTGAATTAGATGCAGATGTGCGTGATTAGAATGAAGCTGAGAGTATTCTGGGAATTGCAGGGAAAGTGCAGATCACTTTCCATTTTGGTATATTTTTTGGTGATTATGTCATAATTATACTTTATAGGATGAGATAAGCTGTACATGAATGTGACGGGGTGGGCATGGTTGTGGGTTACATACACGCCTGGGCAAAAAACTAAAAAAAAAAAAAACGGCCAAGCCCAAAATAGCTAAATATTAAGCTTGTAATGGTCTTAACAACAAATCATTGGTCAGGACATTAGCAAGAATTAAACAATTAGATAAAATAACAGTGTAGGATAGCTTTTACTTTGATCTCTTTAAACGTTTAAACCTTGTGGGTAAACTTGTGGACAGCTTTTTATTATTTTTTTTTACATTTATTTTAATTTTGTACATCCAGACATGTATTAGTTTGAATTTTACATAATTTTAATCATCATAATTTCACCTTTGCATACAAGTTTTACTTTTCCACAACAGTTCACTGCAGCAAAAGTAAACAAGGAAATAGGAGGTCTCAGTAGTGCATTTGTTTAATTTTTGCTAATTTTCTGACCAGTGATTTGTTGTTAATCTTAATATATTGCCATTTTGGGCTTGACCCCTTTTTTTGCCCAGGAGTGTATGTGCCATGGTGCCCTGTATCAGTGACAGTGTTTTATGAATGACAAATATTACATATTATTTATATATGGTAATTATTCTTGTTAGAGAAAAAATATTTTACAAAATGTATATATGAGAAGTTTTTCCATGTAAACATGGTCTTTTGCTTCTCATTTCATCCTCTTACAGTGCTTTCTGCATATGTCAGCATTTTTGCATATGTCACACCAAATGGTTTCAGATCTTCACATTTAAAATAAGACAAAGACAACCTGAGTAAACACAAAATACAGTTTTTAAATGATCATCATATTTACTGAAGGAAAAATGTGAGCCAACACCAACTGGCCCTGTATGAATAGCCCTCTTAGTTACTCAGTGAACCAATTAACCAAATTTATTTGATAATTGGATTCAATTAGATTAGACAAACCCAGGCTTGATTTCTGCCTGCCCTGTTGAATGTAAAAATCACTTAAATTGAACCTCTCCAGCATTATGAAAACCTAAAAGGTCTTAACAAGTAGCATGTCATGCCACAATCAAAATAAACTCTGGAAGAGGTGTCACAGCTAGTGATTGGAATATCAATCAGGAAATGGTTACCATGCCATTTCTACAGCTATAGGACTCCAGAAAACCACAATAAGATCCATTATCTCCATATTTGGAGAACATTTGGAACATAAATTGCCAGCTGACCTGAATTCCTCCAAGAGCACATCAACAACTCACAAATAGATGAACATGTAAAGAACGGCAGGCCTCACTAGCCTCAGATAAGGTCAGTGTTCAAGATTTCACCATTAGAAAAAGACTGGACAAAAATTATATCAGTGGGAGAGTTGCAAGGCAAAAACCACTGCTAACCAAGAAGAACATAAAGGCTCATCTCACATTTGCCAAAAAATCCCCCACAGAAAGTCACAGAGTCGAAACTAAATCTTTTTAGAAGACATGGGTCCCGTTACATCTTGTGTAACGCTAACACAACACAAGCATCATACCAACAGTCAAACATGGTGGTGGTAATGTGATTGTGTGGGGATACTTTACTGCTTTGGGGCCTAGGTGACATTCCATAATTGACGGATGACCATGAATTATGCTCTCTACCAGAAAACCCTGAAGGAGAATGTGCAGTCATCAGTCTGTGATCTGAAGCTCAATTGCAATTGGGTTATGCAGCAAGACAACAATCTGAAGCACAAGTGCAAGTCCACCACTGAATGGCTCAAAAGAAACAAAAATAAGGTTTTAGAGTCCTGACTTGAAACCTATTTAGATGTTGTGGCAGGAGCTTAACTGGGTATTTCATGCTTGAAAGCCCTCAAAAACAGGGTGGAATTAAAGTAATTCTGCAAAGAAGAGCCAGAATTCCTCGACAGCAATGTGAAACACTGATCTCCAATTATTGAAAGCATTTGGTTGTAGTTGTTGCTGCTAAGGTGGCACAACCAGTTATTAAGTTTAGTGGGCATTATCGTTCACATGGGTGATATAGGTAAACATTTTCCTCCAGTAATAAAATGAAATTAACTTTGTTTTATGTTCTGTCATGTTCTATTTTGTGAGTTTCTGAAACCATCTAGTGCAGTGGTTCTAGTGCAGTGGGGGCATTGAGAGATCGGAAGGGGACACAATTTTTTTTTTTTTTTTTTAGAATTCACAGACATTGCATCATTTGGGTCCTAGGTGTATTTTATTGCTTTTCAAATAGGATGTGCATAAATAGAAAAACTCTGCATTCTCTCGCCTTCTGTATTTTCTGTATTTTTCTGTATGTAGTTGCCTAGTGACTTTTTGGACAAACCTTAGCGACTTTCCAAATGTCACCAGTACTGTCCTGCAAGCACAAGGTCTTGCTTTCCCGCTGCACTCACACTTCTGTCTGCGTCTGCTCTGTTCAGTGAGTGGCTGAGAGCCGGAGATTTAACAATGTCATGGATAACGAGATGTGCCCTTCATCCCAATTTACATCATTCTTATGTGAATGTTTTTAGAACACAAGACGAATATAATGCAACATGTTTTACATGTAAAATAGTCCACGTTATTACAGCCTAGTTCTCTTGTTCAAAATAGTTATAGTGTTCAGAAATATTTTTGATCATTCATGTACCTTTCAAAGGGAACTTCGACTTTGCGTTTAGCATAACACTATGGGAGCGCCTCTCGCGCGCGACCGGCATCTGAAGCTTGTGTAAAATCATGCCTACTTATAGGCCTGCCATGATCAGGTGACGTGGCAATTGAGCGCGTCGCGTGATATAAATATGGCACGTGTGAACCGTGCCATCAGCCTTCTTATCTTCAGCGAAAGACTGCATGCCAGTTGTTTGTGTAAAGAAACAAAAAGACGCTTCATTTCCTTTCTATCTTTTCTGAAAATCTCTGGACTTTTCTATCCCTTTAAAAAAAGAGAAGAAAAAAAGGAATGAGTGAGAGAGAAAAATATGAGTGAGAGAATCCAGGAAGAGTGTTATGGTCGCTCCCGTTTCATCACAGGGAGTAGTGCACACTTTCTGGGTGAAGTGTCTAGGGGTGTAGCATGCGATAGCAGCCTCGAGAGGCTGCGCATGGTAATGCCTACATTAGGCAGCTCCGCTCGCGACTTGCCCTCTTCTCGAAGCTGAAGCGAGATGGGTTTCAGAGCCTCGCAGTTCTGGGCCGGCTGCTGCCGAGCCAGCTAGCCATCTCAGGTCTGGGGGATCTCTTATGGATCCAGAAGAAGAGCCGGAGATGAGCGCTGCTCTATCTCTTGCTCTGTCTTCCAGGTCCGGCTCTCCGCTGGATTTTGGAGCTCGCGTTGCGACTCCTCCTTCCGCTATGTAAAGCCAAAAGGGAAAAAAAGAGAGAGAAAAAACACACACAAAAATAATAGTAATGATTCCTGTCTGACTCCGAGGAGCCAGAAGGATGTGCTAAAAATTGAGAGCAGCATATAAAGAGCTGCTTTTAGTGATTACTAAGGCTGGATGAACCTTTCTCCCCACTGAAAGTAAATCCCTCACACTGCAGAAAACTCCCCTTTCTTCCAGAAGTGCATGACAAAATATTAGGCTTCTGGGGCAAAACCATGCATAAGCCGTATTTATAACCCCACGATGTCAGATTATTCGGCCATTCTGGGGATTGAATGGCATGGCTATTTAGCTATGCTGAAGGTGGAGGAGGCGCTTGCAAGCTACCTCTCTCCATCGACGGCAGGTAATTAGGGGGACCGGCTTTGCCATCCAAGCCACCGTGTAAGGCCACTGTGGCATTGGTGGGCAAGGGCTATGCAGTAGTAGTCTTGCTTGTGGGTCACTGCAGACAATGACAGTGTTGCAGACCTACCAAGCAGACCTGCTGCGTGAGCTCGACATATGGTGGCATTCAGCCAGTCCCTTCCCTGTTGTGTCGAGTTCACCAGCACTAGTGCGAGGGAGACACAGAAGGCGAGTATGGCAGCCCGCCAACCCCTGCAGACAGCCAGGGGTACCGGGCGGCCATAGTCGTGGCCTGCTACTAGGCCTGATCTGAGAATGGTCATAAAGGCCAAGCAGGCAAAGAAGAGCGGTCCTGAGGGACCGTGGAGGGACGTATCGGGGACAGGAGGTTGTTAGGGCAGTTAGCCCCCAGTTCTACTGTAGGGCCTCCCCTAGCCAAGGCTGTCCCAAGTTTTCAGTGTACTCTGGTCAGCGAGCTGTCACAGGGGAACGAAAATCTGATGCTCTCCCTCCAATAGAATGTGGAATAGTTAACGTCACTAAAACACCGTCTGGCAGTGTGGAAACTACTGCCAAATGTGTCTACATGGGTTCTGTCTACCGTAGAAAAGGGTTACCGGGTCCAGTTTAGAGATCGACCCCCCCGGTTCAGAGGTGTGCTCACCACAGTAGTCAGCACAGACCAGAGCCAACGTTGGCGCAGGAAGTAAGATCCCTCTTGGACAAAGGGGCCATAGAACATGTACCCTGTTCCCTGAGGGAGGGAGGTTTTTATAGCCGTTATTTCCTGGTCCACAAAAAATAGAGGAGTATGTGGCCAATTTTAGATTTGCGTCATCTGAACTGTACTCTTCAGACATACAGGTTCAAGATGCTGACGCCCAAACTTATCGCTCCACAGATTCAGTTTGAGGACTGGTTTATGACAATAGATCTAAAAGGTGCATATTTCCACATAGAAATATTGCTAGCTTTATCCCTTCGCACCTTCACAAAGTGCATGGATGTCACTCTGGCTCCATTTTGACTCCAGGGCATCCGTGTACTAAACTACGTGGATAACTGGTTAATTCTAGCACAATCCAGGGAACTGGCGGTTCAACATCGAGATGTTGTTCTCGCCCACATGAAGAGCTTGGGGCTCAGGTTGAACCTCAGAAAAGTGTTGTTGCCCCAGTGCAGTGAACAACTTTTCTGTTCTACTATGATGAGGGTGTTTCTATCCCCAACATGCATAGGGTCAATCCTATTAACACTGAGCAAGATAAAGCTGAATCTTGGGAGATTATTGGAGCTTATAGGCCTATTGCACAGGAGACTGTTCAGTGGTGACTGAGAAGTTGGGGGTTTCATCCAAGGACGAAACCTCTGAGAGTAATCAGTGTCACGTTGCAATGCCTACGTGCTCTGAGAATTTGAGTGTCCCTGGTTTCTAGCCTTGGGTCACACTCTAGGGGTGTCTCCATAGCGCAAGACGGTAATGACAGACACCTCCCTCATGGGCTGGAGCGCGGTCTTAGACAGCTGTCCAGCTCACAGTCTCTGGAGCAGCCCTCATCGGAGCGGCATATAAATTGCCTAGAAATGTGGGCCATATTTCTAGTACTGAAATTCCTTCTTCCTCAATTGAGAGGTCACCATGTGTTTACAGAGAACACACCGGTGGTCTCATATATTGACCACAAGGGAGGATTATGTCTGCGCCCCCGTTCAGGCAGGCGCAAGTATTTCTTCTCTGGGCAGAAGGAAAGTTTGTCAGTGAGTGCAATGTACATTCTGGGAATATGGGGGCAGACATCCTGTTGAGGCAGGGGCTGAGGCACAGGAATTGGTAGCTCCATCCACAAGTGGTGGAGTCCATATGGCGAGGTTTGGCCAAGCGGGACTGCATGCGTTCGCCTCTGAGGTGACAACACATGGCCAACTGTGGCTTGCCCTCACTTCTGCCGCACAATTAGGGCTGGACGCCATGGTGCACATGTGGCCGAGGTCACATCTGTACACTTTTCCCCCGATCCCTCTGCTCCCACAAGTTCTAGTGAGAGTTCGCCAAGACAGTCTATGTCTGCTGCTAGTAGCACCTTACTGGCCAGCTCGAATATGGTTCTCAGAGATAATATCCCTGCTAGATGGCACTCCTTGGGAGATTACCATTCTCAGGGATCCACTGTAGACCCAGTGAACTGCGCAATAGCTACAGTCCTGGAGTTCTTAGAAGAATGTTTCCCAGCGGGGTGGGCTCCTTCTACAATCAGGTTTTACGTGGCTGCCATTTCGGCCAGCCACGTCCCTGTTGATGGAGCCTCTGTGGGGCAACATCCTCTAACTTCGAGGGTTCATGCGTGGTGTCAGGCGGCTGAGGCCCATCTATAGGCCACGCATACCTTCCTGGGACCTTTCTGTGGTTCTGGAAGGTCTGTCATTGGCCCCATTTGAGCCCTTAGAGTACGCCTCTGAGAAGCTTCTGACTCTAAAGGTAGCTCTTCTGCTGGCCCTGACATCTCTCAAGCGAGTAGGAGATCTACAAGTGCTTTCTGTTGCCCCTTCCTGCCTTGACTTTGCCCCTGGATTAGCCAAGGCCTTCCTGTCTCCTATGCCAGATTATTACTATTACTATTGCCAGATTCCTAAAGTGCCTACATCGGCTGGCCACCCTGTGGTGTTGCAGGCTTTCTGCCCTCCTCCATTCCACACACTGGAGCAAGAGAGAATGCACCCGCTACGTCCAGTAAGGGCTCTCTGTAATTACGTCCACCGCTCCGGCCAGTGGCATAAGTCAGAGCAGCTGGTGGTCTGCTTTGGTGGCGACAGTAGAGGTGATGCTGTGTAAAAGCAGTGCATCTCTAATTGGATAGTGGAAGCATTCTCTATTGCTTATGAGGTCTCATAGCGGTCTCGCTATGCCTCTGGGCATAAGGGCTCATTCCACTAGGGCGGTCGCCTCCGCGAAGGCTTTGTCCAAAGGAGTATCCTTACAGGATGCGTGTGCTGCTGCAGGGTGGTCTACACCACACACATTCATTCGATATCACAGCCTGGATATTCATTCCACCCCGGGCTCGAGTGTCTTGCAGTGACCCTCAGGCTTGGGTCTTTTTTGAACAGACTGTACCCTAGGTATGATGGAGTGGGTATTCTCGTTCCCATAGTGTTATGCTAAACGCAACATCGAAGTTCCCTTTGAAAGGGTTGGTCTGGGTTACGCATGTAATCCTGTTCCCTGCATAGCTTTGTCACATCCGGGGCAGGCCTGTGAATTGCGTCTTCGCTTCAGATAATAGAGGCTGATGACACGGTTCACAGGTGCCATATTTATATCACACGACGCGCTTAATTGCCACGTCACCTGATCATGGCAGGCCTATAAATAGGCATGATTTTACACAAGCTTCAGATGCCGGTCGCGCATGAGAGGTGCTCCCATAGTGTTATGCTAAATGCAACGTCTCGTTCCCTTCTCAGAGAACAGGGTTACATGCGTAACCCAGATGTTCCATACCTGTCTGTTATATAGTTTTATAAAAGTTATTTTTAAAAAATCATAAGTTATGAAAAATAATATTAAAAAAATACAAAAACAAAAAAATCTATCTATCAAAAACAGATTATGTATGTATATATATATATATATATATATATATATATATATATATATATACATATATATATATACATATATACATATATATATACATATATACATATATATATATATATATATATATATACATATATATACACATATATATATATATATATATACACACACATATACATACATTATATATATATATATATATATATATATATATATATATATATATATATATATATATATATATATATATATATATATATATATTAGATATATAGATAGATAGATAGATAGATTTTGTATAGAACAGGTATTATACCTGGTTTCCTCCAATATTGTGTTTGGGTGCCACATGATAGGAAAGGCTTGGGGGGGCTTTATTTGCAAAAGGTTGAGAACCTCTGATCTAGTGTGACAAATATGCAAAAAATAGAGGAAATCAGGATGGGGCAATGACTTTCTGGCACTATTTTTATATGATCTCAAAAACTCTCTGGCTTCTCTTTTTTCAGAGTTTTTGTATTCAGCTAGCTAGCTAATTTCTTTTAGTTTCCCCCGCATTATACAAAACATGAGAAGTTGACAGAATGTGATTATCATTGCCAGTTCACTATGACAAAACTATTCACTTCTTCCCTAACAGTACCACAAAGCTGTGAAATTTCTGTCGAAATTTATATACTGAACATTATTTATTAATCACATGCTGTGACAGTGTGTCCCATTCAAAGTTTAAATGAAACCTACAACACTATTGTCTTCTTGCTAGCTAAAATATTTGCGCATCACAGACAATCAGAAATACTGTCTTCTTACATCCATGCGTCAATTTCCTTGTGTAAAGGTGTCAGTGGGGTCATTATACTTTGCTGTAAGCTATCATGGATAGATTGTGATTTTTCAATCATAATTTTCCTTTTCTACTGAAATGAAATATAATATTAGTCAGAGATAACTTCAAAATGGAAATATTATTAACATCAGTTCCAACAAAGTCTAGAGTCTGACTATGCTGGAGGGTTGGTCCTGTGACAATTTGACTAATGCTTATGGAATCAAGTATATTAACAAACCCCAATCTTAATGAATAATTTTCATTCTTGATATATGATTTTTTCTATGGCAAACACCAAGTTAGATACAAAATCTTTCAACCCACAAAGAAATTTCAATATGGGTTCTGCAGGTATGTAATTTATATAAAATGAATGCTAGGATTATTTTCCTGTACCTAAAACACCTGAAACATACAGAACAACAGTTTTAAATTCTGAATTCTTATAAATACTTAGTTATTTGTAGCAACACATCTCCCACTTTCTTCAAGTGCAAATATACACATTTGCTGTAAGTCAGGTTCCGGACAGACAAAGCACATAGAAGCTATGGCTGCAATAGATCTAAAACACGTCATTTCACATTTATCGACTGGTATATTTTCCTATGTAGCCTCTTTTATATTTGATCATTTTAATAATATGATGATAAAATTGATAATAAAATTTCAATTTGATAATTTACACTTTTTAGTAATAAATATGGTCATTGAAAGGGAATTCTCTTATATCATGTACTCTCTTATATTATGAACTGCTATCAAATACCTATGATGAATGTATTCATTTGATTACCTTGTATTCATTTGATTACCTCTTTAAATAAGCTGATCAAATGCTGTCCTTGATTATATTATTAGGTATTTCCGTGTCAACATGACACAGGACTTATTTTGAATTATGACTATGTGCTGTGTGTTTCAATCTGTCTGACACCTGGACCAGTAGAAACCGTCCACGCACTGCTTCTTATCAATGTGTATAAATACTCTTGTTTTGCATGAAATAAACGAGAAGTCTCTGTGAACATTCATATGTGTCAGTGTGTGTGTTCATTCGGACTCTCCAGGCGCGCCTGACTCTCTGTGGTAAACCACACTTTCTAAAAGTTAATAGAAGTTAATGGTAAAACAGGCTGGGAGGCATGACGGACGATCTGACAGGCATAATCTGAGATTCCTGGGATACATGGAAATCCAACAGTCATTAAGAAATATCTTGGCAGTATGATTCCACAAAATTACACATGGAGGGGAAAAACTATTTTGGGCAAGAATATTACCACAGTTGACAGGCATCAATTTTTTATTTGGTGTGACTTCAAGCTTCACTGCACTACTATGAAAATTATTTGAAAAATATGTCTGAAATTTATGCATGATTGAAAGAACCAGATAAATTAAGGTATTCAAAATGAAGAACTGAATCTCATGAACTCATCAAGCTTTCTTATTAATTAATGCAAAAAAATTGAATATCTCCTGTGACTAATTGCTAGCAAGTCATTTATGCCCAGTGTAATGTTACTAGGAAAACAACAATACTGAATATAAATACAACATTTCAGAACCTAGCAGGAGGAGATCTAGCACATTCAAGAAGCAGGGAAAAAAAAACAGTTATCTCCAACCCTGTGGCTGATGTTCAAAATCACTTCCTTCCCAGTTAGAGTAGACTAACGATTTGCCCTTTTGCGTCCAACATTTCCCATATTTCTAATTCCCTTGGCGTGGGGAATCTTCATTTGAAAGAGAAACACTGACCTTCACATATCTTTATGAGAATATATAACACAGGAGAGTAAACATTTGTCCAAATGACTTCTCAAACTATATTTTTCTCCCATCACTATTATTTGGTATCTTAAAATGCTTTCTCTCCATCATTCACACAACTGCATGTCCGTGGCAGCCCCAAAAGAAAAGATGCACATAAATGCCACTGCTAAGGGAATGTTGTTGGCTCTGTGTTTTTATGCATTAAGTAGTTTAGCTGCACTACAGTTAGACAAGTAACACTATAACCAGGTATATAGAGTGCCCCCATCTAATTTTGGCACCCTTGGTAAATATGAGCAAAGGAGGCTATGAAAAATTGTCTTTATTGTTTAACCTTTTGATCTTTTGTTCAGAGAAATTCACAAAAACCTCTGTTCTTATGGACATCAAACAACTGCAAACAAAACACAGGTTTATCAAAATAAAAAACTGTTAAATATAGATGTGCAACAATTATTGGCACCCCTATGAATTCATATGAGAAAAATATATTTGAAGTAGGGATGCACCGAATGTTCGGCAACCGAAATTAGCAAAAAAAGCATTTTCGGTGTTCGGCCGAATAAGTGAAAATGCCGAATAAATTTGACCGAACAATGGCGTCTTTGATGACGCGACCAAATAGCCTAGCAACCAGAGTGAGACGCGCAGATGTCACGACCTCGATGAGGGGCGCGCGCATGCACGAGCTATGGACACGTGCGTTTGTTTTGTTTCTGTTCCAGAGTATTCTGTCACATCGCGAGACGTAAGGGAGTAGAGTATGGAAGCAGGTAAAGACGTATTTATTTAAGGGCAGGCAGACAAATCCAAATCGTAATCCAAAAAACTTAGTCAAGACAGGCAAAGGTTTATCGGGCGATCGGCAAACAGGCATAAACAGAGCAAAGCAGAAATGAAAGTCACGGTCACAGAAAACAGGGTCAAAACGCAAAACAAGAAACTTGAAGTTTCTAGTACTGAACTAGTACTATGGACTGAGAGCAAAAAAACAGCGGGGACTAAATTAACTAATCTATAGTTTAAACTAACTAAATCTATCAAGGAACATAACATTAACAACGTATCTAACTATACTATATCTACTATAATACTCCGCGAGGTGTACAGGGACGCGAGCGGTATATATCCCCAATATAATCAGCCATGTATAACCGAATAGAACCATTTTTTGCACTCTTGTCAATGTACTTTTTAATGCACTTTTTTGTTGTAGGCTACAGAGTGTTACATTCTTTCAGCAGTCAGTTATAGGCCTAACATAGTCTATTCAAGGGGGGCTCAAAGATGACCACATAAAAATATTTTTATTTTACTCATTTATTTATTTAAAGTTATATTGTGCCTTGTTGGTAGCCTATGCCTGCTGGAATGAAAAAAAAAATGTTCAGTGTTGAATAAATAATTGTAGTTTTTGTAATTGATTTTTTCCTTTGAAAAGCAAGTCAAAATAGTAAAAAGCACATTTTGACTATTTAATTTATGCAATGGTGAAAAAAAATGGCAAAATAAATGGAAAAAAAAACGCGAAAAAAAACGTGTTCGGTTTCGGCTTTCGGCTTTTGGCCAAGTTTTTCATTATATTCGGTTTCGGCTTCGGCCAAGAATTTTCATTTCGGTGCATCCCTAATTTGAAGTATATTGCAATTGATATTTTAAATTTTGTAGTACACCTGGGTGACTAGGAACAGGAAATTGTTCAACCATGACTTTCTGTTTTATAGGGGTATAAATATGAGGTAACACACAGGCCAAATTTTACTAAAAAATAATAAATATCAATGGGGAATACTTGCCAATAATTGTTGCACACCTATATTTAACAAAGAATTTTTTCAATAAACCTGTGTGGTGTTTACAATTGTTTGATATCCATGACAGAAGAGTATTTTTGTGAATTTTTTTTAACAAAATATCAAAAGGTTCAACAATAGACAATTTTTCCACAGCCTTCTTTGCTCATATTTACCAAGGGTGCCAATATAAATGGAGGGCACTGTATTTATCCTGTCAATGGAGTTGCACTACATGAGCACTGACTATTATAAAAAGGTTTTATGATACTAATTGCATAAGTAGAACTAACAATTATGCAACTTTTATAAGAAACAAAAAAGGGTACATTTTAATATGATCTACACTCAGTTAGAACAAGTAGAATTTTGTGCTTATAAAATAGCTGAGTTTTCAGGGAAATGGCTTTGAAGCTTATACTGCAAATGTGTGCCATTTTATATCATTAGTGATTAATTGACCATTGAACACATTCAGTTTTTTTTTATTTTCTTTTAAAAATGTTAATTAAACTATAAATTGGCATGGAATTAAACAAACAAAAATCATGTTTCATATCTTATTTTTGCTGACAGTGGTTTAAAGTTGTAGTGTCTGTTGTTCACTAATTAAGTCATGCCAGAATTTCATGAAAAACATTGGTGTCTTTTTTTTCCTTTTCTTTTTTTTTTTAACAGTTATTTAAAGGACATACAAATGCCATTTGGTAATTTTCTGCATGGTATATTGTGCAGGCCAGCGTATCAAACAGAACACATAATGTTTAAGTGTGCCAGCTGTTATCTCAAACATAGTGATTAAACATCTTTTTAAGGGGTACCAATCTGAGTGTGCTCCACACTTTAGATCTTGCAAAACACTCTTGATCTTGCAAATGCCTACCAGTGGAGACTGTGTCTCAAATGTTACATGTTGCTTAGGAAGTGGTTGGTTTCAACATATTTTGGGCAGGAGCCAAACAGTAAACAACTTTGGCGGAATGAGGAATAAACTCAAATCGAATATGAAGACACTTTTTTGTGTGCAAAACAACATAGTTGAATAAACGATTTGGATGACCATGCACCATTCATCCATCCATCCATCCATCCATCTTCAATTGCTTACTCCTTTTCAGGGTCGCGGGGGAACCTGGAGCCTATCCCAGGAAGCATCGGGCACAAGGTGGGGTACACCCTGGACAGGGTGCCAGTCCATCGCAGGGCACAATCACATACACACTCACACACCCATTCATACACTACGGACACTTTAGACATGCCAATCAGCCTTCCATGCATGTCTGGGGGAGGAAACCGGAGCACCCGGAGGAAACCCCCGCAGCACGGGGAGAACATGCAAACTCCGCACACACATGGCCCCGGCGGGAATCGAACCCCAGACCCTGGAGGTGTGAGGCGAACGTGCTAACCACTAAGCCAAAGAAGAAAAGAATTCATGAAATGTGAAATATGAGGTTATGTCAAAGCCGTGTGTCAAAGTCGTGAAAACCATTCACAGTCCAGACCACACACTGCATCTGTAGTAACTGTGAAGAGTTCTGAACATGTAAACTCAGTATTGATAAACGCATGTACCTAATTGTTTATTTCTCGTGAAATTAGCAATTAGCATTTATTCTTTTTTTTTTTTTTTTTTTTTTTTTGGGCATTTAGTCTTTTAACAAATGCTCATGCAAATTCAAAAGTGACCAACCACACTTGGTCAGTCAGTCAAAAAGTGAGCATGTTATGCTTCCACACAATGACTTGCCTCTAATCATAAATTAGTTTCTAAAATGTGTTAAATAATTACAGAAAGGGAGGGGGGAAAAAACCTTTTTGATGATCAGTTCCTGTTATCTGCTATGTTTTCAGATTCGTTATGTATCATGGCAAAATAACCTGGTGTCTTAAAATAAATGAAGGTTGTGAGCCCCACTGCTTCATGTTTCTTTTCCATGTTTTACATCTTTCATTATCTTGATTGTGACCCTTTAAATACCTTTTCCATGGCCAATGGCTGTAATATGGAGATTGAGATTACTGTTAATAAAATATGTAAAATAATATATTATAAAATATTATGTAAATATATACTGAAAAATACCAATATTACATAGGGGATGATACCAGAAGAGGACAGGCTATATTGTCCTCCAAAAAAAATCCCTTCTTTACCTTTTGATGACCAAGTGAAAAAATCCAGTGAGCTGGCTAGCAATTAACATTTTTATACTAGTTTTCCCCTCTCCTTTTGCAGGAACAAATGGGGGGACTGGGAGTGCAGAGGATAGGTAGTGCAGAGGATAGCTCATACTAGTGTCTTACAGGTATTTGCCGCATGCATGAATAGGCTTTAAGACTATCTATTCCCATTCAAACCAGATCAGAGTTGCTGTTGTTCACCCAGAGCCAGTACTGGTCAGATTTTTTTTCACAACATCCGTTGCTACCCAGATGAGGATGGGTTCCCTTCTGAGTCTGGTTCCTCTCAAGGTTTCTTCCTCTTAACATCTTAGGGAGTTTTTCCTTGCCACCGTCACCACCGGCTTGCTCAATTGGGATAAATTCACGCATTTAAAATCTGTATACCTATATGTTTCTGTCAAGCTGCTTTGAGACAATGTCTATTGTAAAAAGTGCTATACAAATAAAATTTAATTGAATTGAATTAGAAGCTGAGAGTCATTAGTTTGTCAGTGAACTCTATGATTTTGACAAAGGTGGGTAGAGTAGCCAAAAATTTTACTCAAGTATAAGTAAAACTACTTGTAAAATAATAAAACTTGTAAAATTACTTAAGTGTAATAAAGTATCCAATGAGAAAACTACTCAAGTAGCAAGTTACTAGTTACTTCTGATCTGATTCAAATGAAGGGAACAATCTTGAATCTCAGACTACATGGAGAACTGTAAGTCACACCTCTCCTTGAAAGTCTGTCTGTTCTGTTTATATGATATAAAACCTGGGTTCACAATGATGCAACTGGGTCCTGTGATGGGGTCAATAACACAGAACCTGTCATTTTCAACACAAAATCTCACACACAAACAAAATTTTTTCCCAATGGTTGACTATCTTTATTTTCACAATATGTTAACAACACATACTCGGCATTTAAACAGGCAACAGAGAACAAAAGACCAGACTATGGAACAGAACTGAAGAGCGTGAAATGTTTGTGTGTGTGTGCCTGGTAAAAAAAAAAAAGAAGAGCGGTTGTTGTGTCCACATTCAGACCACTGCAGCGTATCAGGAGACTTGCGACCTCATTATACATAATATAAGCTAATTATTAAAATGACATTCATTAATATTTAATAGTAATGGAGGAACACCACCGATTATAGCAAGGTAATTTCTGTGATTAAAAATCAACTTGAGTAAGAGTATAAGTATGGCCAGTTAAATCTACTCTTAAAAGTATTTTTTTGTTTTTTGTTCTTTTTTAAAAAAAATAAAATTACTCAAGTAAATGTAACAATGTAATATAGCATGTTACTACCCACCTCTGAATTTTGAGTACAGAGAGGAGTCATTCTTTGACACTGCATTTCTTTGAAAGTCAGCTAGAAAATTTTACAGTGCAAACTCTTTAAGATGCCTTTATTTTTGTTCAGCTGTATTTGGCCTGAGCTCCAGTACAAAGCGTAAACAGTATCATTTAATAGATAGCACGAGGGCGACTGACTTGAATATGCAGAACAGTGGTAGCCAGTGTGTTTATTAAGAGAGCACACAAGGTATTCTGAATTGAGATCACACAAAGCTATTCACAACCATGGAGCAATGAATTGAGCATGTAGAGAAGCTTCCACATTCTTCTGGAATAAAAGACTCTGGGGGAAAGTAATCACATACAGGGTGGTATCATCAGGCTATATCACACCACTCCATCATTATTTTCTTGTAACAGCATGCCCTATGTTCCTAACTTATATTGTATTATTAAAGGCTATATAATTTCACATCTAGAAATCACAAAAGTGAGGCACAAAAGCATAAAATGAAATATTTCCTTTTCTGTGGTATTACCTGTATAGCTACTAGCAGGGGCATAACCTGGCCTGGGCAAAATTGTTTTCTTTAGCCCCAAATAATGCTCCACTTTTTGACAAATTCTCCAGTGGTTTGTCACTATGTAACTGAATGTAAGTTAAAAAAAGACGGCAATTTTGTATCCAGTGAATGGAGTGTTGTATTTTTTCTTCAGTGAGCAGAGGCAAGAACTATCAGACAGGGTTTACAGGAAAATAGAAATTCTCATGTCTGACAAGTCTCACTTTTGCCAAATGCTAGGTCACACCGTTAGTGTGAGGGAAAAATAGATATGCGCAGATTTTTTAAATTTCTTTTTTACCAGTAAAGGGGTTGAAACTAAAACGCTAATATCCTCTGATGCTGATCAGGAAAACAAGGTGTGTAAAGGTCTATATGAGTTCCAAGTTATGTGAACATGTTTTAGGATAAATCCAACTTTTTGTTTGATCATGTCTTTATTTCTAATTGCAAAGAAATTCAGTCATTCAGGCTGAATTTAACCAAATAATAATTTTTAAAAGATAGAATTCAGTCATTGTCTTCATTTAATATTTAATATGTTTTACTACCTGTACTATTAAGGTGGGAATTGTGCTTCATATCAAGTAGGTGCATCAGCAATGATATTGCAACCTGATTATGAAAGTCTACTCAGTCACTTTGAGTAGTTAGCTGTTTTCAGTTTTCATCCATGAAAATGACATTGTATTATGGGTTTTGAAGTATTTCCAACATATAGGCCTAGTAATAATGGTAGTAGGTTTCTGATATGATGCTGGATTGAGGCATTCAAGTGGGTGGATTATTCATGTGCAGATTATATGGTAAATCAAATCCAAACCCTTTCTTCCTTCTCCAGTTTTCAAGAAAATTGTGCATGGAAACGGTCTATTAAGAAGTACATTTTAAAAACTTTTTTCGATGAAGAAGAATCTGGGCTCGGCACCGGTTGATTAACAGTCCAGCTAACACCCCTGGAAAATGCACACTGTCTGAAAAATTTACATTATGTATGGCATCCTAATCTCCATATTTTCACTGGGAGCCCATTAGAAAGAAGGAACCTTATGGTTAGAAGGAAATGAGAATGAAAAAAAATGTCTGTCTGCTCATTAAATTGTCTATTACAACTTATTGACAAGTACAAGTAGCCTGTACAATGACACTTTCTATTTGCATATCATGCAATAACATGCTGTTCTATAAATAAATTTATGCTCCACTAATGTGATAATATTGCCATATGTGACAGAAATAGCCATCTGAAAACTACCATCTGCAAAAATGCATGCCGAGTTAATTCATAGCTGAATGCCACTGTCCTTCATTTTCTCATCTGTTCTGTAAGAAAAAGCATTAGTCATCTAAACATACTACACATGCATCATGATAGATATTTTCTGAGAATCATTAGTTATGGATTTGTTAAATAAGAATTGGAATGTTTCATGAACCAAGTAGCCTGCTGTATTAAACCTGCTTTGTTTTTACAAGAACAAAAATCTTTTCTATTTAAAGTGTATAGCAAAAAATGCTACAACCCCAATTCCAAAAAAGTTGTGACAGTATGGAAAATAAAAAAAAACAAAACGCCAAAAAAAAAAGAGTCATTTGAAAATTCAATTCACCCTGTACTGTATTGAAAACACATTACTAACACATTATTTGATGTTTTACATTGTGAATTTAATTTATTTTTGAAAATATACAATAATTTCAAAGCTGATTACTGCAACACAGTCCAAAAAAGTAGGGACAGTCGACTGTTTACCACTGTGTAACATTACCTTTTCTTTTAATAACACGTATTAAGCATTTAGGCACTGAAGACACCAGTTGGTTAAGTTTAGCAAGCGGAATTTTCCCCCATTCATCCATTATGCATTTCTTCAGTTACACAAATGTGCGGGGCCTTCGTTGACTTATTTTGCGCTTCATAATGTGCCACACATTCTCAATCGGAGACAGGTTAGGACTGCAGGCAGGCCATGCTAGCACCTGCAGTCTCTGCTTATGCAACCATGCGCTTGAAATCCGGGCAGAATGTGGTCTGGCGTTGTCCTGCTTTGGATGGCAAAGCAATGGATGGAAAAAAGGATGGCATATTGCTCCAAAATCTGTGCATATCTTTCTGCATTAATGGTGCCCTCACAGATGTGCAAGTTACCCATGCCATGGGCACTGGCACACCCCCATACCATGACAGATGTTGGCTTTTGGACCTGACGTTGATAACAGCTTGGATGGTCCTTTTCCTCTTTGGCCATAGCACACAATGTCTGTTTTGTACCAAAACTATTTGACTTGTCAGACCACAAATCATGATTCCACTGTGCTACTGTCCATCTCAGATGAGACCGAGCCCAGAGAAGTCAGCGGTACTTCTGGACACTGTTGGTGTATGGCTTCTTCTTTGCATAGTAAAGCCTTAACTTGCATCTGTGGATGCAGCAGTGAGTAGTGCTGTCTGACAAAGGTTTACTAAAGTATTCCCAAGCCCATGTCAGGATATCCATTACAGACTCATGCCGGTTTTTAAGACAGTGAAGTTTTAGGGATCAGAGATCACATTCAGAAGTGGTTTTCAGCCTTGCCCTTTATGCACCAAGATTTGACTAGATTCCTTGAATCTTTTAATTATATTGTGCACTGTGAAATGCCCAAAATCCTACTGATTTGTCTTTGGGGAATGTTGTTCTCAAAGTTTGGATTTTGGATTATTCGCTGACGCATCTGTTGACAGATTGGCGAGCCTCGACCCATCCTTGCTCTTGAAGGACTAGGCCTTTTTTGTAGGCTCCTTATATACTACGATTACCTCACCTGTTTCACATCACCTTCTTATTTCGACTTGTCATATCGCTATTAATCCTAAATTGCCCCGGTTCCAAAATTTTTTTATTGTGTTGCATGCATCGATTTTAAAATTAATGTTATCTTCAAAAAAACTACGCAGTTGATTAGGTAAAAATCAAATACTTTGACTTTGTTTTTTTGTTTAAATACAAGTCAAAATACATTTACAAATCACTCCTCTTTGTTTTTATTAGCATTTTCCATACTGTACCAACTTTTTCAGAATTGGGCTTCATTTCCCAGCAGCCACTGCACCGTACTACATCAATGTCACCAGACCACCTGCATCACGTTTCTGTTTAACGAGCACTCCTATATATAGCCACTGTTTGCACTGCTTCCTTGTCTTACGTTTGTCTAACTTTACCTTTGTCCCTGTTACCATGTTTTGTTTCTTAGTTTATGTTTAGCCTTAGCCACAGTATTTTGCCTTGTTGTGTTAATGTCTTTTGTAGTTTGTTGGGTTATCTATTAAAGGTTTGAAATTCTGCGTTTGCAGCCGTCTCCACCTTTGAAATGTGACCGAACGTAAGACCTAACAATGGATGCAGCGGAATTTTTCAGGTCCAGGAGTCCCGGTACAAGTGGGAGCCTTTTAACTGGGCTGGTACCATCTCCCACCCTCCCTTCCCTATTATGGATCTAGTCCAGCAAACAGAGTCAACGGAGAATGTCAGTCAGCCTCCCTGCTCATCTGAGGATGCCGCTCAGCCTTTCGGCTCAGCTAAGGACACCGCTCAGTCGACCTGGTTTGCTGAAGATGTTGCTCCAAGTCCAAGTGCTCCCCTCTGTTCGCCTGCACCGCGCTGAATGCTGAAGACCTGCCCGACTGAGGACGTCGCTCTGCCTACCAACTTGGCTGAGGACATCGCTCTGCCTACCTGCTCGGCTGAGGACGTTGCTCTGCCTTCCTGTCCGTCTGAGGTCGTTGCTCTGCCTCCATGTTCCGCTGAAGACGTCGCTCCTCTTCTTTGATTTGTGCCGTATGTCTCTCCCACTTCCTGCTCCACGGAGGGCATTGTTTCCCCCTCGTGCTTCGCGGAGAGCATCGTTCCTCCCTGTGGCCTCGCAGAGAACCTCGCTCCCCTCTCTGGCCTCATGGAGAAATTTGCTCCCGTGGACAACGCGGAGAGCGGCACTCTCCCTTCTGGCGTCATAGGGAGCATCACTTCCCCCTTGGGCTCTGCCTTGAGCCTTGTTCCTCCCGCTGGCTGTGCAGTGGCCATCGCTCTGCATTCAAGCCGGGCCGGGGATATCATGCCCGAGTCTGCTGACACAGACAACCAAGGAGGGGTTCTGTCATGTATCAAGAAAGGAACTCTGGACTTCATTTCCCAGCAGCCACTGCACCGTACTACATCAATGTCACATGACCACCTGCACCTGTATCATGTTTGTTTAACGAGCACTCCTAAATACAGTATAGCCACTGTTTGCACTGCTTCCTTGTCTTACGTTTGTCTAACTTTACCTTTGTCCCTGTTACCATGTTTTGTTTTAGTTTATGTGTAGCCTTAGCCACAGTATTTTGCCTTGTTGTCTTAGTGTCTTTTGTAGATCTATTAAATGTTTGAAATTCTGCGTTTGCATCTGTCTCCACCTTTGAAACATGATAGGTTGTACATAATTTATGACTCTATTATTATGTTTTAATTGCTGCTGATTACATATGATTTCAGCAGCAATTAATAAATGTCACATTCATTACTGTTATGGTCAAAGCCAAACTTCAACTATCGGCATGCATATCTATTTATATTGATAAGACGGCACTAAACATTTTCCCCAGAGAGCTCAATCTCATGCAGAGAATAATTTAATAGTGACACATGCTATAGCTTGCAGTCAGTTCTCACATTTTGTGCAGACAGCTCAGATATTTATAACACATCCAAGGTCACTTGTTGCCTGGTAAGTCCTAGGTGGCATCATGCTAAGTTAAATATTATGTTGTCAATACTAATCATATCTACAGTACTGTGAAAATGTATTTGATTTCTTCTCGTTTTTGTATATATATCATAATAAATTGTTTCAGAAATTAAGACAAAATCTAAGATAAAACAAAGGCAACCTGAGTAAACACAAATTACAGTTTTTAAATGATAATTATTTATTGAAGCAAAAACCTTATCCAATACCAACTGGGCCTGTGTGAAAATGTATTTGCCCCCATAATTACTAATTCCCCAAATCTATTAAACTGCTTCCATAATGGGGTTCATCCGTACTAGACACCACCAGGTCTGATTACTGTCAGCCCTGTTCAATCAAATCAACACTTAAATAGAGCTTTTTCAACAGCGTGAAGTTGGTTAAAAGGTCTTACCCAGTAACACACCATGGTAAAATTGAAAGAAATTCCAGAAATGATGAGGAAGATGGTGATTGAAATGCATCAGTCTGTAAAGGGTTACAAAGCTATTTCAAAGGTTCTGGGACTCCAAGGAACCACAGTAAGAGCCGTTATCTCCAAATAGAAAACCTCTGCACAGCAGTGAACCTCCCAGCATTCCCAAAATTGAATGACCTTCCAAAATTCCTCCAAGAGCAAAGCAACTACTCCACCAGGAAGTCACAAAAGACCCAAGAACATCAAAAGGACCTACAGGCCTCTCTTGCATCAATAAATGTCGCTGTTCATGAGTCCACTATCAGAAAGACTCAGGGCAAAAATGGCATCCATGGAAGAGTGGCGAGTTGATAAACCACTGCTAACCAAGAAGAACATTAAGGCTTGTCTGAATTTTGCCAAAACACACCTTGGTGATCCTCAAACCTTTTGGAAGAATGTTCTGTGTATTGATGAGTCGAAAGTGGACCTGTTTGGAAAAGGTAGTACAATCAGATTTTAATTTTAAGGGGGCAATTAACTTTTCACATGGGTGATAGATGTTTTTATACCTCTTTTTTGCTTCAATAAAAAATGTATCATGTTTACTCGGGTTGCCTTTGTTTTATGTTGTATTTCATTTGAAGCTCTAAAACTATTTAGTATGAGATGTACACAAAACCAGAAGAAATCAAGCCACTTTCACAGCACTGTAATTTGACAGAGGGTTTACAGACAGAGATTCCCTTTTATTTTAATAACACAAATAAGGTTACCCCACACATGCATACGTTGTACAGTACTATGCAAAGGTATTAAGCACATGCATAGAAATTTTATAAAGCACAGATAATGAAATTAATTTTCTACATAAAAAACTACTATAAAGTCAATATCTGGCATGACAATGCTTTGTCTTTAAAGATGCATCAGTAGTCTCAGGTAGTAAACTCAGTAGTACACGTCATACGTTTTTATAAAGAGTTTTGGCTGCTAAGTTTTTTAATTTAACCATCTTGCAGAATCTGCCACAGTTCTTCTGGAGACTTTGACTGACACTTACTTCTGTTTTTTAGGTAATGGCTGACAGCCCGCATTCATTGTCAGCATTCATTAGGGTGCCTAAGACTTTTGCACAATAATAGGATAATAACCACTCTTAATAGAACCATTACAATTTATATTTATGTAAATTTGTATTTATATTATATACATGAAACTTGAAGAAAGGAAATACAATATATTGTATCATATCATATGGAATGGCAAGATGGAATGGCAAGAATGGCAAGATAACACTGTATAGCAGGTGAAATGCAGCATTCCTATCCAACAAAGCAGTATGTGTTGTGTACTGTATTTTTTTGCTCTGCTCAACCTGAAAGTGTGGGGTGTGGGGTGGGGTGTGGGGGGTGTGTCAGGGAACCCTTGGGTACTGGGTACTGTGAAATATTTATCAAGCCCAAGCTGTCTGTTTGGCATTCCACCAATAGCAATATGGAACTGGTGATATATGTTGTGCTTTGGAGAGAAATTAGTTTTAGTGATGTCATGTTGGTGTTACCTTAAACTTAACTGACCTTATATCAAATTGAAGGAAGTGAATTTAGTTAAAGGCTATGTAATGAAAAACTATTCATTCAACCAATCAGTCTTTTAACAAAACACTTTTTTTTCTATCTCTAGTATTAAGCTTTTTACATTTAAAAATGAAATTAACAAATCAATTCAAGACTACAAATAAAGAAATGGCTACAAATAGAGACTGGACTCCAATCATATTATTACAGTAGGTTGCACTGAAACCTCGGGACGAAATCTATGTTGAATCTAAGAAGATGACTTGTATATATGAAGTGAAAGATGTAAAGAGTAATGTTATGTGAGGGTCAATCAACGGTGTCCTTACAAGAATAATAGAGGACTGATAGAAGAAAAAAAAACAATAGCAAAAAAAAATTGTTTGGCCTGAGTCCAGTTTCTTTCTTTAGCCATTTCTTAATTTCTAGTCTTGAATTGATGTGTTCATTTAATTTTTAAATATTAAAAGCTTAATACTATAGATACAAAAAAGGCTTTTTGTTAAAAAGGCTAATTAGTCAACACGAATGAATGGTTGTCCATCAAGCATACTTTAACTCTACTTTAATTTATCTATCTCCTTAATTTCAAACAGAGGTTATCAATTTCAGTCCCAGTGGGCAGGAAGCCAGAAGAGTTTGGTGATTTTCCGGCTCTAACACAGTGTTTCCCAATCGGGATGCCACGGCACCCTGGTGTGCCATCTGATGAGAGCAGGGGTCCCGTGTACAAATCCTTTAAACATTTTCTAAAATGCTAAAATATGTATAAAACATTTAATATATGTGATAAATATCTCATGTCTGAAATAATAGGCACAGATATAATAAGACAGACACACATGCATAACAATAATAATAAAAAAATTATATATATGAAAAAATTATAATTCCCTCCCCAACAAACCCCTCACTGACCTCTCAGCAGCACGTCAACGTCAGTATGCGTGTGTTTTATCCTAATAATTAGCATGTGATGATGCGTGTGTAATGCAAATGAATATGGACAGATTTCTTAAAAGACAAGCTCCAGATGCTTCTGGACCATCAACTTCATCCTCATGTAGCTAAAGCCTTCTTTATACTTTTGCCTGGATTTGCAGTGCGAGCCTCCACTGACTGCGTGCGCACCTCCCCAAACGGACGTGGTGTTTATACTTGACACGCTCGCAGTTGTAATATTCTTTGAAACAAAAGGAGGCAACTCTGAGTAATCGTCCTATAAGCCAACAGGAAATAGCTGAGAAAAGAAGTAGTTTGTCGGAACAACCATAGCAACGCTTACAAACAAGGCGTATTGGGTGGAGTTGCTGAATGCTTGTTTTTAGTACACTTCACTAAGACACACAGTATGGAAAAAAGAGCTAAGAATCCTATACAACCAAGTAAACCTTGGGATTATCACTTGTCACATTACAACAAAATATAGCTATAAACATGAGAACATGTAGGCCTTGTTGTAAATGTTAGCAATTACTGTAGACATAAGCAAAAAGTGGGTGCTTCTTGCAAATATCATTTCTCACATTTACAAAATCAGGTGATTAAGTTTGCCTATCAAAAGAAAGTTATTAAAGAATGATCACCATGTATGGCAATTCATGGAAAGGTTTTTTAAAAATAGTGATTTCGATTTGCTTTGTACATACTGTCGAAAGAATAAAGCCAAAGCTGAAAGTTTTTTGGGGGGTTCACCATGTTTTCATTCATCAGAATCTTCACAAATAAACACTACAATAAGTCACTACACTACTCCGCCAAACAGTGATTATACCTCATTCTTTTGTCTTTATACACAGAGACATTTACATTGATGGGCGGCCATACAGGGTGATCATTCTGTAATAACTTTCTTTTGTCTCTATACATAAAGGGACTGCACTGATAGGCGATCATAATCACCTGATTTTGTAAATGTGAGAAATGATATTTGCAGGAAGCTCCCACTTTTTGCTTATGTCTACAGTAATTGCTAACATTTACAAAATGAGCCGACAATAAATAATAAGTCTATTTAATGAACGTAAAGGTCCATGTTTAATAAAAATCTTAATGAAACGAATAAAAAAAAATTAGGTTGTTCAATTTAGTTTTATAGACCTACATGTTCTCATATTTATAGCTATATTTTGTTGTAATGTGATGTGATAATCTCAAGGTTTATTGGGTTTTATATGATTCTTTGCACAACAATTTCTCCTCAGCATTCAGCAACTCCACGCGAGACACCTTGTTTGTAAGCGTTGCTATGGTTGTTCCGACAAACTACTTCTTCTCTCAGCTATTTCCTGTTGGTTTATTGGACGATTACTCAGAGTCGCCTCCTTTAGTTTAAAAGAATATTACAATGGCGAGCGTGTCAAGTATGAACGCCACGTCCGTCTGGGGAGGTGCGCGTGCAGTCTGCGAAGGCTCGTGCTGCAGAGCCAAGCGAAAGTATAAACAAGGCTTTAGCTGCATGAGGATGAAGTTGATGGTCCAGAAGCATCTGGAGCTTTTCTTTTAAGAAATCTGTCCATATACTTTTTCACTACACACGCATCATCACACGCTAATTATTAGGATAAAACACACGCATACACATACTGATGTTGACATGCTGCTGAGAGGTCATCGAGGGGGGTCGAGGGTGAGGGATTTAAAAAATATATATATTATATATATAATTTTTATTATTTTTTAATGCATGTGTGTGTGTCTGTCTTATTATTTCTGACATCAGATATTTATCATATATATTAAATGTTTTATACAACATTTAAGCATTTTAGCATCTCATTAGACAGCATACCAGGGTGCTGCGGCACCCCTGTTGGGAAACACTGGTGTAGTGCACTGAGTGATTAGAAGAGAATGAGAGGAGAGGAGAGGCATCATAGCAAGGACACCATTTACCCTTCCTTCTTTACTTCTGGGACTGTGATATTAAACATGAATTATGGTGGATGATTATCCCCATCACCTTGCCTTAAGCAATGATGTCCCATTTTTACAGAGCCATCAGAAACCCGCTGTGTCAGAGATTAGCATGATTTCAGGTTACTATCAAGCACAGAAGGTGTTCAGGTGTCAGATTTATGGTGTATTCCTGGGAACAGCACACACACACACCAAAATTGGCAGTAACATATTTAATCTGCAATTATATTAAAAATAGGAAATTATGTTATTATAGGGCAATGCCGAATCCTGCATGTATGTGTGTTGGAAAGGAGGACTCCGGAGGCAGGTGCTCTTTGGCAGCGTTTTCGGTTTTGGTTTTTATTTTTGTCTTTTTTTAGTTTGAACACACTTTTTAGCACGCATCCCCCTATAAAAATAAATACACCCCATGGAAATAATAGTTTTTTGTTTTGTTTTGTTTTCATATTTGGACAAGAAAACATTTCATCCTCTTTGAAACAGTGCCTATTAATGAAGTTGATACACTCTGTCAAATGGCACATAACATTTACATTTTGCAGTAATTTGCACATTTTAAATTAACAAAACAAAACAAAACAACAACAAAAAAAAAACAACAGATCAGTCACATGGAAAAAGTGTACCCCTACATTAATAACACCTTCAAATCTATAAAATTAGAATCAGTTGTTCAAGATTGGCATTATGGATATGACGGAAGGAACTCGGGACTACAGTTCCCAGCAGCCTCTGCACCCCACTGCGTCAATGTCACATGACCACCTGCACCTGATTCATATTCTTGTTAAGGAGCACTGTGTGTATATATAGCCACAGTTTGCACTGCACTTTGGTCTTGTGTTTGTCTTCTGTTATCACATTATGCTCTCCTGTCACTTATGTATTGTTTAATGTTTGTTTTTTAGTTCTGGTACATTGCCATGTGTGTCTTTTTGTGTTTTGTTTTGATTATTATTAAACCTTAAATCTGCACTTGTATTTGTCCTTGCCTCCATATCTTGACAGACAGCAACACTTTAAAAATGGATGCAGCAGATGTTTTCTCAAACCCAAGTGGCTATTTTGGAGTCCCTGAGGTTGCAGCCAGAGGGGAGGACATATTGGATCAGGGCCACAGAAGCATGGTTGAAAGCCTTGAGTAATATCTTTTCCCACCCTTCCTCCCTCCCTCCCCTACTGTGGATCTCACTCAGCCTGCCGAGCCAACGGAGAAAGTTGTTCAGCCTCCCTGCACAACTGAGGATGCTGCTCAGCATCCCTGTTCAGCTGAGGATGTCACTCGGTCTCCCTGTTCAGCTGAGGACATTGCTCCATCTCCCATTTCAACTGAGCGCTCTGCTTTGCCTCCCTGGTCCGCTTCAAACGTCACTACGTCAGGCTTCTCTCAGGATGTTGCTCCACCGTCCTGCTCGGCTGAGGACATCATACTGCCTTCCTGCTGTGCTGAGGATGTCATTTTGCCTCCATGTTCTGCTGAAGACATCACTCTGTGTCACTGCTTCATGCCGCATGTTGCTCCCCCTTCTTGCTCCATGGAGGAAATTGCTCCCACCTCATGTTTCACAGAGAGCATTGCTACCCTCTCTGGCCTCATGGAGCACTTTGCTCCCCCTTCTGACCTTGTGGAGAGTTTCACTTCCTCCTTTAGCTCTGTGGTTAATGTCACTCCCCCCTCAGGCTCTGCCTTGAGCTTCATTCCCCCCCGCTGGCTGCGCGGTGATAATTGCTCCACGCCCAAGCCAGGCCGGGGATATTGCGCCATCTCTCTGCGGTACGAAAGAGACCGCCCCGCATTCAATGAAAATTTTTAAACACTTAAGGAAATCTTGTCTGAGTGTCCAGGACCCCCTCCCGAATTTTTTATGAGCTTTAGGAGCCATGCATTAAGGGGGTGTTCTGTTATGGATATGCTGAAAGGAAATTGGGACTACAGTTCCCAGCAGCCACTGCACCTGATTCACATTCTTGTTAACAAGCACTGTGTGTATATATAGCCACAGTTTGCACTGCACTTTTGTCTTGCATTTGTCTTTCTCTGCTGTTGTTTCTGTCATTGTGATTATGGTCTTTGTTTAATATTTATTCTTTGTCTTAGTGTTTTCTTTGCATTTGTTTGTATTTTCAATTTAATCTAATCTGCACTTGCATCCATCTTCTGCCTCCAAACCGTGACAGTTGGGTGCCAGTGATTAGAACGTGCTTAGGGAGAGCAGGTGGAACCTGTCTTACTTATACCCCTCTCATATACAGAGTCTCTCACTTTATTATTGAGGTATGTGGTATCATCACAGTTCTAGAAGGCTTTCAGAAAAAAAGGTTATGGATGCCTATGAGTCTAGCAAGGGATTTAAAAAGATCTCCAAATTATTTGAAATAAATCATTGCACTATAAGGAAAATCATCTACAAATGGTCTAATTTGTCCTGGACTGGCCATCCCAGCAAATTCGGCCAAAGAGCCTACCATCTGATGCAAATAGAAGTCTCCTATTACACCAAAATTTCATCATAGGATCTGCTAGCAATCACAAAGAGATTGCACAAATTTGACCTGCATGGGAAGTATGCCAAGAAAAAGCCTTTGCAAGACTACAGGTTGCCCATGAGCGTATAGGCAAAGACCAGGCTTTTTGGAACAATGTGCTTTGGACCAACAAAGCAAAAATATAATTTTTTGGCCACTGTAACAGCAGACATGTTTGGTTTAGACCAAAGACAGCTTTTCAGGAGAAGCGCCTCATACAAACTGTGAAGCACTGTGGTGGAAATGTTTTGATTTGGGGTTGTTTCCCTCCCTCAGAGACAGCTTGAATTTATTGATTCATTTATGAATTCTGCATCATATCAAAGCGTGCTTGAAGATAATGTGAGGCCATTTGTCCAAAAGTTGAAGTTGAACATAAACTGGACCATTCAACAGGATAATGATCCTAAGCACACAAGCAAATCCACCAAGTAATGGCACAAAAAGAAAAAATGGAGGGTTATGGAATGGTCTAGTCAAAGCCCCCATTTGAATCTGGAAAGAATATTGCATGGAAATCTGGTCAAAAATTCCAGCAAGCCTGGTGCACAGTTATGCAAAATGCCTACAAGAAGTTATTTCTGCTAAAGAGGCCAATACTAGCTTTTGAGGCCAGTGGTGTTTTTCCATAGAAGAATATTGCATCTATTGATATTTCTGTTAAATAACAGATTTTTCTTATGGTTTTGTTCATATATATCAACTTTATTAATAAGCATTGTTTCAAAGATAATCAAATGTTTGCTTGTGCAAATATGTCAAAAAGGCAATAATTTCCATGGGGTGTACTTATTTATTTATTTATTTTACATGACTGTATGTAAATCCAGCCCAAAAGAAACAAGCCAAAGTCCAAACAGTTTGCAGCTTTGCCAGTTTCAAGTTCTGTGTTTCTTGTGTGAAGGCTCAGGCAGCTGTCTCAATCTGGCTCACTGCCCCTACTATAAGGAAAGCAGGTATATAAGTAGACTGCTGGTTATAGTACAATAGTGAGAACAATCGCACATTACCTGCTGGTTCTCTCTCCGTCCAATGCTTGACCAGGCCCCTTCTACCAGAGTCACGTAATATTGTTTGATATTTCCCAGGATTTGACAACATTTGTGCAGATATTTTATAATTTTTTGTCATTGTGATATGAAATGGCATGGCATCAGATTATTATTAAAAAAGAGAACACAAGCAAGGCCAGCTCTGGTTAATCATGTGATTCTGGACAGAGAACATTTAAAACGATAGATCAACGTCAGCCAAAAAATTTTCTGTACCAGTAAGTAGAAGGTTAGAGAAGGACTTTGATGAATCACAATAAACTGCTTAAATTCCACTGGCATTTTTGGCAGAACTTTGGAAAAAAAAAAGTTATAATGCTTGTAAAAGAAACTTGCATAACTGCATCTTTTAATGCTTTAATTGTTACGTTTTTGATCACATCTAACCTTACTCCCCAGTGGACTTTCCCCTATCAAACCTTTAGTCTGCAAAATTCCATTTTATACTTTAGATTGTTACTACTACTACTTGTGTGCTTAGAGTCATTGTCTTGCTGCATGACCCACTTTCTCTTGAGATTTAGACAGATGTCCTGACATTTTCCCTTTAGAATTTGCTGGTATAATTCAGAATTTATTGTTCCATCAATAATAACAAGCCATCCTGGCCCAGATGCAGTAAAACAGGCCCAAAGCATGGTACAACCACCAGCATTTTTCACAGATGGGGTCAAACGTGGCGGCGGAGTTTGACCCCGATCTCTACATGGAACGGAGTCGCCATGAGAGCTGCCCTGCCTATGGAACTCCCCAGGATGTGTCCATGCCCACCGAGCTGGACCCAGCATCTCCTCAGCCACTCACCAAACTCTGGCTGGCGGGTTGTGCCCACCACACACACCGATCCCGCCCAATGCACCAACACTCCCTGTCAAGGTGAATGGCCGGCTGGTCATGGCCCTCCTGAATACTGACAGCACCATAACCCTGGTCTGCCCAGCCTCCCTGGGACAAACCCTCAAGACCACTGGGACTCTATCAGTCATCTGTGTGCACAGGGATATGAGGGAGGTCCCTGCAGCCAAAGTTTGTCTCACCACCACAACCAGGGAGTGGCCCCTCCTCATTGGGTTCATCCACAAACCTCCCGGCCCCCTGCTACTTGGACGGGAATAGCCAGGTTTCCCCGCGAGGGCTCATAGACACTGGCGGCGGACACCAGCAGCCCAGACCCGGGTCTGACCGGATTCTCTCCCTTCAGCCTGCATGGAGCTCCAGTGACCTTCCAGCAACTGATGGACAATGTGCTGAGGCCGCATTGGCCATTTGCAACCACTTACCTGGATGATGTCATCATTCCCTCCTCTACCTGGGTAAACCACCTCCGGGAGGTACTTGGGAGCCTCCAGAAAGCCGGCTGACCATCAACCCAAGGAAGTGCCACCTGTGTCCGAGGGAGCCACAGTACCTGGGGTACTGCATTGGCCAGGGACTGCTGAAACCAGAGGAGAGAAAAAATAGAGACTGTGAAAGACTATCCCTGGTCCACCTCTAAAAAAATGGGTATGTGCCTTCTTGGGGCTGGTGGGGTACTACCGAAGGTTCCTACCTAACTTCTCCTCTCTAGCTTCCCCACCTCTCAGATCTCACCAAGAAGGGCCAACAGGACTGGGTGCGGTGGACCGACGAGGTGGAGCAGGCATTCCAGGCCCTCAGAAGGACCCTCACTAGCTCCCCAGTCTTCAGGAACCCAGACTTCGACCTGCCCTTCATGGTCTACATGGACACCTCAGAGAGAGGGCTGAGGCAGTCCTGTCCCAAACGTTTGACGGTGAAGAGCACCCGGTCCTATACATCAGCAGGAATGGAATTTTGCTGCCATGGAGAGAGAAGCCCTGGCAGTCAAGTGGGACATAGAGGAGCTCAGGTACTACCTGGCAGAGTGCCACTTCACCCTCATCACCAACCATGCGCCCCTGCAGTGGATGGCCCAGGCGAAGGACTCCAGTGCAAGGGTGACCAAGTGCTTCCACAGGACTTCTTCCAAGTGAAACACCGGGTGGGGGTCTACCACATGGCATCTCCCACAGACATGCCCTTTGGGCCCAACAATGGCTGGCAGGAGGCTCTGAGCTGAGGGAGGGTACTGTGACAGTGGACCTGCAGCCCGCACACACAAAACACAATGTGCTCCTCGCGCACCTGCCAGCAGGGCACTGAATGGACAGTGCCACTTCAGTGCCCTGAGTGTTTTGGACAGTATTGAAGTGGATGGTTACAAGGCGGAGCGGCAGAAACACCCTGCTGGCAGCAAATAATTGAGCAGCCGCTCTTCATAAAAGAGCGCATCCAGCCTGCGGAGATGAGGAAGGTTTTCTATGCTACGTCAATTAAAACATCTCTCTCTCTCTCTCGCACAGAGGCTGCCACCGTCACTGCTGCCAAAAACAATGCTCCCCGGCTGAACTGTTCTCTCTGCCGGTGCCCACACTCAGCTTCTGGGCACTGCCTCGATGCTGCTGCAGCCTGAACGCTCCTTCCAATGCCAGGAAGACCACGCTGAGTCCCTGCACTTCTCATCTTCGTAAATAAAAGAGCACTTTTCCCCACATTTGCCTCCTGTGTGTCTGTGTTCCACCCTGCCTCAAACGCTGAGTAGCTACACATTTAAATCAAAAGGTTCTGTTTTACTCTCATCTGTCCACAAAGTCTTCTGGCTTGTCCACATGATCATTAGCAAATGCAAAGCAATATTCTTTCTTCTTGCAATCCTGCCATGAACACCATTATTGTTCAGTGTTATCCTGGTCGTGGCCTCATGTACTTTGATATTAGCCAATGTGGAAGCAGTGTTGCAGGAAGCAGTGTTGCAGGAAGCAATGTCGCAGAAAGCAGTGTCCCTCGAGCTGACGCTATCTTTTCTAAGTCTCTATACTTTATATACTTTTATAACGTCTACATATATCATCGATACTATTTTATATAAAAACAATTGTGATGTTGCGCTGTTGCTAAGTTTTCATCGGATCTTACAAACATCCATGACTAGCTTGTAGCCCGCTAGCATCACCTTACCGCTAGCCTTGTTTACATTTCACATCTATCTCATTTACCGTTGTTTTCAAGGCGAATATGTCTGTTGTTTCTCCACTTTTTAGTGCAGATGAGGACTCGAACTGCACGTGGTGCTGATGGAATTGGAGGCTGTGGAGAAACAGATCCGCGACCTACTCGACAAGCAGGCCCAGCTGCATGAGCAAAGAACTGCGCTGGAAACATCTTGTGTTATCACCTACAAATCTAAGATAAGCATGCAGCGTGGTACTACAACTGCCAGCCCCTCTACGCCGTGTGTTTCTCTGTACAGGGACCGTGCACCAGCAGCAGAAGGTGCAGGTCAGACCCCGGCCGAGGACCTCTCCCCCTCTGCCAACCCGGTCTTCAAAATCTCAACTAGGAACTGCTTCGCCCCTCTCCATGAGACCGAACCAAACACTGTGATCATCGGAGACTCCATTGTGCGGAACGTCCCATCAATTCATCTAAAGGTAAGGTGTGCACACACTGTTTCTCTGGTGCTCGTGTCCTTGATGTTGCTGTGCAGGTACCCAAGATCCTGAAGAAGGACGAGAGCTTTGGAGTGGTCGTGCTGCACGCTGGGGTGAACGACATCCGGCTGCGTCAGATAGAAGTCCTGAAGAGGGACTTTGGTAGCCTGATTGAGATGGTACGAGGCAGATCGCCCGCTACGAAGATCATCATCTCTGGACCTCTTCCCACATACAGACGTGGAGTTGAAAGGTTCAGTAGACTTTTCGCTTTAAATGACTGGTTAATATCTTGGTGTAATGAACAGAATCTGCTCTTTGTTAATAACTGGAATCTATTCTGGGAGCGTCCTAGGTTGTTCCGTGCTGATGGCCTGCACCCCAGCAGCCTCAGAGCGGAACTCCTGTTAGACAACATCTCCAAGATGCTACACACCATGTGACTACCTGCCATAAGTACAACTTCCAAAAATAACAACATTTATCATAATCAATGTTCAAATAATAGTTCAGTGCTTGTAGTACATTCTATAGAGACCCTGTCTGTTCCTCGAACTAAACAAATACATAGAAAATTTAAGAAAGTTTGTTTTAGTAACCTAACCAACATAAAATTAGATCATACCGAATGCACAGCCAACGCCTTTGATCTGAAGCTAGGACTATTAAATATTAGATCTCTTACGTCTAAGGCACTTATTGTTAACAAAATCATTACTGATAAGGAATTTAACATAATGTGTTTAATGCAAACTTGGATTAAACCTAACGAGTACATAGCACTAAATGAAGCTAGTCCTCCTGGATACAGTTATATACATCAGCCTCGTTTAACTGGTAGAGGAGGTGTCGCACTCATCCATTGTCAAAATCTGTCACACAAAAACCTAGTTATAAATTCAACTCTTTTGAAGTTCTTTATACCAGTATAACATATGTAGCCACAAAAAATAAGTCGATTATGCTAATTATTATTTGTAGACACCCAGGGCCATATACTGAATTCCTTAGTGAATTTGCAGATTTTATCTCAAACTTAGCTGTTTCTCTAGATAAAGCATTAATCGTTGGTGATTTTATTCATTTTAATAACCCGGAAGACCATCTGAGAACAGCAGTTGTGTCCATTTTAGATTCAGTAGGGGTCAATCAAAGTGTAATAGGACCTACTCATAATGGTGGTCATACTCTTCACCTGATACTAACATACGGATTAAATATAGAAAATATAGTAAAACTTCCGCAGTCTGAAGTTGTCTCAGACCATTTTCTTATCTCATTTAAAATATGTATTGATCATAATATTTGCACCTCACCTCGCCTCTGACCTTCATCAAGAACCTCCCAGAGACATCAATTAGATTTGGATCACCGTCTGATCCTAGGGAACTCGATCAGGTGACTGAATGCTTAGAGTCAATGCTCTGCTACACACTAGAAAAATAATTAGAGAGAAAAAAGCTAGCACCCTGGTATAATGATCAAATGCGTACCTTAAAACAGACCACTCGACAACCAGAATGTAAATGGTGCCAAACCAAATTGATAATATTTCAAACAGCTTGGAAGGAGAGCCTTCTGAACTATAGAAAGTGTCTTAGTGATGCTAGAAAAGTCTCTCTCTCTCTCCACCTTAATCGAAGAAAACAAAAACAATTCGAGATTTCTATTCAATACTGTAGCAAAATTAACTAGGAATAAAACCACCACAGAAACATGCACACAATCATTACATAGCGTTGAAGATTTCATGATTTTTTTTTTCATTGGTAAAGTTGAAAATATCAGATGTGAAATTCAGGCTATTACATTAAAACCAGACAGTTTTATAACTAACCCTATAGATAATATAGCAATATCTGATCAGCGATTAGAATGTTTTACTCCCCTTAGAGAGACAGAACTAGCTTCATTAATCTCTTCAGCAAAATCATCAACTTGTATACTTGATCTCTTACCTGCATGTTTCTTTAAACAGATTTATCCTGGAGTAATTGAACCCCTTCTAAATATAATCAATTCTTCCCTTAGCACTGGATATGTACCAAAATCATTTAAATTAGCAGTTATCAAACCCCTGATTACAAAACCTGACCTTGACCCCGGTCAACTTTCCAACTATAGGCCAATATCAAATCTCCCCTTTTTCTCCAAGATCTTAGAAAAGGTTGTACACAGCAGCTATGCTCGTACCTATATAGGGACAACATTAATGAAATGTACCAATCAGGATTTAGGCCTCATCATAGCGCTAGTTAAAGTAGTAAACAACCTACTACTGGCCTCTGATCAGGGTTGTGTCTCACTGCTTGTGTTACTTGACCTTAGTTCAGCTTTTGCAACTATAGCTCATACTATTCTCCTTGATAGATTAGAAAATGTTGGCATTAAGGGAAGAGCCCTCTCCTGGATCAGGTCTTATTTGACCGATCGTTATCAGTTTGTAGATGTAAATGGTGACTTCTCCACACATACTGAGGTTAAATTTGGTGTTCCACAAGGTTCTGTTTTAGGCCCACTGCTTTTTACTTTATATATGCTACCTCTAGTTCAAATTATTCATAAACATGGAATTAGCTTCCACTGTTATGCTGATGATACACAGCTGTATGTTTCAGCAAAGCCAGATGACAGACAGGAGCTTAATAAAGTTGAGGAATGTGTAAAGGACATTAGACAGTGGATACTTATTAACTTCCTCTTACTTAATTCTGACAAGACAGAAGTACTTGTACTAAGACCAGGTGTAGCTAGAAGTAAGCTTTCTGATAACAGTAACTCTGGATGGTCTTTCCGTTTCGTCATTTGCAGCAGTAAAAGACCTTGGTGTGATGATTGACTCCAGTCTTTCATTTGACGCTCATGTAGATAATATTACTAGGATAGCCTTCTTTCATCTCAGAAATATTGCTAAGATAAGAAATATAATGTCACTACATATGATGTAGTGATGCAGAAATATTATTATGATGCAGAAATATTAGTTCATGCTTTCGTCACCTCTAGACTAGATTATTGTAATGCCTTACTGTCTGCTTCTTCCAGCAGGAGCATAAACAAGCTCCAGGTAGTCCAGAATGCAGCTGCTAGAGTCCTTACTATAACCAGAAGATTTGACCACATCACCCCTATCTTATCCACACTGCATTGGCTCCCAGTGAAATCTTGCATTGGTTATAAAATATTACTTTTAAATTATAAAGCACTAAACGGTCTTGTGCCACAATATCTAAGCGAACTTTTGGTTTTCTATGATCTGCCACGCCTACTTAGGTTAAAAGGTGCAGGCTATTTGTCGGTACCTCGAATAGCGAAGGCTACAGCAGGGGGAAAAGCTTTCTCTTACAAAGCCCCACAGTTATGGAACAGCCTTCCAATTAGTGTTCAGGACTCAGACACAGTCTCAGTGTTTAAGTTTAAAACTTATTTTCTTACTCAAGCTTACCATGAGTAGACTTTCGTTTACACAAAGCACAGTCTTACCTAACAATCTCTCCCTCTCTCCTTCTGTCGAGCCACACATGATTTTATGGAGATGCTAGTGATTCTGATCCTATCTGCTCCCCAGACCTGCCTGATCCATTCGGGTGCCCTATCTCTGAATGGAGCGCTCATCAACTCCAATTACACATGGACATTCTCACTGTGGTTGCTGGGACTACGGTTGCTGTTATGGCCCTGGGACTGCAATTACCACATGCAGTTTTGCACTCCTTTGAACAGTGGACTAGTTCAACAAACAGACTTCATATAAAAGCCAAAACGAACTTTCCTTTACTTTCACACTATCCGTTGTTACCCAGATGAGGACGGGTTCCCTTCTGAGTCTGGTTCCTCTCGAGGTTTCTTCATCTTAACATCTTAGGGAGTTTTTCCTTGCCACTGTTGCCACCAGCTTGCTCAATTGTGATTAATCCACACCCTAAAATCTGTATCCTATGTTCATATATTTCTGTAAAGCTGCTTTGAGACAATGACTGTTGTAAAAAGTGCTATCCAAAAAAAATTGAACTGAATTGAAGAGAGGCCTTTAGTTGCTAACCTGGGTGACCTTGTGGACTATTACACATCACACTCTTGGAGTGAACTTTGTTGGTTGACAACTCCTGGGGAGGGTAACAATGGTCAAACTCTTTAGAGATGTATTTGTAACATTTTCCAGCCTGATGAGCATCAACAACTATTTTTCTGAGGTCCTCAGAAATTTCCTTTGTTCATGATACCATGCCATGATACACATCTATAAACATGAATATCAGATCCCTGTTCTTTAAGTAAAATGGGGGCTCACTCACACCTAATCAATGTCATCCCATTGATTGAAAACACCTGAATTTAATTTCTCCAGGTTCGCATACTTTTGCTTGATTTGTTTAATTTGGTTCTCGTTGTCTTCTTTTAGAACTTGTGTGAAAATCTGATTATGTTTTAGATCATATTTATGTAGATTATGCAGTGTTCAAAAACTTTCAAGCACCACTGTATATAAGTTTATCCAAAATTATCATATGACTACATTGAGAAGTTGTTTGTCAGTTAATTACCAAGCCCTTTTATGTTTGTATATTTTAGGGCATTAAAACCTACTGAATCTTTCAGTGTGGAAATATTACAGTGTCATTATAGGGAAAACTTTTACTAATAGATGAAGTCATCATATTGAACTTTGTTTAAAATATTTTAATAAGCACTCAGTTGTTATTTTTAGTGAATAATAAATTAAATGAATGTCTACAGATAGTTTAGTATATTGTTTTACTAGACATGTTCATATGAGCCTTTAAGCAATTATAAACACTACTGGATCCATGTTTACAATAAAGCACTGAGCTAGCAGAGTAACTTTTTCATATGGGATATGTTCAGCATATGAGACTGATTGCATGGTAAAAATACTTAATTTTTCATACAATATTTCAATACAAAAAATTTTCATGCTTAAAAGCTAAATTGAAACCTCATAAATCTTGGTTACGCTAAAATTATAAGTGGAGTCAGATATTTACAATAATTAGATTAGCCAACACATTTTAAACTTCACATGCACCTATCTCCATAATTGGTTTTAGAATTGGCAGGGGGAAAACTGAATTTGCATAGCTCAGCAAACAAAAGTGTAAAAAAACAAAAACAAAAAAAGTTTGAACTATGTTTAAAACCACTAACCTTTTTTATTGCAAGTGATACACTTGTATGAGCACCACTCACACTAACATGCTTCTGGCCTGCAAACACAAAGCTCCAAGTAAAAGGAAAGCACAAATAGTAGGTTGCACTACGATCATGGTGAATTGACTGTTGGTTGTATCTTTACAGCTCCGTGCACTTGGAGCTGGAATAGAATTGAAATATAGACTTGAAAGGGGTCAGTGAGGACTGATTGGGTGACAATTGGAGAAAAAATATTGGTATTGTTCTTTTGGCGGTCTGGGTTTTGTTAAATGAAATTATGCAAATTCAAGTAATGGTCATATACTTCAGGATGGCATTCAGTGCAGTCCTATAGACCTACTTATTTGCAGAGTTTGAACCAACTGATCAGCTAATTATCAAGCCCTTCATAAGTTGGATCAGGTGTATCAGCAGCAGGGAAATCTCTGCTGGGCACTGGGTCCACATGATGGAGTCAAAAAACACAACTAAGGACATGACCTACCAGCACTCTATTCCTCATTTAGCCTGAGACAACAAGTTCATGAAGATATATTTGACTAATTAGAAAAGAAATATTACAAGCTTGAATTACAAAACAAGCAAGGGTAAGGGCAAGTTACACTGTCCTCTTTGTAGCTCATCTCATTCACAACAACTCTTGGAAAACATTTAACTGAATAACAAACAATAATGACATGTCTTTCATGGAGTTACCATCATGTTTTTATACAACAAAAATATAGTTCAGTGTGCAAATCAAGACAGCACTGTTTGTTTAATTTAGTTGCTTATGATTTCCATTGATTAAACAATTTCATATGGTATATTTGATTTATTTGAATCATATTTGATTTATGTAAAGTCCTCTGCAGAGATTCTGAACTAAGAGTTTAACTCAATACTCAAACAATTAATTTTTTCAAAAGTATTATGAAAGCTTTCAAGTTGCACCCAGCTGTCACCAAGCAATGGCACAAAAGAAAAAAAAAATCCACACTACTGCAGGAATGTCATTAAATTGTTTTGAAGTTTACGGCTTCAGAATTTTCATCCACTCTGTGCACTTGTGATAATGACTTGGCACCAGGAACAATCAAAATGATCTTCATTGGCATTTTAATCTTGATAGGAGAATGAAGCCAGAGCAGATTCTTATTGTTAGAACATAATGAAAATTTCTGTAAATTCCCTTGGTAGGACAAAATTAACACAGACAAAGAGATAAGACAAGTAAGGCCATCAATGGAACTAAATTGCATCCATAGCCAGTTTTTGAGAAACCTTCAGTTAGAGAATGCTAAAAATGTTATAATCAATTCAGAAACATGATTTCCAAGACTAAAAGCTATTCTACATTAGTGTGTCCATCAGTTGTGATGGTGGGCCTGTAGCCCACACACACACACAACATGCATCGCACTCCTCATGCAGCTGCCAGTGGGGTGCTGAACTTAAAATGGCTGACTCCCTGAGAGTGCCTTGACTACTGAACTAGGGAGCTGGTTGAGACATACCGCTAGTTACACTTAGTGTATCATTGCCTGACTTACAATGTTTTTTGTGATTGTTCTTGGTACTCTGGTTTTTGTTAATTGTTCAATAATTTTAATCAATATACTTTCCCTACCTTTCATTGATTTGAAAATCACATTTTTTTCATTATATTAGAGACTAGGTCAGTAAATAACCTGAATAGCTCTTAAATTTGTGGGTTTTGTTATTTGTATTTAATTCATTGTTTCTCAGTGGTTTAACAATTATGATTTTGTTGCCTGTGTTTAATGATTATTAGATTTTGGTGCAGGAATTATGGGGCAGTCAGGACCACCACATCTCGAGGGAGGAGCATGTGTTGTTCATGAACAGAACACAGTTGTAATATTTCCAGACAAACAAATCAAAGGAAACCTTTAAATTATTGAGTTAACTAAATGGTGTTGGGTCTGGTTCATCTTCATTGCCTTCTACATCGTTTAAGTTTTATTGAAGTACAAATAATCAAGCTGGCCTGATAAACTAAATGAAAATCTGGGAATTTAGAATGTTTTTCAGGTGAAATGTGAAATCATGGCAGTTGAAATAAATATATTGCAAACTAATATTAGGTTATTTCACAGGTATTAAACTTAAACTTAAAACTTTTCACTGCATCCTGTTTGCTTGCTTGCAGTTTCTTTTGAAATTGATCTTCTCGGTGTGCTTTTATATTTTTTTTTTTTTTTTGCCCTTTTTTATTTTCTTGTTCTTTCTGCTGGTGTCCTATCTGTACCCTATCTCTGTTATCTGTGTATGCTTCCCTACCTGGTGCCAAATTTAAGGTCTTTCCACTCTATGGGACTTGGTAAATGACCAACAATTGACTGAAGTCTGACCTCAGTACAATGTTTCAATACTGGCGAAAGCATAACCCCATGAAATGAGGTGTCTCCTTTACCTCCCTAGAAAGCATGCAATTTAATTTGAAAAAGTGTGTTGATGTAAGTTGACAGTAAGATTTGCTCATTTGTAAACATTAACTGGTTCTATGTAACTAAGTTTGCCAGTCGGCTAATGTCAGGTTAGACAAGTATTTATTCCAGTGGCTAACATAATTGGCTCAAATTCTTTCTAATGCAAAAAAAAAAAAAATTGCTCTCATATATATATATATATATATATATATATATATATATATATATATATATATATATAGATACACACACACACATATATATATATATATATATATTTTATATATATATATATATATATATATATATATATATATATATATAAAGCTCTTTAAAATATACTCAGCAAAAAAAGAAATGTCCCTTTTTCATGAGTCTGTATTTTACAGATAATTTAGCAAAATCCAAATAAGCTTTACAGATCTTTATCGGAAAGAGTTTAAACAATGTTTTTCATGCTTGTTCAGTGAACCATAAACAATTATTGCACATGCACCTGTGGAACAGTCCTTAAGACATGAACAGTTTACAGGCGGTAGGCAATTAAGGTAACTTAGAACACTAAAGAGACCTTTCTACTGACTGCAAAACACCAGAACAACGATGCCTAGGGTGCCTGCTCAACCTGTGTGAACATGCCATAGGCCTGCTGCAGGGAGGCATGAGGACTGCAGATGTGGCCAGAGCAATAAACTGCAATGTCTATAATGTAAGATGCCCAAGATAGTGCTACAGGGAGACAGGAAGGACAGCAGATCGTCCTTGCAGTGGCAAACCATGTGTAACCATTTGTCCCCCAAGACATGATCGAGAACTTGCAAATACCTTGGTGGAAGAGTGGAGTAACATCTCACAGCAACAACTGACAAATCTGGTGCAGTTCATGAGGATGAGAAGCACTGTAGTTCTTAAAGCAGCTAGTGGCCACACCAGACTTTTTTGGATATTGACCCCCCCCCCTTGTTCAGGGACTCATTATTCCATTTCTGTGAAACTTGTTCAGTCTTTGTCTCAGTTGCTCAGTTGTTGAATCTTTTCATGGTGATACAAATATTTACACATGTTAAGAAATTTGCTGAAAATAAATGCAGTTGAATGTGAGAGGACATTTCTTTTTTGCTGAATATATATATATATATATCATTAGTGCTCTCCACTTATATTGGCACCCTTGGTAAATATGAAGAAAGAAGGTTGTGAAAGATTGTTGTTTAACCTTTTTGATCTTTTGTTCAAAGAATTCACAAAAATACTCTGCTCTCATGTATATCAAACAATTGCAAACAAAACACAGGTTTATGAAAAAAATATATTTGTTAAATATAGGTGTGCAACAATTATTGCCAAATATTAATTGTTAGCACTTTGCACTACTTCCATTTGCCAAGATAACAGCTCAGTGTCTTCTCCTATAATACTTGATGAGGTTGGAGAATACATTGCAAGGGATCTGAGATCATTACCCATTAAGAATCTCTCCAGATACATCAAATTTCGAGGTCCACCATGGTGGACTCTCCTCTTCAGTTCACCCCACAGGTTTTCTATGGGTTTCAATTCAAGGGACTGGGATGGCCATGATGACCTTGATTTTGTGGTCAGTAAAACATTTTGTGTTGATTTTGATGTACGTTTTGGATCATTGTCCTGCTGGAAGATCTAACATGGCCCATTTTAAACTTTCTGGCAGAGGCAGTCAGGTTTTCATTTAATATCTGTTGATATTTGATAGAGACCATGATATCATGTATCCTAACAAAATGTCCAGGTCCTCTGGCAGAAAAACAGCCCCAAAACATTAAAGAGCCACCACCACATTTAACCGTGGATATGAGGTATTTTTCCATATGGCTACCTCTCTGTTTACTGTTTATTGCCAAAAAGCTCTATTTTGGTTTCATCTGAGCATAGAACCCAATCCTATTTGAAGTTCCAGTAATGTCTGGCATACTGAAGACGCTTGACTTTGTTTTTGGATGAGAGTAGAGGCTTTTTTCTTGAAACCCCCCTAAGCAAGTTGTGTTGATTTAGGTGATTTCGGACTGTAGTTTTGGAGACCTAAACCAAAAGACGCATATTTTTGACCCCAAGACACAACCAATTTCTGCAATTCTCTAGCTGTGATCCGTCAAGATTTTTTGGGCACTTGAACCATCCTCTTCACAGTGCATTGAGACACACCTCTCTCTCTCTCTCTCTCTCTCTCTCATATATATATATATATATATATATATATAATAAAAAATATAAATAATGTCATGTAACTAACATAATGGAGGTTAGGACAGATGCAAGTGCAGAAAAGAGCTTTTTAATAAAGAGAGGCAGGCAGACAAATCCAAATCATGAGACAATAGCATGGTTGAAAAAACAGGCAATGCGTCAGGTGATCTACAAACAGGCTTAAACTAGGCAAAGCAAGAACTGAGTCGAGAAACAAGAACAAGTTCAAGGACCATGAAACAAACCAAGGCACAGGGTATAAATGCTTGGTACAGTAAAAACACTAATACTTTGCAAAAAGTGAATGCCTTGAAAGTCTTTTTAAACTGTGGTGTGATTCTGTGTGAGATTGGATGCAGGTGTGCGTGATTAGAATGAATAAGTGTTCTGGGAATTGCAGTCCATGGCGGCCATGTTTGTAGGCCGCAGTGCAGGATGGGAAATGTAGTCAATGGTTTGCTGTGCTATGACTATATATAACAGCCTTTGCTACCCTTCACTCATCTGGGAAGTCTTTCCACTACATTTTGGAACATATCTGTGGGGATTTGTGCTTAATCAGCCACAAGAGCGTACAGATGTGGCCATTAAAAATGCATGAGAAAGAGAACGTGATCCTGCAGTATGCAGTGGGCGGTATGCTGCAATACAATGCATCCGGAAAGTATTCACAGCACTTCACTTTTCCCACATTTTGTTATGTTACAGCCTTATTCCAAAATGGATTAAATTAATTATTTTCCTCAAAATTCTACAAACAATACCCCATAATGACAACATGAAAGAAGTTTGTTTGAAATCTTTGCAATTTATTAAAAATAAAAAACAAACAAACAAAAAAACATTTACATGTATTCACAGCCTTTGCTCAATACTTTGTTGAAGCACCTTTGGCACCAATTACAGCCACAAGTCTTTTTGAGAAAGATGCTACAAGCTTGGCACACCTATTTTTGGGCAGTTTCTCCCATTCATCTTTGCAGGACCTCTCAAGCTCCATCAGGTTGGATGGGGAGCATCGGTGCACAGCCATTTTCAGATCTCTCCAGAGATGTGCAATCGGGTTCAAGTCTGGGCTCTGGCGGGGCCACTCAAAGACATTCAGAGAGTTGTCCTGTAGCCACTCCGTTGTTATCTTGGCTGTGTGCTTAGGGTCATTGTCCTGTTGGAAGATGAACCTTCGCCCCAGTCTGAGGTCCAGAGCGCTCTGGAGCAGGTTTTCATTAAGGGTGGCTCTGTACATTGCTGCATTCATCTTTTGCTTGATCCTGACTAGTCTCCCAGTTCCTGCCGCTGAAAAACATCCCCACAGCATGATGCTGCCATCACCATGCTTCACTGTAGGAATGGTATTGGCCAAGTGATGAGTGGTGCCTGGTTTCCTCCAGACATGACGGTTGCCATTCAGGCCAAAGAGTTAAATCTTTGGTCTGAGAGTCCTTCAGGTGCCTTTTGGCAAACTCCAGGCAGTCTGTCATGTGCCTTTTACTGAAGAGTGGCTTCCATCTGGCCACTCTGCCATTCAGGCCTGATTGATGGAGTTCTGCAAAGATGGTTGTTCTTCTGGAAGGTTCTCCTCTCTCCACAGAGACATGCTGGAGCTCTGTCAGAGTGACCATCGGGTTTTTGGTCACCTCCCCGACTAAGGCCCTTCTCTCCTGATCGCTCAGTTTGGCCAGGCAGTCAGCTCTAGGAAGAGTCCTGCTGGTTCCAGACTTCTTCCATTTACAGATTATGGAGGCCACTGTGCTCATTGGGACCTTCAATGCTGCATAAATGTTTCTGTACCCTTCCCCAGATCTGTGCCTCAATACAGTTGTGTCTCGGAGGTCTCCAGACAATTCCTTGGACTTCATGGCTTGGTTTGTGCTCTGACCTGCATTGTTAACCGTGGGACCTTATATAGACTGGTGTGTACCTTTCTAAATCATGTCCAATCAACTGAATTTACCACAGGTGGACTAAAATCAAGTTGGAGAAACATCTCAAGGATGATCAGTGGAAACAGGATGCACCTGAGCTCAATTTTGAGTGTCATGGCAAAGGCTGTGAATACTTATGTAAATGTGCTTTTTTTTGTTTTTTATTTTTAATAAATTTGCAAAGATTTCAAACATACTTCTTTCATGGTGTCAATATGGGGTATTGTTTGAAGAATTTAATCCATTTTGGAATAAGGCTGTGACATAACAAAATGTGGGAAAATTGAAGCGCTGTGTATACTTTCCGGATGCACTATATGTCACTCAATCAGTCAGCGATGGTGAGACAAGACCGTTAGGTGGCAGTCATGTCATATTTGTTGAGCGAGCAAACTGACATTACATTACACTGAAAAGTTAAACAAATTACCTCATCTTGATTGACAATATGTTATTTAAAAGCTAAGGCTCTGATATTTGTCTACTGTTTTATTATTCTGTTAATGTTATAGTGACAGCAATTTTATAATTTCATTGAATAGTAATGGAGGCTAACTGGTACATCACTCCCATGGCCTCAACAGACACACTAGCAACCTACATTATGCTATAGGTTGTACACTTTAGAGTTTTTTTTAGCACGTCTGCCTCCCATACCTGTTCGAGCCCTGCTCAGGGCAGGCAGACAGGCTACAAGAGCACATTTAAAAAATAAAGTTGTAGCATAATGAGATTGAGGTCATAATATACTGAGAATAAAGTCATAGCATTATGAAAACAGTGTATCATATTGAGAATAACAGATATTAATGGTAGAAAATGGCCTGATTATCACAATGATAGAAAGCCGAGCCAGCAGCTTAATCAATGCAAAAAATGGATGGTGAGAATGGTGAGAATTATTTGAATGGGTTTTTAGTTAAATGCCTGAAATAAGGTCTGTGGTTAACACAATCTCAAGATATGTCCACATTTTATACTACAACATAAACGACTTCAGTAATACCACACATAATTTTGTTAAGCTTTTACATGTCTTGAAAAAGACAATTGATAACAAGTGGCAAAATGAGACATAGGTTGTCGGGGACATTAAATGTTGTCAAGACAAACAAGAAAACTTATCTACTTCAGCCTTGTTGTACTTATACTCGCATCCTTGCAAAGTATTCCAACTCAAACTTTCCAACTTGTAGATTTATCAGTTTATAGTATTTTCCAACTGTAGTGTTACCTTTCAAAGGGAACTCCACGTTGCATTTAGCATAACATTATGGGAGCACCCTCACCCGCGACCAGCATCTGAAGCTTGTGTAAAATCATGCCTAATTATAGGCCTGCCATGATCAGGTGGCGTGGCAATTAAGTGCATCACAGGATATATATATATATATGGCACCTGTGAACCATGCTGTCAGCCTTATTATCTTCAGCGAGACTGCATGTCGGTTGTTTGTGTAAAGAAACAAAAAGACGCTTCATTTCCTCTCTATCTTTTCTCAAAATCTCTGGACTTTTCTATCCCTTTAAAAAAAAGAGAAGAAAAAAAGGAATGAGCGAGAGAGAAAAATATGAGTGAGAGATTTCAGGAAGTGTGTTACGCCTTGCTCCCTTGCTCCATGCATAAGCCGTATTTATAACCCCACTATGTTGGATTACTCTACCATTGTGGGGAATGAACTGCATGGCTATATAGCTATGCTGAAGGTGGGGGATGCGCTTGCGAGCTACCTTTCTCCATTGACAGCAGGTAATTTAGGGGAGCCGGCTTTGCCATCCAGGCCACCGTGTAAGGCCATCATGGCATTGGTGGGCAAGGCCTATGTAGTAGTAGTCTTGCTTGCTTAGTCTTGCACTGCAGGTAATGACAGTGTTGCAGGGCCTACCAAACAGAACTGCTGAGTGAGCTCGACATATGGTGGCATTCAGCCAGTTCCTTCCCTGTTTTGTCGAGTAAACTTGTGGATGCCGGGGCCAGCGCTAGTGCGAGAGAGACACAGAAGGCGAGTATGGTAGCCCACCAACCCCTGCAGACAGCCAGAGGAACCGGGCAGCTACAGTCGTGGCATGCTACAAGGCCTGATCTGAGAATGGTCATAAAGCCAAGCAGACAAAGAGGAGAGGTCCTGAGGGGCCGTGGAGGGACGTATCAGGGGACATGAGGTTGTTAGGGCAGTTAGCCTCCAGTGATACTGTAGGGCCTCCCCTAGCCAAGGCTGTCCCAAGTTTTCAGTGTTCTCTGATCAGCGAGCTGTCACAAGACAATGAAAATCTGATTCTTTTCCTCCAATAGAATTCGGAATGGTTAACGTCACTAAAAGACCGTCTGGCAGTGTGGAAACTACTGCCAAATGTGTCTCCATGGGTTCTGTCTACCGTAAAAAAGGGTTACTGGGTCCAGTTTAGAGCTAGACCCCCCCCGATTCAGAGCTGTGCTCACCACAGTAGTCAGTAACAGACCAGAGCCTGACATTAGCACAGGAAGTAAGATCCCTCTTGGACAAAGGGGCCATAGAACGTGTACCCCGTTCCCTGAGGGAGGGAGGATTTTACTGCCATTATTTCCTGGTCCGCAAAAAATAGAGGACTACGTGGCCAATTTTAGATCTGCGTCATCTGAACTGTACTCTTTGGACATACAGGTTCAAGATGCTGAGGCTCAAACTTATCATTTCACAGATTCAGTTTGAGGACTGGTTTATGATGATAGATCTAAAAGGTGCATATTTCCACATAGAAATATTGCTAGCTTTATCCCCTCGCACCTTCACAAAGTGCATGGATGTCACTCTGGCTCCATTTTGACTCCAGGGCATCCATGTACTAAACTACCTGGATGACTGGTTAATTCTAGCACAATCCAGGGAACTGCCGGTTCAACATCGAGATGTTGCTCTTGTCCATATGAAGAGCTTGGGGCTCAGGTTGAACCTCAGAAAAGTATGCTTTCTCAAGTGCAGTGGACAACTTTTCTAGGGGTTATAAGGATTCTACTACGATGAGGGCGTGTCTATCCCCAAAATGCATAGGGTCAATCCTATCAACATTGAGCAAGATAAAGCTGGAACTTGGCATCCCCTCCAGTCTCTATGGGAGACTATTGGAGCTTATGGCAGCAGCAGCCAATGTCATACCATTGGGCCGATTGCACAGGAGACCGTTTCAGTGGTGGCTGAGTTGGGGGTTTCGTCCAAGGACGAAATCTCTGAGAGTAATTAGTGTTACGCGGCGATGCCTACATGCTCTGAGAATTTGAGCATCCCCAGGTTCTAGCCATGAGTCACACTCTAGCGGTGTCTCCTTAGTGTGTGACGGTAATGACAAACATCTCCCTCACGGGCTTGAGCGCGGTCTTAGACAGCTGTCCAGCTCACGGTCTCTGGAGCGGCCCTCATCTGGAGCAGCATATAAATTGCCTAGAAATGTGGGCCATATCTGAAATTCCTTCTTCATCAATTGAGAAGTCACCATGTGTTTACAGACAACACAGCAGTGGTCTCATATATTGACCACCAGGGAGGATTATGTCTGCGCCCCCTGTTCAGGCAGGTGCAAGTAATTCTTCACTGGGCAGAGGGAAAGTTTTGTCAGTGAGTGTAATGTACATTCTGGGCAACTGGAATGTGGGGGCAGACATCCTGTTGAGGCAGGGCCTGAGGCCCAGGAATGGGTGGCTCCATCCACAAGTGGTGGAGTCCATATGGCTTGGTTTGGCCAAGCGGGACTGCATGTGTTCGCCTCCGAGGAGACAACACATGGCCCGCTGTGGTCCGCCCTCACTCCTTCCGCACAATTAGGGCTGGATGCCATGGTGCACATGTGGCCGGGGTCACATCTGTACACTTTTCCTCCCATCGCTCTGCTCCCACAAGTTCCAGCGAGAGTTCACCAAGACAGTCTATGTCTGCTGCTAGTAGCACCTTATTGGCCAGCTCGAATATGATTCTCAGAGATAATATCCCTGCTAGATGGCACTCCTTGGGAGATTCCCATCTGCAGGGATCCACTGTAGACCCAGTGAACTGCGCAATAGCTACAGTCCTGGAGTTCTTACAAGAATGTTTCTTAGTGGGGTGGGCTCCTTCTACAATCAGGGTTTATGTGGCCGCCATTTCGGCCAGCCACGCCCCTGTTGATGGAGCCTCTGTGGGGCAACATCCTCTAACTTCGAGGTTCATGCATGGTGTCAGGCGGCTGAGGCCGATCTGCAGGCCACGCATACCTTCCTGGGACCTTTCTGTGGTCCTGGAAGGTCTGTCAGGGGCCCCATTTGAGCCCTTAGTGTCAGCCTCTGAGAAGCTTCTGACTCTAAAGGTAGCTCTTCTGCTGGCCCTGACATCTCTCAAGCGAGTAGGAGATCTACAAGCTCTCTCTGTTGCCCCTTCCTGCCATGACTTTGCCACTGGATTAGCCAAGGCCTTCCTGTATCCTATGCTGGATTATATTCCTAAAGTGCTTACATCGGCTGGCCACCCTGTGGTGTTGCAGGCTTTCTGCCCTCCTCCATTCCCCACACCGGAACAGGAGAGAATGCACCTGCTGTGTCCAGTAAGGGCTCTCTGTCCACCACTCCGGCCAGTGGCGTAAGTTGGAGCAGCTGCTGGTCTGCTGTGGCAGCGACAGAAGAGGTGATGCTGTGTCATACCATCAGTATGACGGAGTGGGTATTCTTGTTCCCATAGTGGTATGCTAAACGCAACGTCGAAGTTCCCTTTGAAAGGGAGCGTCTGGGTTGTTTCCTGAGAAGGGAACGAGATGTCACATAGCTTTGTCATACCAGGGCAGGCCTGTGAATTGCGTCTTCGCTTCAGATAATAGAGGCTGATGGCGCGGTTCACGGGTGTCATATTTATATCACGCGACGTGCTTAATTGCCACGTCACCTGATCATGGCAGGCCTATAAATAGGCATGATTTTACACAAGCTTCAGACACCGGTCGCGCGCGAGAGGCACTCCCATAGTGTTATGCTAAACGCAATGTCTCGTTCCCTTCTCAGGGAACAGGGTTACATGTGTAACCCAGACATTACTTATTGACACATGGACTGCCCCTTCCCCCTGACTATTATCATCTCTCAGAGATAAATGTATCTCTACCCCACCTCCTCCTGTGTTATATTAAACTGACAAATAAAACCACAGCAGTCTGGGTGACTGCATCAAAGCCATTGAATGAAAGAATTAGTAGTACATTCAAGCATTATTTAAAATGAAATGTTTTTATTGCAACTCATTCTTGTCTATATTTAATACAACATAACAAAACATCACTGTTTCTTAGCCAAATATATAATCATGCTAGTAGCCTATATTAATTATTAATTTAAAAAACTAACGTTTTAATTAAAATAAACAAATAAATGGATGACGTGTACTGAATAGTAAAAAGTTTTAGCCCATAGTTTTATATTTCTGCATAGCTTTTAATTTGACTGTCCACATTGAGGACAGTATTGTAGTACACAGTATTGTAGGCATAGCTAGCCTAGGGCTTTAGTACCCCCCCCCCCAACTTAGGGGTTATTGAAAAAAGTCGTAGCATTATCAGAATAAAATCATAATATTTTGAGAAAAAAGTCATAGCATTATGAGAATAAGATATATGAATCATAGAAAAACGGCATGATTATCACAATGATAGAAAGCTGAGCCAGCAGCTTAATCAGTCCATGGATGTTGAGGATTTAGTTAGCCAATTCAGACTTCAGGACTGGGTTCAGCAACAGTGAAATTCTTTGTGTTTTTGACAAAGAATCTAACAAAGGGGATTTACCACTTATCACCTCTCAGGGACAAAGGACTCCCAACCCCACTTGCACCTGTGTGACATCAAAGTAAAGACAAAAATAATTTTTTGCCAACCACAGCAGACCAGGCCGGTTCAAAGCATCAAATAGTGCTTACAAGAAATACATGTATATTACATAATATTTTTTTTACATTTTAAAATTACTATGTGGGGTTAGATTCTTAAACAAAAGCAAAGCAAAGCGTTCTGGCCTTGGTCTCCCGTCTGCTCCCACTGGATATACAGTGCATCTGGAAAGTATTCACAGCGCTTCACTTTTCCCACATTTTGTTATGTTACAGTCTTATTCCAAAATGGATTAATGGATGGTTCGGCAGTGATGTCAAGTGAGATGGCCTGGGGCACAGTAAGCTTTCTAATTCTAATTTATCACAATGGTTTTCAGTACGGTTGAGGTCAGGGCTCAGACCCATGTCTTTATGACACTTGCTTTTTTTTTTTACAGGGGCATTGTCATCATGAAACATTTACATTTATGGCATTTGGCAGATGCCCTTATCCAGAGCAACTTAGATTTAACTCATTTATACATCTGAGCAGCTTATGGCCTTGCTCAAGGGCCTAACAGTGCTGGGGTTTGAACTCGAAACCTACCGATTGGTAGTCCAAAGTCTTAACCACTGATCTCCCACTGCCTTAGGTTTGAGCCGTTTAGTTCCAGAGAAAGGAAATTTTAAATCTACAGCATACAAAGACATTCTCTCCAGTCTTATCATCTGAGTCAGACCTGGCATTTGACAATTGATCACTGTCCATTCTTAAATCTATTTTCAAATAATGGCTGATTTAATCAGATGTTTATTCTGTTGGCTAAATTTCCCATTTATCATTAAAATATTTCAAATTTGTCTGCTTCTATTTCTACAGTGAAAGGGATGGCATATGCATTGTGGGTAATTAGACATTTGGTATTTAAACTGTTTACATACTGAATCTATTAGGCTTATCTTCATTTTACTATGGCGAATGACCAGGAAATTGATCAAAGCATGGGGTTTAATGTGTGAAGAAAGCAAACTTGGGTAGCAACAAACAATTAAAACATCTTTAGGCAGCCTGAGTTTAACAGTTGCATTTGTTAAACTTACAACTTATTTACCTCACATGATCTTTGCAGAAAGCTTAGAAAGTAAACAAACATTCCTACATTGTTTTGGTTAAATATTTGTTTTCTTAAAGCAGAGGTGTCAAGGTATGTTTTGGGCAGAAAAAAGGCCACATTTAATCTGAAGCAAGTAGGGGTATGGTGAGATTGTACTGGGAGGTATTTGAGGAGGAGCTAGGGGAATAATGCCTAATGAGTCATGTTGTTCCACATATATTTGTGATCTCTCTCTCTCTCTCTCACATTCTCTCTCTTGCACTCTCTCTGTCTCAGTGAGCAGTGAACTGAGTGTATGTGAGCAAAGCAAAACAAGAAGCAATAATCAAAAGGTTGGGTGCATGGTGGCGTAGTGGTTAGCAAGTTCACTTCACACCTCTGGGGTTGGGGATTCGATTCCTGCCACTGCCCTGTGTGTGCGGAGTTTGCGTTTTCTCCCCGCACTGCAGGTGTTTCCTCCAGGAACTTGCGTGGTAGACATGCGTGGTAGGCTGATTGGCATGTCTAAAGTGTCTGTAGTGTGTGAATGGGTGTTTGCATGTGAATGTTTGATTGTGCCCTGCAATGGATTGGCACCCCATTCAGGGTGTACCCTGCCTTGTGCCCGATGCTCCCTAGGATAAGCTCCAGGTTCCCCATGATCAGGTAGGATAAGCAGTATAGAAAATGGATGATTGGATGGATCAAAAGGTTGAACAATAAATACAATTTTTCGCAGCCTTCTTTGCTCATATTTCCAAACGGTGCCGATATTAGTGGAGGGCACTGTATGTAAACATGTAATTTACCATTACCTGTGGTGGGTTTTCTGGTGCACTATGGCTGTTGTCGCATCATCCAGGTGGATGCTACACACAATACAATGTAAAGCACTGTGAGTGCCTAGAAAAGTGCTATATAAATCTAAGGAATTATTACTATGATTATATTATATTACTAGACCTGCCAACCTTCATGTATTTTGTGTAGGAGCTCAATTAAACATCAGAGTATACAATTATGAGTGATCACTAAAAATACACCAGAAGTGTATTTTTAGTTTTTACAGACTTTTTCTCCCTAATAAAGATGAGCTAACCGACACAGGTTAATAAAATAACCTGTAATAAATAATAAATAATAAAAATGTTCTTTTCCGTTTGGGTTACAACAATTTGTCACCCTTCCACTTGGTTTGATAAACCGGCTGCAGGCCTGACATCTTCCTGGCCTGAGCTGTGCAGTGGGGGTATTTGGTGCGGATGCTGAGCTGTAGATGGAGAGGAGGCAGCTTGAAATGACCAGTAACCTTTTCAATTCTCACCTGTCTGATTATGGTCAGTCTACGTATGTGCTTCCTTGTGCTTTCAGTGGCTGCTGTAATGAGAGCGACAGAGGAGCGTAGTTGGCAGAGCCTGCTACACACACACACACACACACACACCCAGCACATGAACTTGAACTGTGAACTTGAACAGGGTGAAAGTCTTGAGCTAGTGATGGCCGCTTTTCAGGTTTTTAGAAGTGTTTTTTGTTGTTGTTGTTGAAAATGCACTGGAAATTAAAAATAAACATGAGCCCAGAGCTCTGCTAAAATTCTACCTGTCTCCCAAGTCTTCCTCCACACCCTTACTCACCAGGGTTCTACAAATAATTAGCAAGCTAAGCTGACTAATGTTACATAAATGTTACATTCACCCACTTCAACAAGTTCTATCTCCCTTTCATTGTAACCGGTATAAAATGTTGTAATACTAAAGCCACAAAGTGTTGATACTGGCAGAGTTGGGTATGTCGCGTGATATAAAATGGCACCTGTGAACCACGCCGTTAGCTTCTATTAACTGAAGCGAAGACGCAATTCACAAGCAAGCCCCAGAATGATAAAGCTATGCAAAGTCTCGTTCCCTTCTCAGGGAACAAGGTTACATGCATAACCCAGACATTCCCTTTCAAAGGGAACTCAATGTTCAGTGAGCCTCACGCTGTGGGAACAAGAATACCCACTCCGTCATACACAAACAATAAATGTTAAATCCAGCTAATCCAGTTCAATCCAGGCAACACCCTATTACCTATAGTTAGTCAAACACTTATTAGACTAATTTAAAAAATATTGCATTTGATGACCAGAATGTACATGAAAGTAAGAGCACTTCACATTGAACAAGTGGTCTAATACAAAGACCATTAGATCACTATGTTATCTGTGATTATGGAGATGCCATTAATTAAGTTAATTGTTTATTCTGCCACCATCTCAACCCATCTTGGATCACATCTAGCTTTGGTCCCAGCCTGTCACACAGGTGTTTTGGACTTACTTCAGCAGTCACTTGTGTGCAGCTCCCAACATATTTTTTGGAATAGTAATTGGAGAGGGAATGAGCACTGTCTCGGTGTGGCTTGCACATGAATCAACCTGTGCTGGCCCTAGCTTCTTACAGAATGTAATACCCGGAAAAAGAAATATCTTTGTTAAATATAGGTGTGCAACAATTATTGGCACCCTTTTAGTCAATACTTTCTGCTGCCTCCATTTGCCAAGATAACAGATCTGAGTCTTCTCCTATAATGCCTGATGAGGTTGGAGAATACATGGCAAGTGATCTGAGACCATTCCTCCATATCGAATCTCTCCAGATCCTTCAAATTTCGAGGTCTACCCTAGTGGACTCTCCCCTTCAATTCACCTCACAGGTTTTCTATGGGTTTCATGTCAGGGGACTGGGGTGGCCATGGCAGGACCTTGATTTTGTGGCCATTTTGTGTTCTTATTTTCTTACAGCATTTCTTTGCATGTGCCTAAGACTTTTTCACAGTACTGCAGGTGACCTCAGATTGTAGTTAAAACTGTGACTGCAGGCCTGCAGCCCACACACACGATGCACATCACGCTCCTCGTGCAACTGCCGGCGGGGTGCTGAATGGACAGTGCCATTTCAGCATCTCCAATTGTTTTGGACAGAAAAAGCGCAGCTTCTCCTCACCGTTTGGGAAAAGAGGAGCAGATATAAGAAGCATGTTTTCCTTGATATCTCTTACCGAGCTCTAATGTTGTTCTATTCCGCAAAAATTAGTATCATGCATGCTAAAGAAAGTGAAAATGGGTGAAGTTTCTTTTGCAGGAAATGTGAAAAATATCCTGAAAAGATTAACTGCCTCTTCAGTGAATGATAAGAGACTCCCATTAGATGGTGGTTAGAGTAGAGAAAAATAGGTTCGGAAAGCCTTTTTTCCACAAGCACTCAACAGCTCAGTGAAGCTGAGTGATACTTCTCAGGCGCTGCTGGATCAAGTTAAATGTCTTGTTTGCAAACATCAATCATGTTTATCACATGGAGGCTGGGGTGTGTTTTGTGCACTGCTGATTAACACACACACCCCTTGCATGCATGCACTCACACACACACACACACACACACACACACAGAGACAGAGAGTTCTCTCAGCCAGAGTATCTAGCTCCTAGCCAGGCAGCAGCCTGTTCTTAGAATACATTAATCTGTGATTGAGTCCTGGACACTTATCTGGAAAAGTTAGCACAAGTGAATTGTCCAAATCAGGCTGCTCTTTCTGAAATTAAACCCTGTCCCTCTCACAGGACATTTCCATATTGAGTCATGTTAGTTAGTTTATTTATTTGATAAGTGCAGAACTTTTTGCTTAAAACAGTAAACCATTTTTGTGTTGATTTTGATATATGTTTTAGATCATTGTTCTACTGGAACATTTTAAGCTTTCTGGCAGAGGCAGTCAGGTTTTCATTTAATATCTGTTGTCCATGATGCCATGTCTCCTAACAAAATGTCCAGATCCTCTCCCAGAAAAACAGACCCAATCATTATAGAGCCCCCATCATATGTAACAGTGGGCATGAGGTACTTTTCCATATAGCTATCTCTCTGTGTGCACCAAAAACATATTACATAAAATATTGCCAAAAAACTCTATTTTGGTTTCATCTGACCATAGAACCCGATCCCATTTGAAGTTCCAGTAGTGTCTGGCAAACTGAACACACATGAGTTTGTTTTTGGATGAGAGTAAAGGCTTTTTTCTTGAAACCCTTCCAAACAACTTGATGATGTACGTGACTTCGGATTGTAGTTTTGGAGTCTTTCTGACCCCAAGATGCAACTAACTTCTGACCCCAAGATGCAACTGCAATTCTCCAGCTGTGATCCCTGGAGATTTTTTGGCCACTCGATCCATCGTCTTGACTGGAACTCCTTAATTATTGCCCTGATTGTGGCACAACATATGTGTATTTTGCAGTCCACATTGATCTGATGTTACATTTGTCCCCCACCTGCCTAGGTAAGACCTTAGCTTGTATTGGAGTCCCTTTAGCTTATGTGTGAATTTCACATGCAGTAGCTGTTTTTAATAACTGCCATCGTGTTAGCAATCCCATGTATTGGTGGCCAGATTACTTAGTGAACTTTGTGAATCCGTCATTGACCTTGCAGCCTTTGAGGAGGTTCAGCCTGTAGAGCACTCTTTCCTCTGCCCAATACATTCCCTATAGTGTTAGTTATCTATTAGGTTAACATTGCCCTACCCAGTGGCAGTCACCTTTAAGCACTTTTCAGGGCAGTCCTAAAGTTCTTCCTGACACTGTGCCTCATTCGTAAGTCTATGAGTAAAATTGCAAGTAAATGTTTAAATAAGGCAAACCAAAGTATAATGTATATATACTATATATGGTGTGTGTGTGTGTGTGTGTGTGTATATATATATATATATATATATATATATATATATATATATATATATATATATATATATATATATTTCCTTTTATTTTTGTCTAATTGAGTGTTATACAGTGGGGGAAATAAGTATTGAACGCGTCAACATTTTTTTCAGTAAGTATATTTCCGATGAGGTTATTCACATGAAATTTTCACCAGACATCAGTATTAACTCAAGAAATCTGGAAATATAAAGAATTCACAACATTAAAGTCCATAAATAAAGTTATGTGTAATAAAGTGGAATGATACAGGAAAAAAGTATTGAACACACTAAGAAAAAGCAGTTCTCCAAGACAAGGTAAGGCAAGGAACCAGCTGAAATCCATAAGTATTTAGAAAGTCATTATACCTCCTATCTGTGTAAATTAACATCAGTTAATAAATTGATGGTCTATAAAGGCTTTTTGTTACCAAGGTGTCACTCAAGAACTATGTCATGATGGGTAAAAGCAAAGAGCTCTCACAAGACCTTCGCAACCTTATTGTTGCGAAATGTATTAATGGAATCAGATACGGATGTATTTCAAAACTTCTGAATCTTCCAGTAAGCACCACTGGGGCCATTATCTGCAAGTGGAAGCAACATCACTCCTTCATCAACTGACCATGACCAGGAGGTCCTCACAAGATTTCTGACCAGGGGGTCAGAACAATGATCAGAAGAGTAGCCCAAGAGCCAAGGACCACTCGGAAAGAGCTCCAGAAACACTTAGAGGCAGCAGGTACCTTCATCAGAGAGAAAACAATAGGCGATGCACTCCACTGCCAAGGCCTCTATGCACGCTCAACCCGCAAGACTCCATTTCTAAAGAAAAGGCATGTCAAAGCTCATTTAAAGTTTGCTACAACTCATTTGGACAAGCCTATGAAATACTGGGAGAGTGTATTCTGGTCCGACGAGAGCAAAATTGAACTTTTTGGCTGTCAGACTACACATGTTTGGAGAAGAAATGGCAATGCACCTCATCCTAAAAACACTATACCAACAGTGAAGTTTGGAGGTGGAAGCATCATGGTGTGGGGCTGGTTTTCATTGCATGGAATTGGCAGACTTCGTATAATTGAAGGAACGATGAATGGAGCCCTCTATCGGGAGATTGTTGAGAATAATCTGCTGCCATCCACCAGGATGATCAAGATGAATGTGTATGTAATGTGTATGGGTGGACCTTCCAGCAGTACAACCATCCAAAGCATACAGCAAAGGAAATTCTCAATTGGTTTCAGAGACAAAAAAAATCAAGGTTTTAGAATGATCCAGTCAATCACCTGACTTCCAGGTTTTTCAATCCAATTGAACAAGATTTATAGACAAAATGTTTAGAAGAATGGGTTAAAATCACACCTGAATGCTGTGGCCAATTCATTTCTTCATACAGAAAGTGTCTTGAAGCTGTCATTTCAAACAAGGCTTCTCCACTAAGTATTAAATAAATTTCATTTAGCGTGTTCAATACTTTTTTCCCATGTCATTCATCTTTAGTACACATAACTTCATTTATGGACTTTAATGTGTGGATTTCTTGAGTTAAAGCCAAAGTCTGGGGAACATTTCATGTGAATAACCTCATTGGAAATATATTTACTGAAAAAAATGTTGACGCGTTCAAGACTTATTTCTACCACTATCTATCTATATATGTGTGTGTGTGTGTGTGTGTGTGTGTATGTATATGTGTGTATATATATATATATATATATATATATATATATATATATATATATATATATATTAATTACACACACACACTGAATGTATGGGATTTTCATGAATACCTAATTTATTAATAATGTACATTTCGGAGTTATACAAAAATTACAAATTACAAAGTAAAGTTGGTGCTAACAGTTCCTACAGGTCTCCCAACTTTTGTTGCTTACTTACAAATTCTCTGTCTGTATGAAAGCAGTGCTGGAACAGACTGTATTACTACACCCTCTTAAGCATTATTTGGACAGTACTGTACTGCAGGAGGTAGTATATTGCTCTCATAATGGTGAGAAAAATGCAATTAACAAAGGAAGACAGACAGACTATTATAACCCTTAAAAGTGTAGGTCTTTCCTTTAGAGAAACTGCAACGAAAGTGAAGGTGTCAGTGAGTACAGATTCCTGCACCGTCAAAAGGCACTTGGAAACTGGAGGAAATTCTGACAGGAAGAGGTCTGGCAGACCCAACCACAACAGGATCAGTAGTCAAGTTTCTAAGAGTCAACAGCTTGTGTGATAGGCGGTGCACAGGTCAACAGCTTCAAGCACAGTTTAACACTGGTTGAAATACTGTAAGCAAGTTTCAGTTTTAACTGTGTAAAGAAGACTTTGAGCTGCAGGATTGATGGGTCAAGTGGCAGTAAAAAAGTCATTGCTAAGATGGCAAAATAAGAAAAAGAGGCTTGCCTTGGCCATGAAGCACTGCCAGTGGATTACTGAAGACTGGAGGAAGGTCTTATGGAACGTTGAATCAAAATTTTATATCTTCGGTTCATCACACAAGGATTTTGTACACCGTTGAGTAGGTGAAAGGATGGTTCCTCGCTGTGTGACACTAATTGTCAAACATGGAGGAGGAAGCATGATGGTCTGAGTGTCATGATCCATCCAGAAGGTCGTGCATGTTCCTGTGTTTCCTTGTTTTTCCTTTCCTCATATTTCCAGTGTTTTCTCTTGCTTGGGTTTCTATATGTGTGTGTGTGTGTGTGTGTGTGTGTGTGTGTCTGGGCATGGCACTCCACCTCTCGGGCTGTCTGACTGAATCAGTGACTCACCTGCTTCTCATCAGCTCGTCAATCAGCAGTGTATATAAACCTCGGTTCTTTAGCTACTCATTGGCAAAATGTTCCGGTGTCAGTGTGGTACACTTCTGGATTTCCTTGTGTTTGCGTTCTTGTTATGTCTAGCGTTTCCTTTGTTGAGTTTCCCCATGCTTACCCTGTCTGTTTTCTCCTCACGTTCCAGGTCCACCACTCACAGTACTGCCTGCTCACTCTCGGCTCACTCGTTGCTATGCCCAGCACCCTCTGGCTCCCTCGTGGCTCACCAGCACTGCATTCAGTTTCTGCTTCTCCTCTTTCCGTGGTGCATTGGCTGAACTCTTGACTCTCGCAAAGCAGACCCAAGTTCGAATCCCAATCCCAACTACAAATTATCACACTCCTTTTTCACACACTCCAGCCTCTGCTTCATGTCAATAAATCCCGTTAATTGTCATTGTGTCTGTGTTTTGCATTTGGATCCCCCAATCTCTGTGGTCTTAACACTGTGGCTCTTTTGCTGGATCCAGAGTCGACGACTTGCACAGAATGAGTGGCAACGTGAACCAAAATTGCTACCACAGCATTCTGCAGCACCATGTAATACCTTCTAGTATATGCCTAGATGGTCAGGGTTTCATCCTACAGCAAGATAATGATCAAAAGCTTACCTCTATGTCAGAACTATCTCAGAGAAAAGAACAAGACAGTAGGGTTCAAATCATGGAATGGCCAACACAGTCTCCAGATTTAAACCCCATTGAGCTGGTTTGGGATGAATTGGACAGAAGGGTGAAAGCAAAGCACAAAAGTGCAAGACATTTGTGGGAATGTCTGCAAAAGTGTTGGGAAGAACTTTCCTGAACAATATTTGATTTCCATTGTAGAAAAAATGTGTTCGGCTGCTATATCTGCAAAAGGTGGTTACTGTGATGAGATTAAATTTTGTTAAATAAAACGATTCCATGATTTCTTTTTTATCTCCAAATTGTTTATTTGTTCTATGCTTTAATTTCCGAGTACATTGAGACATTAAACAGTGTAAATTTCAATAAAAACTGGAAAAATGGAGGTGTTCTAAAACTTTTGACTTGTAGTGTAAATCAGTTAGTATCTAGCCTGGTAAATGAAGCCCATTGTTATGTGTTAGACATGCCTTTTTGTTATAAGGGGAGAAACAGAATGGTAGGTATGTATATACAGTGATGCTTGAAAGTTTTAGAATTTTTTATATATGTGCATAAATATGAACTAAAACATCATCAGATTTTCACACATGACCGAAAAGTAGACAATGAGAACCCAATGAAACAAATGAGAGAAAAATATTATGCTTGTTTATTTACTTATTGAGGAAAATGATCCAATTTTTCATATCAGTGAGTGGCAAAAGTATGTGGAAAGACCTGGATCTGGTGTCCTGCACGTTGTCTTGGAGTAATTTTAGCCCATTCCTCAGTATAAAACAGCTTCAACTCTGTGATGTTGGTGGGTTTCCTCATATGAACTGCTTGCTTCAGGTCCTTCCACAACATTTCTGTTGGATTAAGGTCAGGACTTTGACTTGGCCATTCCAAAACAATAATTTTATTCTTCTTTAACCATTCTTTGGTAGAATGACTTTTTCTCTTGAGATTCAGATCAAGGACAGATGTCCTGACATTTTCCTTTAGAATTCGCTGGCATAATTCAGAATTCATTGTGTTATCAATGGTGGCAAGCTGTCCTGACCCAGATGCAGCAAAACAGGCCCAAAACATGATATTATGGAAGCATGCAGCGGCCACTTCAGGTCCATTAATGTGGTGCATCTAATGTGTAGCTTACACCAATTGGGAAACTTTTTAACCAGATGTATAATAAAAGCACTTGAGTACATGTCTCTCATTGCCAGATTTTACTGAACAATGGAGAATAAAGTTCAGGATGAATAAACAATGGACTGTGGGAAGAGCTACATGACATCAGGCTGCTACGCGAACCAGGGCCTGGGAGCATGGTACTGACTGATGCTGCGGGCCGGGAGAGAGGGTGCCGGAAACAGTGTGTGAGGCAGCAGAAGCTGCCAGAAGGTCATTTCAGCCCAATTGGAGAGAAGAATATGTTTTCATATTTCAGAAAGATTGCACTGTAGGCAGTTTATGTTTAGAGAATATTGTGTGCCACACATCCAGCCTTAAGAGCCACTTTGAATCTAAACATGAGAAATCATTCAAAGATCAGGCAGATAGGGCAGAGTCCATCAGATGCGCTGTGTCCAGTTATGAAAAGCAAATCAGCACTCTCCATGTTCCCTTTCAAAGGGAACTCAATGTTGCATGAGCCTCATGCTGTGGGAAGCGCCCTCGCGTGTGGTATCTGAAGCTTGTGTAACATCATGCCTATTTATACTCCTGCCATGATCAGGTGATGGGGTAGTTAAGCGTGTCACCTGATATAAAAATGGCACCTGCATGTCAGTCATTTGTGTAATGCTCGCAAAAAGACTAATTTCCTCTCCATCTTTTAAAAAAAAAAGAAAGAAAAATCTCTTTACTTTTCTGTCCTTTTAAAAAAAGAGGGAAAAGTATGAGTGAGAGAGAATTCAGGAAGTGTTTCACGCCTTGCTCCCGTTTCGGGATGTGTGTCCCGAGACGGACACACATTCTGTGGGAAGTGTCTAGGGATGGAGCACACCAGGGCAGCCCTTGATAGGGCTGACTGTATGCATTGTGAAAGCCTTACAATCACCGCAGAAAACTCCCCTTTTTTCCAGAAGTGCATGATGAAATATCACGCTTCTGGGGAAAACCATACACTAGCCCTATTAATAACCCTGCGACGTCAGATTATTCAGCCATTGTGGGGAATGAACAGCATGGCTATTTAGATATGCCGAAGGTGGAGGAGGCGCTTGGGAGCTACCTCTCTCCATTGAAAAAGGTTTAAGGTGTAAGGCCACCTCAGTGTTGGTGGGCTATGTCTATGCAGCAGTGGGTCTCGCTTGTGGGTCACTGTATACAATGGCAGTGTTGAAGGCCTACCAAGCAGACCTGCTGAGAGAGCTCAACGTATGGCGGCGTTGAGCCAGTTCCTTCCCCATTGTGTCGAGTTCGGCCGTGCATCCACGAGTGGAGCCCGGGTCAGCACTAGTGTGAGGGAAGCTCAGAGGGCAAATGTGGCGGCCTGTATGTGTATCATGTGCATGTGCATGTGTGTGGTGTGTACAGTATGTGTATCAGTCCAGTCTCTGAGTATGGAGGAGTCTGATAGCTTGGGGGAAGAACCTGTTACACAGTCTGGTTGTGAGGGCCCGAATGCTTCGGTACCTTTTTCCAGATGGCAGGAGGGTGAAGAGTGTGTGTGAGGGGTGTGTGGGGTCATCCACAATGCTGGTGGCTTTGCGGATGCAGCGTGTGGTGTAAATGTCTGTGATGGGGGAGAGACAGACCCCGATGATCTTCTCAGCTGTCTTCACTATCCACTGCAGGGTCTTGTGATCCGATGAGGTGCAATTTCCGAACCAGACAGTGATGCAGCTGCTCAGGATGCTCTCAATAGTTCCTCTATAGAATGTGGTGAGGATGGGAGGTGGGAGATGGGCTTTCTTCAGCCTTCACAGAAACGGAGATGCTGCTGGGCCTTCTTGGCCATGTAGCTGGTGTTGAGGGACCAGGTGAGGTTCTCAGTCAGGTGAACACCAAGGAATTTGATGCTCTTGATGATCTCCACGGAGGAGCCATCAATGTTCAGCAGAGAGTGGCTGCTCTGTGCTCTCCTGAACTCAACAACCATCTCTTTTGTTTTGTCCACATTCAGAGACAGGTTGTTGGCTCTGCACCGTTCTGTTAGCTGCTGCGCCTCCTCTCTGTATGCTGACTCATCGTTCTTGCTGATGAGACCCACCACAGTCGTGTCATTGGCGAACTTGATGATGTGGTTGGAGTCGTGCATTGCTGCACAGTCGTGAGTCAGCAGAGTGAACAGCAGTGGATTGAGCACACAGCCCTGGGAGGCGCCAGTGCTCAGTGGTGCTGGAGATGTTGTTCCCGATCTGGATTGAGGTATCCCAGTCAAGAAGTCCAGAATCCAGTTCCAGATGGAGGGGTTCAGGCCTAGTAGGTTCTGATCAGGTACTGAGGAATGATTGTGTTGAATGCTGAACTGAAGTCTATGAACAGCATTCAAATGTAAGTGTCCTTATTGTCCAGGTGGGTGAGAGCCAGATGTAGGGTGGTAGCGAAGGCATCATCTGTTGAACACTTGGTGCAATATGCGAACTGCAGCAGGTCCAGTGAGTGGGGCAACCAGGTCTTGATGTGCCTCATGACAAGCCTCTTGAAACACTTCATGATGATGGATGTGAGTGCAATGGGATGGTAGTCATTGAGTCAGGGCACTGGAGACTTCTTCAGCACGGGAATGATGGTGGTAGCCTTGAAGCACGTTGGAACGATGGTGCTGCTCAGGGAGATGCTGAAAATGTCAGTGAAAACATCTGCTAGCTGATCTGCACATCCTCTGAGCACTCTGCCAGGAATGTTGTCTGGTCCAGCAGCCTTCCATGGGTTGAGGCTGCATAGAGTTTTCCTCACATCAGCCGTGGTTAGACACAGTACCTGGTCGTTGGTAGGAGGGGTGGTCTTCCTTGCTGCCAAGTCATTCTGTGCCTCAAACAGAATGCTGAACGTAGTAGTTCAGCGCATCTGGAAGGGAGGCATCACTGTCACAGGCGGGTGATGTTGTCCTGTAGTTGCTGATTTACTGAATCCCCTGCCACATGAGACGCGTGTCGCCGCTATCCATGAAGTGACTATGGATTTTCTGGGTGTGTGCATGCTTTGCCTCTCTGATGGCCCGGGACAGTTTGGCCCACGCTGTTCTTAGGGCCGCCTTGTCACCTGCCCTGAAGGCGGAGTCTTGGGTCCTCAGTAGTGTTCATGTGGTGATGGTCTTGGAGACGGTGACGTCATCAATGCACTTGCTGATGTATCTGATCACTGACATTCCTGTATTCCTCAAAGTTGGTGGAATTGCTGTTAGTTGCAGCCTCCCTGAACATGTCCCCGTCAGTGTGCTCAAAACAGTCCTGAAGAGCAGAGATGGCTCCTGCTGTCCAGGTTTTCACCTGCTTCAGAACCGGTTTGGAGCGTCTGACGAGCGGTCTGTATGCTGGAATTACCATAACAGAGATGTGGCCTGAGTAACCGAGGTGGGGGCTGGGCTCTGCCCTGTATGCGCCCGGGATGTTTGTGTAAACAAGATCCAGCGTGTTTAGTTGTTGCATGATTTCTGTCTTTTAACAGTGTCTGGCGATGGTAAACATAAACACCAGTTTCTCGGATGTCCATGTGCTGTAAATGGACGGGCTACAAGACAAAAATAGCAAAAATAGCACCACTTGGATCTGGAGAGGCCGCTGAGTGCTACTGCCGTGCCGCCATCTTCGCGTGGTGTGAGGGTGCTTCCCACAGCATGAAGTTTACGTAATATCTCCTTCCGTTCTCATGGAACAGAGTTATATGCGTAACCCAGACGTTTTCTCATGATATTGACATAACAAAAGTTGTTTTTTGTGATCTCGACATCACAAAAGTTGTTTTCTTATGATTGTGACATAACAAAAAGCTGTTTTCTCATGACATCATTTTATCACAAAAAAAATCTTGCGCCTTGTGAAGGGACTGGTGTCAAGAGGGGTGTCCCCTTCTCAAGTTTTGGACACTAATGTGGACGTTGTCAGTCACTGACGAACATAGAGCTATTTCATCTTGTGTGAGACTCTGATCAAAGTAAAAATTTATTTGTTCATCCATGATGCTGTGGGATTGCGCTAAGCTTTTGCTGCCTCCAGAACAATAAAAACGTTATGTCGAGTACACAGAAAAATTTATTTCTATGAGAAATTCATAATAAGAAAACAACTTTGTTATGTCGATATCACAAGAAAATGTCTGGGTTGTAACCCTGAATAACTATTTTGTTATGTTCAGATCACCAGAAAACAGCTTTTGTTATGTCGAGATGTACCCTTCTGGATGCATTTTGAATTACAAATTTCCCTTTAGAGAGCCAAGCAGAGTTTGGAATGGGGCAGGGTGTGTTAAATTCGTTAATTGTTTTAACATATTATTTTTTCCATGATTAATCACACTAAATTAACATATTAAATCGACAGCCCTAACTATACTATATACTGTATACTACTTAATATTCTTAATATATTTTGTGTGTCAAATCAAGTTGCCATCATGCTTTCAGCTCACATTGAAGGTGCTTGAATTCGGAAAACAAAGTCAACTCCAATGTTTTGGAGTCAGTTCCACATACTGAAAATGATTTACCTCAGGCAAACTCAGCAAGCAAAATGAATTTTAGCATCAGGGCTTCAGGGCTTGAAATATAGATAGAACCCTGTGTGTGGAACCAGTAAAACATGTACAGAATACTGTGAACTTATGCTAAGTACATTGATTTTTTTTTAAATGGTCAAATAAAGTACTTGATAAGGTTCTCCTGCCATGATAGATTGTTTGACAAATGTCAATAATACTGTACTGTGGTTAGTGACCTATTATTTAACAGTTCTTTAATTAAAGATCAATAGACTTTTGATCATCAGAATCATCACTGGTTGCAAATCTAGTGGCTGCCCACTCTGTACATATACTCTGAGGCCAATCCAACCCAAGTGTAGAGAGAAATGGATATTTATGTGGAAGTAACCAACCAGCCGATCATCTAATTCTAAACAATATGTTAACAGTTTATGGTTGTTGGTGTTTAGATGATATTCTATACATGCTTTGTTACAATAACAACTTGTATAGTAACAACTTGTCCTATGCTCACTCTAAAAACTAAGACTTTTTCTTTACTTTATTTGTGGTGACAGTTGGTGTTGTTTAACAGATAATCCTTAAACTATCACCCAAAGCAGATTTACAGAAATATATCAATTCAGGATATAGATTTTAAATGTATTAATTGATCCCTAATGAGCAAGCCAGAGGTGATGGTGGCAAGGAAAAACTCCCTAAGGAAGGAAGAAACTTGAGATGAATCAGACTCAAAAGGGAACCCATCCTCATCTGGGTGACACTGGATAGTGCAATTATAAATAAATAAATCCCTTCTACAAATGTGCTAATACTATATGGTCAAATAGTACAGTTGTGTAACCAGGAAAATTCATTACAGTTATTACATGAAGTCTGTTTTGTTGAACTTATCCATTGTTCACTAATGGAGTGCAAAACTGTTTGTGGTCCTAAAGCTATCATAGAAATGGTAGTTTTAGCCATCATAGAATAACTGCTCATATGAATTGAGGTCTAAAGACATCTTTATGGTTTTTAAGTGGTACCATCCTCAGTACTCTCAACGATTTTTAGGCTGGACCATGTGGGGCCATCCTCAGCAGCAGTATGTGAGGTCCAATTGATGAGAACTCCAGCCAGAAGTCGGGCATCAGGATGGACCAGGCAGGTCCGGACAGCAGAAGGGGTCGGGATCACTAGTATTTCAGGAGTATCATGTGTAGCTTGACTGAAAAAGAGAGGGAGAGAGTATGAAAGAGAGGGAGAGATTATTAGGTATGCTTACAGTCCCATAATGGTTAAGATCAATGTTCTTTGTGTAAGTGCAAGCAGGGACTCTGGCAAGACTAGCTATGACAGCATAACTAAATATATAGGGAAAATATACTTTTCCAATAAGTTTGTCTCAGATTGTGTCTGAACTTTTATAAAGAAAATATTCCCAGACTCAAAGGTATACTGACCCACCAGGCTACTCAGAGCCCACTGTCAGAGTGTGATTAATCACTACATGCATCATTTTCGATTCAGTCTTCCTATGGTCACAGGACGGTCTTAATCAACCACCTTGGTTCAGGTAGCTAACTTCACCGTGGTCTTGGAGGAGCAGCTTTTGGCCAGCTGGAAGCTGTCCATTGTCTTAGATCCTGGGAATGTGGCACCACACCTGCTGAGATTCAACTACTGTCCTTGCATTTCTGCCTCTCCAGACCTCATTACCAAACATAATGCGTAAAATCTTATTATTGATCATGCTAGCAGGCTAAAAACCAACCAAACTATGAAAATTTATGTTGTCAGTTAATTAATGACAAATCTGTGTTAAAAATATATGATATGTATGTATGTATGATATGTATCTTTATAATATATGATATCATAAAAATATATGATATGTATGATATGAATGTATGATATGACTTTGATATGTTGCTGCATTAGATACTGTTGCATATCCACAAGAAAATTATTTGATATTTTAATACATTGATGTCACCCTAACCTTACAAATGTATAAAAATAAATTTAAAAAAGAAGAAGAAGAAGGCATTGCTCTGTCTTCATGAATACATGACTGTCTTATAAGCATTTACTTGCTCATTGTATCCTTGGAAACAGCACAGATAGATGTCTAATAAAATTGCATGCATGTATTACAAGTTACAACTACACTTGAAAACAGATATGATTATAGCTTTCTAGTGCTTAACTTGAATACATTTTTATATGATAGTGTAATAGAGATTTATCAGGCATCTTTATTCTTGCATGGAGCATGAATCAATCAGACTATATTTCAAACAGTGTCATAGTGTTACTGAGTCCAGGTCCTGTGGTCAGTGACAGCGAGAATCAAGATTAGTGAGTTGTAGCATATTTCTATCAGCCAGTGACTATCAGTCATGTCTTGTACACAACATGAATCTATAGCTATACTGCAAAAATATTGTATCTGGCTACAGTATAATGTTATAATGTATAACTTCACCCATCCCCCATGTTATTAAAACTTACACTTTAAGTTACATATCCAAAAAAAGTCACTAAGTTTAGTCACTCATTTTTAAACAAACTTCACCAGCAGAATGAGCAGAACAACAAAAGAACACTCCTCCATTCAGATAGATAACTTACTGCAAGTGTCAGAGCTAGATGGAAATCATGGAGAGCAGTTGTAGGTTACAAATAGGTTGTATCGTGAGTAAATGTTGACTGCTGTTTATTTATAAATATTTATAAATGAGGTCTCTTGTTCAATAGTAGCATCATACTGCACATTTTTCTCTGCTCTTAAATAACCACTTGAAAGTCATAAAAAATATTATTAATTAAGTAATGAGTTACATGACTACTACGTTTTAGCTTGGTTGCCTTACTGAGCTCCAAATACAGATTTCTACAATATTTTTGTATGAACAAAAGAAATATTCTTTCATACTGTATATTGACTGTCTTATGGACTCGAGTCACATGACTTGGACTTGAGTCTCAAATTTGCTTACTTTCAACTCAACTTGACATAATTAATGAAGACTTGCACCTTGACATCAGTGACTTGTGACTTCACTTGGACTCAAGCCCTTTGAATTGGACAGACAGAGAGAAAGGGTGTCTGAAGCTTCAGAGGGAAAGAAGGCTGCTTCACAGTGAGACTGAGAGCATGTCTGCAGTTCTTCAGAGGGAGGGACTGATAGGAGGGGCTGCAAGCTTTGAGAGACCAAATGGCTATGAGATTCAAGAGACTAGATGGCCTGCAATATTAAGGAACTGGATGGGCTGTGAGGTTTGAGTGATGGAAAGGGCTGCAAGCATGGAGAATAAGAAGGAGCATTGAATGTTTGAATGAAAGCTGAGATTATGAACAAGTGGGATGAAAGGTGGTTTAGATGAGAGGGGGTTTAATATGAAAACATTCATTGTTGGGAAAAGATAGTGTCAGAATGGAGAAAAAGAATGAGAGTAGAAAAAGCTTGGATGCCTGGAGAAATGTAGGTAGAAATAGAAAAAGGCAGAGATGAATACAGGTGACCTCAGTACACTATTGCCTTGCCAGACAATGTACTGTAATTGTGCTGTGAAAAAAGAGTCCATGTACTCTGTTTGAGAAGTTGGTAGCAATTGGATACAAATATTCTTTTCATTTTCCCTTAAACCTTGTATGACTCAATGTCAAACACATCCATTTCCACTTGGCCGAACCTCCGCCATGTGGACTCCACCACTTGTGGATGGAGCCTCCAATCCCCGGGCCTCAGCCCCTGCCTCGACAGGATGTCTGCCCCACTGTGATGTCTGTCACAACTATCACATGGTGACCTCTCAATTGAGGAAGAAAAAAATTCAGTGTTAGAAATACGGCCCGCATTTCTAGGCGATTTATATGCCACTCCAAATGAGGGCCACGGCAGAGACCATGAGCTGGACAGCCATCTAAGACCATGCCCCAGCCCTAGAGAGGCATCTTTCATTACCATTTTGTGATAAGGAGACACCCTTAGAATGTGACCCAAGGCTAGAAACCAGGGATGCCTCCAAATTCTCAGAGCACGTGGGCATCATGGCATGACCCTGATTATTCTCAGGGGTTTCATCCTCAGATGAAAACCTCAACTTTTCAGCCACCACTGAAACAGTCTCATGTGCAAGAGGCCCACCAGTATGACATTGGCTGCTGCTGCTGTGGAACAATTCTCTGTCCACTTATACAGTACAGATAACACAGGTTTAGATTTTTCTCAGCAAAGATATACTCACGCTATTTCAGTTGAGTCTTCATTCAGGTTTCAAGAAAATACCACACAGAATCAGTGAGCGAGGAAAAGCAAAGGTCCAATTTTATTTAGCCCAAACTCATGAGATCCAAACCATTTGAGATATCCCAAAGAGTGATCTGACTAGCCTGGAGCAGGGCTCCCCTTTTATACAATTATCCTATGAGCCTCCGCCCCTTGTTCTATTCCCAAATACCAATATGTTTAGCTATTTCTGCCTCCCGTTCCCCTTATGTCCATATTTGCACAGATTCTAACAACCCTTATATTACATCAGTACTCTATTTCAGCAACCCCTATAATCGTGTTTTAATCATTTCCCTAAAGGTTCCTATTTCAGTCTTTTCCCAATCCCCTTAAATTCGACCTAGCCCGGTTTGTGTTTTTTAAAACCGTACTTCCCGTTTTGTTCATCACTTGGCTTCCAGCCAAAGGAAGAGGGCCTCTGTTACTTCACCTTTGGATATTTTTTACCGTTAATTTGAACATGGGTGAGTGTTTTAGATTATCTACTTTTAACTGTGACTATTCATTTTTACTTATTCTTTTTCCCGGTGATGTTTCCATACATCTTTTGTCCCTTGCCTTCTGTATGTGTGTGTGTGTGTGTGTGTTTCTATAGACCTATAGATGGCTCCCTGCTTTTGCCTCATTCCCTTCCTTTTTTGGTGGTCCATTTGCTACTTAATGCTGCATGTTATTTTGGCTACTAGTGACCAGGTGCACATGGTGAATGCCCTCCTTTACATGCCGTTCTTTATGTCTCTTGGTATGCAGCTCACAACGCGGGACTTGGTTTCCTATTCGCTGCTCTGGAGGGACTGGAGGGCTTTGATCTCAACACTAGATACCAGCTGTCCCACCTATTTGCGGACCTCGCTCTTTTGGTTGACGTCTTACGCACTCCGTCTACAACGTCCACTTTTCCTCCCCCTCTACAATATCGGCTGAGCCCAGCTGCTACCCTTGTTGATGGCTCTAATCAGACGGGTCCTGTCGTCAATACGCCCTCTCTGTTTTCTGCTGATGACTATGAGGCAGTGGATTCCCCCAGTACTGACTATTCTGATGACCCGCTGAGCCCAATTCCCTCACCAGGGCATACTCCCTACCATCCGTCTTTTTCTCCCTCCTACTCTCCTGCCAGTCCCTCTTATTCTCCTACTAGTCCCCCTTATTCCCAATAAATGTGGTAACAGACTACTACCCTCCGTGTCCTGTGGTTATTTTCTTATTTTCTTTATTTGAGATACTAATTTATTTACAACACTGCCATAAGCCTCAATAGTCTCTCATAGAGACTGGAGGGGATGCCCAGACCCAGCTTTATCTTGCCCAATGTTGATGGGATTGACCCGACACATGTTGGGGATTGAAACACCCTTAATGCAGTAGAATCCCATATAACCCCTAGAAAAGTTGTCCTCTGCACTGGGGAAAGCATACTTTTCTAGAGGTTCAACCTGAGCCCCAAGCTCCTCATGGGGTGAGAACAACATCTCGATGTTGAATCGCCAGTTCCCTGGATCGTGCTAGAATTAACCAGCCATCCAGGTAGATAGTACACGGATGCCAGAATGGCATACATGCACTTTGTGAAGGTGCGAGGGGTTAAAGCTAGCCCAAAGGGAGCAACCCAATATTGGTACGCATTACCTCCAAACACAGAACGTGCTGTGACTGTGAGATATTTCTATGTGGAAATATGCACATTTTAGATCTATTGTCACAAACCAGTCCTCAAACTGAGTCTGTGGAACGATAAGTTTGAGCATCAGCATCTTGAACCTGTATGTCTGAAGAATTCAGATGATGCAGATCTAAAATTGGCTGCATACTCCCATCTTTTTTGCGGACCAGGATATAATGGCTGTAAAAACCTCCCTCCCTCAGGGAATGGAGTACATGTTCTATGGCCCCTTTGTCCAAGAGGGATCTTACTTCCTGTGCTAACATCGGGCTCTCCTCTGTGCTGACTTCTGTGGTGAGCACCGGGGGGGTCGAGCTCTGAACTGGACCCGGTAACACTTTTCAATGGTGGACAGAACCCATGGAGACACATTTGGCAGTAGCTTCCATGCTGCCAGATGGTCTTTTATTGACAATAACTCTTCCACATTCTGTTGGAGGGAAAGCATCAAATTTTTGTTGCCCTGTGACAGCTCGCTGACCAGAGAAGACTGAAAACATAGGATGGCCTTGGGTAGGGGAGGCTCTACAGTAGTACTGGGGTCTAACTGCCCTAACAACCTCATCTCCCTTGATGTGTCCATCCTCAGCCCATCAGAACAGCCCCTTCTTTGTCTGCTTGGCCTTTATATTCATTCTCAGATCAGTCCTTTTTTGCCAGCTTCAACTGTGGCTGCCCAGTCCCCCTGGCTCTCCGCAGGGGGAGTCGGGCTACCACACTTGCCTTCTATGCCTCCCTTGCACTAGCGCTGGCCCGGGCTCCACTCATGGATGTCCAGGCGAACTCGACACGACAGGGAAGGGACTGGCTGAATGCCGCCTTTTGCTGTTTCGCCTAACAAAACCTGTCGGCTAAGGCATTAACCTTGCCGCCGAACAGGCCGGAAGGTTGAACGGGGCGTCCAGCAGGGAGACCTTATCTTTGTCCCCTATCCCTGAGAGGTTGAACTATAGGTGCCTCAATGCCAAAACCAAGCTGAATGGCCAGGTTGAATGGCCAATATGATGGGCCATTTGCTTGGTCACCCGGAGAGACAAATCCGTGGCATGGTGAAGCTCTGACACACTGCCTTGGGCCCAAGTCCCTATGTCGAGCTCACTCAGCAGGTCTGCTTGGTAGGCCTGCAACACTGCCATTGTATGCAGTGACCCACAAGCAAGACCCGCTGCCGCATTGGCTTGCCCACCAGCGCCGAGGTGGCCTTACATGGCTTGGATGGCAAAGCCGGCCCTCCTAAATTACCTGGCATCGATAGAGACAGGTAGCTCGCAAGTGTCTCCTCCACCATTGGCATAGCTAAATAGCCATGCTGTTCATTCCCCATGATGGCCAAATAATCCAACGTCCCAGGGTTATAAATACAGCAAGTGTATGGTTTTCTCCAGAAGCGTGATATTTCATGCACTTCTGGAAAAAAAAGGGGAGCTTTCTGTGGTGTGAGGGAGATTTATATTCACTGGGGAGAAAGCACTCATCCAGCCTGCTACAAGCCACTTCCTCTTCCCCGGTCTTCTAGCTTAAAATTTTCAACTGCCCTAATAATCACTTCAAGCAGCTCTTTATATGCTTGAGAGCTGCTCTCCATTTTTGGTGCAATGGCACCCCCTTCTGGCTCCTCGGAGTCAGAAAGGGTGGTTTGGCTTTCCATAACGGAAGGAGGAGTCACTACGCGAGCTCCAAAATCCAGCAAAGAACCAGACCTGGAAGACAGAGCAAGAGATAGAGCAGCACTCATCTCCGGCTCCTCTTCCACATACATACGAAATCCCCAGGACCTGAGCCGACTGGCTACCTTGGCAGTGGCCAGCCCAAATCTGCAACGCACTGAAACTCCCTTTGGCCGAGAAGAGAGCAGCCGCGAGCTGAGCTACCTGCTTATTAGGTGTTCATAATACACACAATCAGCCCTCTTGAGGGCTGCCCTGGTGTGCTCCATTCCTAGACACTTCACACAGAAAATGTGTCCATCCCCCATGTGATGAAACAGGAGCAAGGTGTGACACACTTCCTAAATTCTCTCTCACTCATACTTTTCTTTATTTTTCTTTTTTAAAGGGACAGAAAAGTAAAGAGAATTTTCTTTATTTTTTGGAAAATATAAAAAGGTTGTTTTTTATAAACATGCAGTCTCGCTGAAGATAATAAGACTTACGGCATGGGTCACAGGTGCCATTTTATATCATGTGACGCACTTAATTGCCATGTCAACTGATCACGGCAGGCCTATAAATAGGCATGATGTTACACAAGCTTCAGATGCTGGTTATGCATGAGGGTGCTTCCCACAGCATGAAGCTCACGCTACATTGAGTTCCCTTTGAAAGAGAACATTAGAGGGAGGTTCAACAGGAGAACTTCTAGCTACCTTAGCAAAAAGAATAATATCTTACGACACTTAAAAAGGGTTAAAGATAACTGCAAAACTGCAAAACAGTTCATCAAATCAGATGGGACCTATGGCAAATGCTCTTGTTGTCAACACACAGTTTGTCTTCGAAATTAAAGGTTCAAAAGAAAAGAAAGAGTGACTGACATTCCTCTTAACCTAAAGAATCTTTCTAAACTGTTTACAGGTGAAGGAAGAATGAATAATGAAACTAAATAAGGATTTATCCTCAAAAAAGCCAGGAAAGAATTGGCAAAACAAAAAGGGACAGTTGAAGGATCAGCAAAACTAGAAGTCATAGGAGTCCTCAAAGGACTAGTGTTACGTCCCAGGGTGTAAAGTTTTGCTATTGTTTATTCATGTAGTATGTTTATTGTTTTTTATATGTGTAAGTGTAATACTATTGTCTGTGTGTATGGTCTTTCTGTTGTGGTGTTTTGTTTTCGATTGTTTGTGTCCGAACATATTGCCTGATTCCCACCAGTTGCAGATTATGGTGATAATCAGTCTCAGGCATGGCTTGGTTACTCTAAGAGAGGAAAGCAGTTAAAGGCATTGAGAAGACTGGCAAAGAGCAGAGATCCTGTCTTGTTGTGGCTGGCAATCTCTCACCTTTCTTCCATTCCAGACAATGAATACGTTTACATAGACAGCAGTAATCTAATTATTGACCTTACTCTGAGTAAGATAATAATGTGATTAAGGTGTTTACATGAGTCGCTTTTAGAATACTCCTTTCATGTACCCGTTTTACATGTTATAGAACATAATTAGATTAACGGCACACATCATTACGTCACCGCACCACGCCGTGCGACGTCCCTCCAGAATTTCACATATCAACATACAGTTCGTCCTCGTTATGGTACCATATACAGTTTTGGGTATTTTTGTTAAAAATTTTTACGAACGCTTTAAGTGCAGTTAATTATTCTCTATATAGTAGCTGAGATACATGTATTTTTCCCCACTACAGGCCTATAGTAGGCAAGTATGCGGTTTGGGACGCAGCCGCAATCTCTTGTTCGCCGTAAAATGTTGAGCACTGCCGTGTGGGTACGTGTCCTGTCGTAAAATGTGGTGAAAACTCTCACAGGATGTTAATAATGTGATTAAGGTAATACACGTCGATAATGCAACTAAAACAGGAGTACTCCACATGTCTTAATTCGATTAGTGTTTACTTTGAGTATGACCTTAATCAGATTAAGGTAATTAAAAATTGCTGTTTACATGGTAGTTTCTTAATCACAGTATTGTCTTAATCGGGTTAATAGTGGATTATTGTTGTCCATGTAAACGCAATGAATGTGTTTAGATTCAAAGAGGGAAACGATTGAATTGTTGTATAGACCTAGTTGACTGCATATTTTTCTAATATCTTGATATTTTCTCAATACAAAGATACTAAATTTATTGTTTCTAAAATTCTGTATTTTCTTTTGTTTAATACTGATAATTCCTTTGTAAATATGGTCTAGATGTGCAGGGAGGCAAGCACCATTTACTTTGTGATTACCACCCTTTTCTCCTGTTTTTGTTAGAAAGAGAAGCTAGGAAAGTTTTGTTATTTTTTTATTCTTTTGGTTTTTAGATTAAGAGAGCTTCCTCTGTTGGGTGTCAGTGGGTGTTTTTTGTTTCTTATTTTGGACTGGCCTCCTCCTGAAGACTGTTGCTTCCTTTTAAGTTGTTTAATAAATCTTTTCATTTGAACTTTGAAATCCTGTGTGTGTTAAGTGCTGGAATGTAGAAGGGCTCAGGTACTTTCTATTTTTCCTTTCCTTGTGCTTTCCGACCCCTAGGCTGAGGAGAAATGTAAAAACTAGAGAAATGTAGAGACAGTGGTATTAAGGAAATACTCCTATTACTGACAACAAGCACTAGAGAGATTTATATGCTTGGGTAGTAAATGGGATTTCCAATGCAAAGCACAAACCCATACAGCACAAAGCAGAATGGGAACAAATAACGAAATTTAGGAAAGACATAAAAATCCATGCTTTCCATCAAGTTAGCCATACAAACCAAGACAATGATAGATAGATAGATAGATAGATAGATAGACAGATAATTTATTGGTCCTCAAAAAGAGGAAATTTGTTTCCACAGTGGGTGCGTACAAAAACGCAACAACGTCATACATATAGACCATCATAAACAATCACAGGCATAGAGGGGAGAAGGGGACAAGGAGGAAAAACACCAGGATCATCAAACTACAATGCATCTGACATCACAATGGCTGAGTACCTGTGTGTTTAATGCTCGTATAGCCATAGGAACAAAACTCCTACCATAGCTAGCCTTTCTGCACATGGGTAGTCTATATCTGCGGCCAGAAGGAAGGGGGTTGAAATATTGATGAAGTAGGTGGTATGGGTCATTCAAAATGTTATGTGCCTTCCGGAGCGTAAATGAACTAACACAGTCTGATAAATTAGGGATGGGAATACTAATAATTTTTCTTGCTAAATTAGTTATTTTCTTAAGTTATTAAAACTTAAGTATAAGTTTTTCTTATTGGTTACTGTTAGCATATTGAAAAAACAAATGGCACCATACATGAGAACTGGTTCAATAATACTTCGGTACAGAAGAAGAAGCAGACTAGGCTGAACAGACAGTTATTTATGTTTACGGATAACTGTGAGTCTCTGTTGACAGCACTTGTAAATACCTAGAATGTGCTGATTGAAGTTGAGATGTTTATCTAATGTAATGCCCAGATATCTGAAATGCTCCACACTTTCAACCATCTCTTCATTAATGGTAATACTGGAAGGATGGGTAAATGTTTTGGAAGAGCCGAAAACCAGTTCCTTCGTCTTTTTGATATTAAGGTGGAGAAAATTATCATCACACCATGTACTAAAATGTGTTATGGAGCGTTGATAGTCCAAAAAAGAATCATTGTCCTTATTTAGCAATGCCACAATGGCAGTATCGTCTGCATATTTAAAGTAATGAGTGGCGGTGACTGGACTCTGACAGTCATTTGTATAGATAATATAAAGAAGTGGACTAAGTACACACCCTTGAGGGGCACCAGTGTTGAGAACAATAATGGGCGATAATGCATTGTCCACCTTTACCACTTGTGGTCTATTAGAAAGGAAATTATAAATCCAATGTACTAGTGGTGATGGGACTTGCAGACACTGAAGTTTCTTGATTATCTGATGACGCTGAATTGAGTTTAAGGTGGAGCTGAAGTCAATGAAAAGAAGTCTGGCATAGTTTCCAGAAATATCCAGTTGTTGAGTAGACAGTGCAAGAGACAAGCCACTGCATCCTCTGTACCTCTCTTCTGTTTATATGCAAATTGGAGGCAGTCCAAAAAGGGTGAAACATATGGAAGCATAATTTTTTGAACCATTTTCTCAAAGCATTTCTTTATGATTGAAGTTAGTGATACCGGCCTGTAATGATTTAACTCTGTTGGATGAGGTTTTTTGGGAATAGGAATAACAACTGATGTTTTCCATGCGACTGGTATTGTTGAAGTACGAAGTGATTGAAGAAAAAGAGAATGAAGAATGGGGGTTAATTCCAGAGCGCAGTTTTTCAAGACCTGACCTGGAATTCCATCTGGCCCGGGAGCCTTATTCAATTTGCACTTAATAAGCTGGAAATAGACATTCTGCTTAGTTAGAAGGGACTCATAATCCAGCTCTTGAGAAGGCAAAGAATCCAAAAGGCTATCACACTCTGCTGAAAAATCAGAGGTATCAAAACGGGCATAGAAATTATTAAGATTAGCAGCAAAGGAGGTGGGATCTGGTACAGAGACAGTCTGTTTAACGGCTTGTCCGGTAAGAGACCTGACTCGCTGAAAAGCCTGTTTGGTGTTCCAATTTGTTTTTATACTTCTTTTTAGCCTTGAATATTTCAGTTTTGATGTCCTGGTGTATGATTTTGAGACCAGCAAAGTCCTTTTGCTTAAAGGCAAGTTTTCTCTTGTGGAAAAGAGATCTTAGAGATTAGTTGATCCAAGGTTTTGAATTTGGGTATGTTCTGGTAGTCTTTACCGGTATCAATGAATCCATACAGAATTTAATGTGATCAGTAATAACTGAAGTCTGCTCATCAAGCTCTCCCTCAAAGACTTCCCAGTCTGTACACGCAAAGCAGCCTTGAAGGCATGCAATAGCATCTTCCGACCATTGAGGGACGCTGTGTGTTACTGGCCTGCATTGTTTCAGCCATTGTTTGATAAACAGGAAGTAAACGGATAACATTATGATCCGCTAATCCTAGTGGTGGGAGAGCTCTAGCTTTATAGGCGTCCGGGATATTACTGTAACATAAATCTATAGTTTTGTTAAATCTTGTTGGTACATCTACATATTGATTGAAGGCTGGCAATGCGTAATCAAGCCGACAGCTGTTGAAGTCTCCAAGAAGTAGTACTGGAGCATCCGGGTATTTGCTGAGCATAGACTGTGTATTATGCGCTATCAGCTCAGCCGCTGCCTTGACATTAGCGCTTGGTGGAACATAAACACAGCTAAGCACAACAGTCGAGAACTCCCTGGGGAGGTAAAAGGCACGGGCGGACTGGGTGAGCAGCTCCAGGTCCGGATTACAAGATTTCCCGTGTACTTTGATGTTAGTACACTTCCGCGAGTTGATGTACATACACACCCCACCTCCACGCTCTTTCCCCGAATTACTCGTTCTGTCTGCCCAAAAGATCTCAAAACCGTCCAGGCTAACCTCGGTATCCAGGACAGACTTATCCAGCCAGGACTCTGTTAAAGCGAGAACACATGCCTCCCTGAACGATACATCCGTAAGACATTTCGCAAGCAATAAGTCCATTTTGTGTTTCAATGAACGAACGTTTGAAAGGACGATTGAGGGTAGTGGAGGTTTAAAAGGACGCCTTCTAAATCTGCAACACACCCCACCTCGCCTTCCTCTTTTCCTCTTTAAGCCAGTTGTTCGTGTTATACCCAGCGGAATGGGATAGATGGGTTCAGTTGGCAGTGGATAGAGTTACGAAGAGTAGAAGTTCCTCCCGTGAATAATCGAGTCCATTCCCCGCTCTGACATCATTTAATTGAATACTCCAAACAGCGCAGTCACTAACAATCCATGTAGTTATAGAAATAATCCAAACCCAACTTGTCCAATTCCCCATGATGTTTCAGCCATAGAAAAACAGGCAAGCAACAACAAACAAACACACACACAACGCACCGACCGTGCCGTCGCAGCTAACGCATGCGCCGAATAACCAAGTACATGTACATAGTACATGTGATTGCTGAAGGAAACATGCAAGTAGATAATTTTCTTTATCATGTCAATACAGTCACAAAAGGTGACGCAAAACATCAAATTCAAATGTTGCATGATAAATTACATCCCCTTACTAGTAATGTTTTAGGGAACATGAGCAGAGCAGGAATAAATATTCCAAATTGGAGAGCAATCTACAGAGAAATCAAGTTGGAGTGTGACAAATGCAGAAAAACCATTACATCAAGAAATGCAGACTTTTCTAGCTTACCAAAAGACTGTAATGGTCAACAAGTATATATTTTGCAGGGCCTATAAGGCCTCAAACTCCATAAAAGAATTGTTACTTTTTATTGGCAGTAGACAATCGCACAAAACAAACCATATGGCCCACTAAGGCAGCTACAGAAAAATGTGTAGTACAATGCCTTCAGGATTGGTGTACATACCATGGATGACCACTAAGCATCAGGGCAGACTCATAATATTAGTGGAAAACTGGTGGAAGAATTTTGCAAGGAAAGGCAAATAAACCTGAATAGAGTGAAGAGGGAAGTCAATTCCTTATAATCCACCATCCAGTGGAAGAGCAGAAAGAAGGATAAGGGAGATAAAATACAGGTTTGTAAAGAATACAGATCAATCATGGGATATTAAAATTGAGTTATGTCTCCATTATCTCCATTACCAAAATCAGGCTACTCCAGAAGCTAACAAGACAAGCAAGGTCAAAACAAAGTTAAATCCACTAAAAGAGATAGAGTTTACATACAGAGAAAAGTAAAAAAAAAAAAAAAGAAAGAAAGAAAGAAAGAAAGAAAGAAAGTTTAAAGAAGCCTTAGGAACATAAGACACAGTCAAGGAAGTGACAGAATAACTGAAGCCAACGGACTCCAAACCTTTAGTATGGAAAAAATCGACTTAATCTGTTTAGTGACATACCTAAAAGGAATTATTAGGGTGGAATTCAGAACTAAAAATTGCATTGTATATACCACTGCCTTAAATCACAATCCAGCAAGGGCTCAAGGATCTCTAGGAAGCTCACAGATTGAGGAATTAGTGGTAGGAGAGCAATATACAATAAGAACGTGTGCAATCTGTAGGCAAAATGCTGCTAGATTGCATTGCACTGGACAAATTTGGCCCAGGCCTATTTAAAAAAAAATCACAGGGCTGAATGGGGATACTAATCCCTTGGATCCCCCAGCATAAGAGATAGGGTCTATAGTGATCTGTGGGAAGTGCAGGGAAAATCTGTGATTTGCGAGGCTCAGTATAGTCCCAAATGCGACTGCAGAAGGTGCATAACAGGCCTAAAATTGTTAGGAACCGCTTGTAACTGGGATGGAGAAACCATAGAGAAGTGTAAAAGATGTGAAGACAAGGAAAGTCAAGGATTCTTAGAAACCACTTCACTAAAATCCATCTGGATGGCCAGAAGGAGTTGTAGCCCACTAGGATTAGTGGAAGGGAAGGAAAAGACAGGAGAGATAATGTCCTCATTCTCATTTGATCCTAGCATGACCTTAAAATGAAGTAAAAGGGCAAGATTTGAGAACTGGTTAGGAACAACCCAGACTCAGGAAAATAAAAGGCTAGATTTAATCAATATCAAGTTTAACTTTGGCCTATGGAAAGAAATGTCAGTTTTTGCCGTCATAGGGCAGAAGGAGTGAGACAGCCCAGGTAGGAAGCACTGTCAGGAAGGATAATGGTCAGGACCAAACAGTTGGGCCTAGACTTACCTTACTATGTACCAGAGGGCAATAAAGAATATGGTGAATGGGTGACCTTAAATGGTCACAGACAATGGAAAGAAAAGACTAATCCAAAAGCAGACTGGACAGTCCAGACTGTGAAATCATTAGCTGAAGGATTCTTAGCCTCATCAGGAGGATGGAAAAAACAGCCACATATTTCTATGACAAAAGAAAGAAATCCCAACATAATGCAAGGGGTTACAAATCTTTCAATTCTAAATAGAGAGACATGGATTTGGTCTAGAATAATGGATATGGAAGTAGTCCAATTAGACCACAGACCAAAAGACGGGTGGGAGGGACGATCGCTTTTCCCCCTCCTCAAGAGATAATAATGAACCTCAGAGTTAAAGCAGAAAGAGATATAGCTAATTGCAGTAATCCAATTTACAATTACTTACAAGGTGTAACCATCTCCGTGTTCAAAAAGCCAGACACAGTCTAGAAGGGATTACTGGGAAAAAGCAGGCTTGTCAACAAGCTAAACATCCCCAAAAAGTAAAAGGATAAAGGGGATGCAGGGACCCCTAAAAGGTATCTCTGCATGCTAATTGTCACAAAAACCATTTACCAGAATAGATTATATAAGGAAAACTATAACATCATGGACAAGTAAAGGAAGCTAAGACGAAAAACAAACAAGGGAAAGACAAGGAGCAGAAAAAGAAGGATGAGTCCAGATGCAAAGGAGGAGAAACAGGAATCTTGGGAGCAGTGGTACTACTTCTCCTAATGATAAGTATCACTTTTATAGGACTATCCTGTGATGAGACAATAACTACCATCTCCTGGGCAGAATGTAAGAAAGAAACATTAATCAGAAAGAGACACTGGCCACTAGGAATAATTAAAATAAGCAATAGAACCATCACAAAAATAGAAATAATAGAAACCATAGAGGCTCACATTAAAGCAAAACGTAAAGCAAAGGTCCGAGAACGGTGTGATAAAGAACACACCTCAAAGAAATCCAAATAAATAAGAAAAAATGTAGTCAAGAACAAGTGTGGATCCGGCGATCTACAAACGGGCATAAACTGGGCATAGAAACGAGGGCAGGATAAAAAAAAATAAAGGGAGGAGCAAAGATCAAAATCTTGGTATGGCTCTGGTGGGAAACACTGAAACTCAATACTTCACCTGGAATAAAGACACATGGGGCTTAAATATGTAAACTAACACAGGGCATACTGCAGAACAGCTGAGACACATTAGGGACAACCAATAACATTACAGGGGCAGAGACAGGACAGAAACCAAAACAAAAAACACATGGCAAAAGTAAACAAAGCACGAAAACCCGTAAGCTCACGCTGTCGTGTTGCGGGCTGTTGAGCACGTTGCTCACGCTTCAGGCAGTTCATGCCAGAGCTGCCAGAGCATTCAGCATGAGGGGAATTCCATGACATGTCGCTCCAGGGTTCCTGGTCCAAACCTGAGCTCACATTGTTCAAAAATTTGCAAGTAGGTAAATTGGTTATGCTAAATTGCATGTGAGTGTATAAAAATATGTGTTTGGTGCCCTGCAATGGACTGACAAATTCAGTTGCTAATGAATTCTCTCATCTTCCACCCAGTGTTCACTGGAAAGACTCCAGATCCACCACAACCTTGTCCAGGATAAAGAAGTTACTAAAAGGCCATGAGTGAAGTAACCTGTGTAGTTCACACCTCTGAGGTTGCTACAGTTTACTAAGGTAGAGGTCTCTGAGAGTTTTTCAATATCATCTAGACCACTGCCTTTAAACACAAGCACTTGCCTTTAAAAACACACCTGCATTGAAAGCACTGAATTAAACATTTAATATGAGTCTAGTATGTTCCCACTATATTGCTGCATGAATAGTCCTAATTGCAATTCTCACGTTGCAAAGTTGGCTTAATATAGCAACACAATGGCTTCCATCCTCAGCAATCCTATTATTTTGTAATATATTTTTTTAGATGATGCACCTACAGTTTGCTTAATTGCTACATTTGCTTAAGGTAGTTAAGTCTAATATACTAAATAAACGACATGAACTAAGCTTAATAATTAGGATTTATTCACATGATTTGATTTGACTACTTTTCGCAGTCTTGACAGCAACGGCCAGACATTCTGCCCTCCTCATCTTGGTCCAGAAATTGCACATATTAAACTTGATGGCACTTTTCCATTTATAACTTTTCAATATCCTGCTCTATTTATTATGGATGCAATCACTATACAAACAGAAAACAGAAGAAAGTAACTGAGATTATTATTATCCTCCAGAGACCCCGGCCATTTTCTTGTGTCCTCTGTAGTGGACATTTTGTTTTGATGCATGTCTTTTGACTTTTTTGAGCTACTCTAGCAATTCCTGCTGCACAGAGGACATCATAGGCTTTCTAGTGATATGTCATGTTATAGGCTGGGATGCTAGGAACAACTTCTTACACTGCATCAAAAATGGCCAGCATAGGAACAAACACATTTTATGGAAAGAAGAGAGATAACTAAAATATTGTATTTTTTTATTGGTTTATTTATTTATTTATTTATTTATACTATGATTAGAACATATATTTTTGTTTATTAAAGTGTCATGAATAATAAATTTAGTTCTGAAAGCAGTTAAATTGTTTGTGTTTCAAAATCTTAGCCTTTTCCTGAATGTCAATTATAGTGGACACCAGGACCATCTTAATGTACTTAATTACGCCATGTTACACACACACACACACACACACACACACACAGACACACTATTCACTACAACCAGTGATAAATTATATTTGTCAATGATGATTTATCAATGAAGCTTGAAGATTATCCACATGGTATCATGAAATATGCAATCTGGCTAATAATGAGAAGTTTGTACTTTTGATTTTGACAAATTGTATGGACATACTGTGCCCTCCACTAATATTGGCACCCTTGGTAAATATGAGCAAAGAAGGCTGTTGTCACGATTTCCCCTTGAGACAGCGCTGCAGTTTGCAGTATGCTAGGAAAACCGAAGCACATGCACATGCACGAGCCAGATGCGCGAGCGCGTAGCGAACGCACGCGTTTCGGTTTTCAATGACAATGACTTTGCTTAATTTGGACACGTGCATTTTTATGATTATGTCCTGTCTCAGATAGGAGAAGACTCAGAAATGTTATCTTGGCAAAGGGAGGTAGCACAAAGTATTGACTAAAAGGGTGCCAATAATTGCTGCACACATATTTAACAAAGATATCGATTTTTTATAAACCTGTGTTTTGTTTGCAAATTGTTTGATATCCATGAGAGCAGAATATTTTTGTGAATATTTTTAACAAAAGATCAAAAGGTTAAACAATAAAGACAATTTTTCCAAGGGTGCCAATATTAGAGGAGGGTTCTGTATAACGACTATGCGTTCAATTTTAATAGAGAAGATACTATCATCCTTGCAATAACAAGCAAGAGAAACAATCCATAATGATAATTAGTTTTTGTTTTGTTTTTAAGTTTAATTTATTCTTGGATTAATATCAATCTACAGCCATAATCTGTTCATTTTTTATTTTCTGAGTTTGGCTGTCTGTTCAAATTAAAATGATCCTTTAGTCCACTATAGTGGACATGCTGTAAAATTAAAAATAAAAATAAAATTTAAAAAGTCAAAATTGTAGAATGTTTTTAACCCAAAATAGGTAGGAAATCAAACAAAACAAAAAAATTAGATGACACTTTTTTTCCTTGGGTCTCAGGGGGATATAATAATAATAATAATAATAATAATAATAATAATAATAATAATAATATCACCTAAAGCTAGGATGATTTTTGTTTTAGGGGGGCATTGCAAACAACGAGGAAAACTAACTTTTTCTGTAGCTGAATGCATTTGCAGCACATCACCTCTTTCCATTAGGAAATATGCTGTTAGCTGGCATATTAATATAAAAATACCAAATGTGTGAGGTTTGAATTGATTAACATATTAATCAATTACTGTTCCACAAAACAAAAACCACCACAATGGTAGTTTCACTCAAACTGACAAACACTTACTTTTCATATACAATGAAAAATAGGGATACAGGAGTTTGAAAAGTAGAGAGGTGTCAATTGAAGTGAAAAGACCAACATGCTTTCCCAAAAGGTTCATGGCATTCATGGATAAAACAACATAGTCTCTGCATTTTTAGGCTCTTTGTTGTTCTCAGTGCCTCTTCTGCTCTGTTTTACGAAATATTTTAACTTTACTATACTCTGTGTGATGTTTCCATTTGTTTCCAGTTTAGAAAATTTTTAAGCTACTCGATTCCTATCATATACATTCTCTACAGTTCAGCTCAGCCTGCTTATGGCTGAACATTTAAGTGAACATGAAGAGGCAACATGGTGTAGTGTCTTAGCACACATAGACAGCAAGGTTGTGAGTGGAAGCAGCTTTGTCAATACATGGTATATTAATGTCAAGTTAATGCCCAATCTCTCTGCATCAGCAAAGAAGGAAGATTAAATTCCTGATTTAATGTTGATATAATAATTATACAATAATATGCAGTATATTAATATAGGTAATAATTTCAGACAAGTAGTTACATTAACATTATTTTTCTTTGCATCTAATGTGACTAAAATGATGTCTGGGTAAAATGGCAACTGATTAGATACAAATAAAACCTTGAATAAAAGTCAATTAAAATGTGCCTGACTTAAAAATTGCCCATATTAAAAGTCAGGTGATGAATCATGTGTATGCTAAACTATAACATCCACTAAAGTCCCACTTGTTATTTATTCAGATTGAAATGACTATGTTGTGTATGTGCAGATCTGTTTTGGCCAGTGAAAGATGATCAAGGATGTGCAACAAGTCATCAATAAGTGAAGTCATTTTAAGTGACATTTCAGTAAGCAAGGACATTTAATTTAGAACAGTGGTTCCCAACAGGGGTGCCATCTGATGAGCACAGGGGTGCCGTGTAAAACTCCTTCAAACATTTCGAAAATGCTAGACTGTGTATAAAACATTTAATATATATGATCAATATGAATAACACAGACACAGAAATAATAAGACAGACACACACACACACACACACACACACACACACACACACACGCATAATAATAATAATAATAATAATAATAATAATAATAATAAAGTGTATATATATATATATATATATATATATATATATATATATAATATTTCCCTCCCCCTCCACCCCCTTGCTGACCTGTCAGCAGCACGTCAACATCAGTATGCATAACATATGCATGTGTTTTATCCTAATGATTAGTGTGTGACGATGCCTGTGTAGTGCAAAAGAATATGGACAGATTTCTTAAAAGAAAAGCTCCAGATGCTTCTGGACCATCAACTTCATTCTCAAGTAGCTAACGCTGTCTAACATTAGTGCTTGTGTAGGGTGGCACACATTTGTTTTTAAATTTTCAAAGGGTGCCATGAAAAAGGTTGGGAAACGTTGATTTAGAAAATATATTTGCCATTTATTCCCCTTGTAATTTTTTCATTTCATCCCTGAAATGAGCTCCCATCCTGAGAGGAGCTAAGAATTTATAAATGTAAAGGAGGAGCAATTAATGAAATGGGAAGCACCCAGTAACTCAAGAAACCAGGAAGTAAAACAGAAGAAGAAATGAAAAGAAGGAAATTATAGATATAGAACCTGAAAATCTGATCCGCTGATTTGAAAGCAATGCCTAAATGTTTGTTCCCATTACAAGTAATAAAAACTTCATCTGGTTAAGAATCTTAAATAACAAGTTGTTAAAAGGATAATCTGATATATGCAGCACAGAATGGAAGTTAACATGGTGTAATATGTGTTCATTTACAGTTGCCTAATGATTGAAATTGAAAATGTATTTTCTTTTCTTTTATATATTTATATATATATATATATATATATATATATATATATATATATATATATATATATATATATATTTTTTTTTTTTACGTGGGACTCAGACTTCCCACAGTGCATTTCTTTGGCATTAACGCCTGCAAAAACACAACATTTTCCTTTTACATGGTTTCTTTTACATTAAAAGGGAAAATGCTTAATCCCTTCTTCCATTTTAGGTTTACCTCTGATTGATTTGTATAAATAAGATTGCTTTGATGACACATCGATAAAAGATCCCTCCCCTCAAGCTTATAGACGGTATTTTCAATAAACTTAAATTAAATGCAGACTTTTTCCATTAAATCCATGAATGGTGCCTGCAATTCACTGATAAGAGACTTGACATGATACATATCAAAAGAACATCTGAGGCAGTTGGATCAATAAACGCAGATGTTTAGTCTAGTCTATAACAATGAACCAATTGAGAAAATAGGACCAACGTGACCAGTGCATTTATGTGTAGGTGACTGGATTAGTACTAATTAGGGCCCAAGCACTGAAAGTGTGCAGGGTCCTATTGTTGTCCTAAGGATTATTATTATTATTATTATTATTATTATTATTATTATTAGGGCCTGAGCAGGCCTCGGCCTGCACCTGAGGTGCTAAAGCCCTATTGTTTTTGGAATATTTTTTCATTATTATTATTATTATTATTATTATTATTATTATTATTAATAATAATAATAATAATAATAATAATAATAATAATAATAATATATGAAAAATTTAAACTCATTCACCCATTTTTAGGCATTTCTCATGCGTGAAAACTGACGAAACTTGGCACACACATCAGACCTGCATAAAATTTAAAAGTTATGTAGTGTTTAGGCTTGGGTATGGTCAAGGAGCTCAACAGCTTTTTTTGTTTGTTTGTTTGTTTAAAAAAAAAAAAGCATGCTCTGGATTTTGAAATACTCCTCCTAGATTTATGTGACGGGAAACAGACATGTCCAACATCATGCCAAGACATTGAAGATGCGAAACTGCAAACAGATTTTTTGATATATCAAACAGTGTTGCCATGGCGAGGCAATAAACTTATGGTATATAATGAGATCTAGTAAGAACTCATATCTTTGGTTTGCATTGTGTGATTTAGGTCAAAATTGAGATTTATATTTGGTATTTGGGACTGAACACATTGATGTGACTAATGTGGGGCACAGTCATAGCGCCACAAACTGGCAGCAGGAAGTGTGGCTGAAGCGCTCATATCTTTGTTGTGCATTGTGTGATTTAGATCAAAACTGAGATTTTTATTTGTTATTGGGGACTGATCACATAGATCTGACTATTGTGAGGAATGGTCATAGCACCAAAAATTGGCAGCAGGAAGTGTTGCAGTAGTAATCATATCTTTGCTGTACATTGTGTGATTTAGATCAAAATTTTAAATTTTATTTGTTATTGGGGGCTGATCGCATGGATGTGACTTGCAGGGCACGGTCATAGTACTACCAACTGGCATCATGAAGTGGGGCCCTTTCTACATACTGTGGAATAGCACTTCCATTTTTACCTGAATTAGTTCAAACTTGTCTAGAATAATGTCAAGACAATGTTGTTGTGAAATTGGTAAGGATTTATTGGTAACTTTTATAATGTCGCCATGGCAATCAATGAATGTTATTATTCCTTTCTTTATACTGTATATTAGGTGCATTTTGAGGCACTTGTAGTGCTTAAATTTACATGATGTTTGGCACACACATCAGAGATGTTAACCATTATGCCTAGGTAATAGTTCACATGGTGGTTTGTGGGGGTTGCCAGTTGGAAGGGAGGGGGGTTGTGCTGTTTTGCCCTCTTCAAAATATGCATTTTTGGGATGCTCTGTAGCACATCACTTTTCAGCTACAGTAATATATAGAGTTCATCAAACCAGACAATTTTGTGCTCACAGTCTTAAGCTCCGCCCAACAAGAAGTCATCTAGGAAGTGGGTATAACTAGGTCATGCTTTATTTTATCAGCTTCAAATTGTGCATGGTTACCAATTGGCCATTCCTGATTGAATCAAGATGGCAATTATAAGTCATAATTATAGCACCACCTATACTAAAATAGTTACGCTGCACTTTGATGTAGAATTTATATGGATGTTGTCATATCACAGGGCGCACAGTGGCTTAGTGGTTAGCACATTCGCCTCACACCTCCAGGGTCGGGGGTTTGATTCCCACCGTGGCCCTGTGTGTGGAATTTGCATGTTCTCCCTGTGCTGCGTCATAATTATAGCACCACCTATACTAAAATAGTTACGCTCCCTGTGCTCCCTGTCTCCCTGTCTCCCTGTGCTGCGGGGGTTTCCCCTGGGTACTCCAGTTTCCTCCCCCAGTCGAAAGACATGTATGATAGGTGGATTGGCGTTTCCAAAGTGTCCATAGCGTATGAATGGGTGTGTGAATGTATGTGATTGTGCCCTGTGATGGACTGTCCAGGGTGTACCCGGCCTTGTGCACGATGCTCCCTGGGATAGGCTCCAGGTTTCCCGTGACCCTGAGAAGGATGAGCAGTATAGAAGATGGATGGATGGATGTCATATCACAGCAAACCAGCGACTCCATTTCCCAGAATGCACCACCAACTACAAACATGGCCTGCACTTCCCACACACATACATGTTCACCTTCTCCAGAGTTCTAATCAGAGACATCTGTTCCCATTTACATTCCAATCACACCACACATAAAAGAGACTGTTCGAACACTAAGTACACATAGTTGCCTTGTCTCTGTCATTAACCAAGCCTTATACTGTGTTATTCTGGGGTTTTTTACTTTAGTTACGTTTACGACTTCATCTCTTTTTGCTGCTTGCCTAATCGCCTGAGCTGTTCATGATTATTGTCTTCTGCCTTATCCTTTGGACTTCTTCTTGTTGTTGTTGTATTAAGCTGCCATACCTGCATTTGCTTCTGTCTGCGCCTCCATTACGTGACTGATATCTTTAAGGTTTATCTGGGGTACCTCACCATGAGGCACTACTGAAAAGTAGTCTACAAATTAACATGCAATATTAATCTGAATACGATCTGATGATGTGTCATTAAGGGGTTGCTTTGGCAATGAATGATGGCATGCCAAATAGGAAGTGGTAATAAGTCTGTTCTGATTAGGATGATGGGTTTCAAACTTCAAGCAGATACTCAGTAGCAACTCCTGTTTATACCAACAATGCAATTACAAGTCACTGATATAGCGTCACCTATATTGGAAAGGTGTTCTGCACTTTGATCTTCTAGTAGACCTTTCGTCCAATTCGCTTAAAATTTGCATACACAAATGCTCAATAACCTATTATGGTGTAAAGGTATCGTTCATGTGTTGAACCGGTTTTCCATGGCATACATGCTTTGAAAAATAGTCCACAAACTTTTATGTTGAAGCCATTCCTGGTCAAATACAGTGATTACAATGAGGTATCGTTATAAATCGATTGTCATTTTATTTTATGTCATTTATTGTCTAGCTTCCATATTACATTAAGAAAACACTGATAATGTGCATCTACACAAATCAATATTAACACCACGCTTTAAAACTGAGACATATGTTTGTCAGTTTGCTCTGGCTACAACATGTGAGGGCCCTACGTCCCCCTGTGACAGGGGGACCCCTCATTATTATTAGGGGCCTAGCACTGAAGGTGAACGAAGGTGAACCCCTATTGTTTTCATTAGTTTTCTTCATCTTCCTCTTATTAGTATTATTAGTGTGAGATTTATTTCTCTGTTTTATATTTTGTATAAGAGTTTTAAATGCTTTATTTTACTGTAAATGTTTATGTGCGAGTAGGCTATGTTATGAGTCATTTATATTTCAGTATAATTGTCTTGAGTATGAGAAGTAGTGCTGTTGGGCTTGTGTGAGTGACGTACTGAGTTCATGTTGGGGTCGGAGGACATGTGCAAGGGGAGAACGTGAAAAAGTTCATGTCAGTGATCCATGAGGAAATGTAGCTCTGACAATAAAGTTAGTAAAATCTTTATTTCTACGTGTGTATGCCTGCATTATTCAAACCCGTTTAGAGATTGGACATTCGCAAGTTCTCCTTAACCCCTCTTACACTAATTGGTGGCAGTGGGTTTGGAAGGTGTGCTTCGGCATGTGAGGAAAGTTTTCGGCAGGCACTACATGCGATAGATGCGGCATTACGGCGTTCAGTACACTGATATCAAGTTGAAGTTTGAAACCTGCTAAATTTCAACGTCGGCTTCTTCCTGTGTTTACACAGTGGTAAAGTTTATCGTGTGCTGTTCATGGCAGAGTCGCATGTGAGATGTGTGCATGGACTGCAGCGGATGACAGACGGTAAATTTGGCCTAATTGGATGGACTTTTGAACATGGACTTTTGAACATCACTAGTACCCTTTCAAAGGGAACTTCGACGTTGCGTTTATCTGTATCTGAAGCTTGTGTAAAATCATGCCTATTTATAGGCCTGCCATGATCAGGTGACATGGCAATTAAGCACGTTGCATGATATAAATATGGCACCTGTGAACCACGCCATCTGCCTTTATTATCTTCAGCGAAAGACTGCATGTCAGTTGTTTGTGTAAAGAAACAAAAAGACGCTTCATTGCCTCGCTATCTTTTCTCAAACTCTCAGAACTTTTCTATCCCTTTAAAAAAAGAGAAGAAAAAAAAGGAATGAGCGAGAGAGAAAAATATGAGTGAGAGAATTCAGGAAGTGTGTTACGGCTTGCTCCCGTTTTATCACGGGGAATAGTGCACACTTTCTGGGTGAAGTGTTTAGGAGTGTAGCATGTGATGGCAGCCTTGAGAGGCTGCACATTTTAATGCCTACATTAAGCAGCTTGACTTGCGACTCGCGCTCTTCTCGGAAGCTGAAGCGAGTTGGGTTTCGGAGCCTCGCGGATTTGGGTCTCAGGTTCGGTGAATTTCTTATGGATCCGGAAGAGGAGCCGGAGACGAGCGCTACTCTATCTCTTGCTCTGTCTTCCGGGTTCAGCGCTCCGCTGTATTTTGGAGCTCACGTCACGACTCCTTCTTCCGCTATGGAAAGCCAAAGGGAAAAACACACACACACACACACACACACACAAAAATAATAGTAATAATTCCTCGGGATGTGCTAAAAACTGAGAGCAGCATATAAAGAGCTGCCTGAAGTGATTACTAAGGCTGGATGAGCCATTTTCTCCCCAGTGAAAGTAAATCCCTCACACTGCAGAAACTCCCCTTTCTTCCAGAAGCACATGACAAAATATCAGGCTTCTGGGGGAAAACCATGCATAAGCCGTATTCATAACTCAACGATGTTGGATTATTCGGCCATTGTGGGGAATGAACAGCATGGCTATTTAGCTATGCTGAAGATGCTGAAGGTGGAGGAGGCGCTTGCGAGCTACCTCTCTCCATCGATGGCAGGTAATTAGGGGGGCCAGCTTTGCCATCCAAGCCATCGTGTAAGGCCACCATGGCATTGGTGGGCAAGGCCTATGCAGTAGTAGTCTTGCTTCTGGGTCACTGCAGACAATGACAGTGTTGCAGACCTGCTGAGTGAGCTCAACATATGGCAGCATTCAGCCAGTTCCTTCCCTGTTGTCTCGAGCTCACCTGGGCATCTACGAGTGGAACCTGGGGCAGCACTAGTGCGAGGGAGACACAGAAGGCGAGTATGGCAGCCCACCAACCCCCGCAGACAGCCAGGGGAAGCCAGTCGAGGCCTGCTACTAGGCCTGATCTAAGAATGGTCATAAAGGCCAAGCAGGCAAAGAAGAGCAGTCCTGAGGGGCTGTGGAGGGACGTATCAGGGGACATGAGGTTGTTAGGGCAGTTAGCCCCCAGTGCTACTGTAGGGCCTCCCCTAGCCAAGGTGGTCCCCAAGTTTTCAGTGTTTTCTGGCCATCGAGCTGTCACAGGGCAATGAAAATCTGATTCTTTCCCTTCAATAGAACGTGGAATAGTTAACGTCACTAAAAGACCATCTGGCAGTGTGGAAACTACTGCCAAATGTGTCTCTATGGGTTCTGTCTACAATAGAAAAGGGTTACCGGGTCCAGTTTATAGCTCGACCCCCCCCAGTTCAGAGGTGTGCTCATCACAGTAGTCAGCACAGACCAGAGCCCGATGTTAGTGCAGGAAGTAAGATCCCTCTTGGACAAAGGGGCCATAGAACATGTACCTCATTCCCTGAGGGAGGGAGGTTTTTACAGCCATCATTTCCTGGTCCGCAAAAAATAGAAGTATGCAGCCAATTTTAGATCTGCATCATCTGAACTGTACTCCTCAGACATACAGGTTCAAGATGCTGACGCCCAAACTTATTGTTCCACAGATTCAGTTTGAGGACTGGTTTGTGACGATAGATCTAAAATGTGCATATTTCCACATAGAAATATCACTAGCTTTATCCCCTCACACCTTTACAAAGTGCATGCATGTCACTCTGGCTCCATTGTGACTCCAGGAGATCCGTGTACTAAACTACCTGGATGACTGGTTAATTCTAGCACGATCCAGGGAACTTGCCGATCAAAATCGAGATGTTGTTCTCGCCCACATGAAGAGCTTGGGGCTCAGGTTGAATCTCAGAAAAGTATGCTTTCCCCAGTGCAGTGGACAACTTTTCTAGGGGTTGTAAGGATTCTACTATGATGAGGGCATTTCCATTCCCAACATGCATAGGGTCAATCCTATCAACACTGAGCAAGATAAAGCTGGATCTTGGGAGACTATTGGCACTTATGGGCCTATTGCACAGGAGACCGTTCAGTGGTGGCAGAGAAGGTGGGGGTTTCATCCAAGGACGAAACCTCAGAGAATAATCACTGTCACGCGGCGATGCCTACATGCTCTGAGAATTTGAGTGTCCCCTGTTTCTAGCCTTGGGTGACACTCTAGGGGTGTCTCCTTAGCGCAAAACTTTAATGACAGACACCCCCCTCACGGGTGGAGCGCGGTCTTAGACAGCTGTCCAGCTCATGGTCTCTGGTGCGGCCCTCATCTGGAGCAGGGTGGCTCCATCCACAAGTGGTGGAGTCCATATGGCCAGGTTTGGCCAAGCGGGATTGCATGTGTTCGCCTCCGAGGAGACAACACACGGCCCGCTGTGGTTCACCCTCACTCCTCCCGCACAATTAGGGCCATGGTTCACATGTGGCCGAGGTCACATCTGTACGCTGTTCCCCCCATCGCTCTGCTCCCACAAGTTCTAGCGAGAGTTCGCCAAGACAGTCCATGTCTGCTGCTAGTAGCACCTTATTGGCCAGCTCGAATATGGTTCTGAGAGATAATATCCCTGCAAGATGGCATTCCTTGGGAGATTCCCATCTGCAGGGATCCACTGTCAACCCAGTGAACTGCGCAATAGCTACAGTCCTGGAATCCTTACAAGAACATTTCTCAGCAGGGTGGGCTCCTTCAACAATCAGGGTTTACGTGGCCGCAATTTTGGCCAGCCACGCCCCGTTGATGGAGCATCTGTGGGGCAACATCCTCTAACTTCGAGGTTTATGCGTGGTGTCAGGTGGCTGAGGCCCATCAGCAGGCCGTGCATACCTTCCTGGGACCTTCTGTGGTCCTGGAAGGTCTGTCAGGTGCCCCATTTGAGCCTTTAGAGTGGATCTACTGACTCAAGCCGGAGAGCTGATTTATCACCCTCGGCCAGAACTATGGAAACTGTGGGTCTGGACCCTGAGGGGCACCAGCTTATAGATTCTGGACTCACAACTGAGATTGTAGAGACCATGTTAAATGCTAGAGCACCATCCACAAGGAAATTGTATGCGCTCAAGCGGCAGCTTTTTGTCTTGTGGTGTGAGGAATGTCGGCTAGACCCAGTGAACTGCGCAATAGCTACAGTCCTGGAGTTCTTACAAGAACGTTTCTCAGCGGGATGGGCTCCTTCTACAATCAGGGTTTATGTGGCCACCATTTCGGCCAGCCATGCCCCTGTTGTTGGAGCCTCTGTGGGGCAGCATCCTCTAACTTCGAGGTTCATGCGTGGTGTCAGGCGGCTGAGGCCCATCTGCAGACTGCGCATACCTTCCTGGGATCTTTCTGTGGTCCTGGAAGGTCTGTCAGGGACCCATTTGAGCCCTTAGGGTCAGCCTCTGAGAAGCTTCTCACTCTAAAGGTAGCTCTTCTTCTGGCCCTGACATCTCTCATGCGAGTAGGAGGCCTACAAGCTCCCTCTGTTGCCCCTTCCTGCCTTGACTTTGCCCCTGGATTAGCCAAGGCCTTCCTGTATCCTATCCTATTATATTCGTAAGGTGCCTACATCGGCTGGCCACCCTGTGGTGTTGCAGGCTTTCTGCCCTCCTCCATTCCCCACACCGGAACAAGAGAGAATGCACCTGCTGTGTCCAGTAAGGACTCTCTGTACTTACGTCCACCGCTCCGGCCAGTGGCGTAAGTTGGAGCAGCTGCTGGTCTGCTTTGGCGGTGGCAGTAGAGGTGATGCTGTGTCAAAGCAGCGCATCTCTAATTAGATAGTGGAAGCAATTTCTATTGCTTATGAGGCGCGGTCTTGCTACGCCTCTGGGCATAAGGGCTCATTCCACTAGGGCGGTCACCTCCTTGAAGGCTTTGTCCAAAGGGGTATCCTTACAGGATGTTTGCGCTGCTGCAGGGTGGTCTACACCACACACATTCATTCATTATTACAGCCTGGATGTTCATTCCACTCTGGGCTCGAGTGTCTTGCAGTGACCCTCGGGCTTGGGTCTTTTTGAACAGGCCGTACCCTCAGTATGACAGAGTGGGTATTCCCGTTCCCATAGTGTTATGCTAAACACAACGTCGACGTTCCCTTTGAAAGGGAACATCCGGGTTACGCATGTAACCCTGTTCCCTGAGAAGGGAACGAGATGTTGTGTAGCTTTGTCATACCAGGGCAGGCCTGTGAATTGTATCTTCGCTTCAGATAATAGAGGCTGATGGCGCGGTTCACGGGTGCCATATTTATATTACGCGACGCGCTTAATTGCCACGTCACCCGATCATGGTAGGCCTATAAATAGGCATGATTTTACACACACTTCATATACCGGTCACGTGTGAGAGGTGCTTCCCATAGTGTTATGCTAAACGCAACATCTCGTTGCCTTCTCAGGGAACATGGTTACATGTGTAACCCAGACGTTTTATGCCATGGTTATTCTACAGACTGTTCCCCTGCATTCTGCTGGGATCTGAGTGCTTATTTATGTTTGACAAACATTATTTTTCAGACATTGACTTGCCACTTGAAAAATCCATAAATACATAAAGAAGAAGAAGTAGGAAAAAAAACGTTCTTTTAACAGTTCATTTTTGATTGTGTGCCGCCGGTGGTTTATTTTTCTTACTGTTTTCACAAGTGGGGACTTTTGTGTGTGTGTTCACTGTGGACAGAAAGGGATTAGAACTAGTTGGAGATATGAGTGAAGCGCATGCAGAGAGTGATCTGCCAGTTAATAACACGTCACAGGCCATGCCGCGGTTTAGTGGACGTTTCCCGCCTATATTTATGGGGGAAGGGAAAGAAGATTTTCTCCGCTGGAGCAGGTGGTTTGAAGTGACTGTGGAGGCTAGCACTGATTTTGATAATGACAAATTAGCCTAACTTTTTACCCCTTGCCTTGGTGGTACACATTTTAGTTATTGGAACAGTTTGCCCAGTGATACAAAAAAAGACTACAGACAGGTGAAAGAGAAAATGAAAATTTTTGGCCAAACAGTTTACCTGTCCATATTTGAGAGCTATGTGAATGCTCGTACACCTGGGGAAGCTGTTCAAGTTTTTGCTGCTGAAATTTTTCTAATATTATGGTTGTTTGACAGTTAGTAACTGTATTGCCAACTGTATTCCTGCTTTATACTTGTTTTATGTGTTTTAAATAAAAACATCTGAACCAAGTTGTCTCTCTTGTCTCTATATGTGGGGAACAAAATTAGAAGGATTTCTACCTATTAACATATTTTCAAATTAAATGTTTTAGTTTTAGTTCAACAAGTATTTAAAAAAAAATTCACATTATAAATGTATCCATTTCATTTAAGTTGGACCAACTTGTCATGGAATTCCCCATGAAAGTGCCGGAACATTCAGTGTACATGAACTGCCCAAATGACGTGTGTTTTGTTTTGGTTTTTGTCCTATCTATCCTATAATAATTATGTTATTGGTTGTTCCTAATGTCCTAAGCTGTTCTGTTTTATCCACTTAGTTTACGTTTAGTATCTAAACCCCTTGTGTGTCTTTGTTCAGGGCGAAGTATTGTTTCTGTGTTTTGCCACCAGAGACATACCATTTGTTCTTTGTCCTCATTTCCCCGCATTTTGATCCTGCTCTCATCCTCATTTCTTGGTTTCTGGTCTCTGCCTAGACTTGCCCTATTGCTCATCCCCTGACCCTGTGCCTGTTTTTTGACTACGTTTATGCCTATCAATTTGGATTTGTCTGCCTGTATCTTTAATAAAGCTTTAACTGCACTTGCATCCATCTCCCACCCACATTACATGACAGAATACTTCGCCTACAAAATGGAGGCAGCAGGAAAACAGAGGAGAAGTCACACCAAGAAAACCTTGCTAGCATTTAACTCAGTCCAGTTTACACAGTAAACTGCTCTTTGGTTATCCCGAATATTTCCTCATGGACTGCGAGGGATATTTTGTGAGATGACAGGACCCCAAGCCCAACAAGAAGTAGTGGCTGGGGTTCATCCTTTCCCGGCTCTTCAGCCCAGCCCACAAGATGGTCTCCCCTGCAGAGCTCCAGCCAAGGTCAACATGGTGACCTCATCTCCAGAGCCCCAGCCTGAGGCCCTCAAGGTGGTCTCCCCTGCAGAGCTCCAGCCAGAGCTCTACGTGGTGACCTCATCTCCTGAGCCCCAGTGTGAGACCGATGAACAGGTCTATCCAGCCATAATCCTTATAGAGGGCAACAAGGCAACCTCCCAGGTTCAGGTCCAGTTAGAGGATAATGGCACAGCCTACCAAGTTCTGTTCACACCAGAGGCTGACAAGATGGCCTACCAAGTCCTGTTCACACCAGAGGCTGACGAGATGGCCTACCAAGTCCTGTTCACACCAAAGGCCAGTGGCACAACCTCCCATGCCATGTTCCTGTCTGAGGTCAATGGCACGGCCTCTCATCCCATGTTCCTGTCTGAGGTCGATGGCATGGCCTCCTATACTATGTTCCTTTCTGAAGTTGACTGCATGGCCTCCTATGACATGTGTTGTATATAAAATATACATGAAATAAACATGAGGGAGACCTCGTATGAGTAATATGTAATCTTATTGAGAATTCACTGGGCTGGTGGACTGTAAGAACAGATGTTTACCTAAGACACAACACACAGATAAGCGAGACACAAACCATACATGTATTTGATTAGTGCGGCAGGCCTCAGAGTGTAGGTGGACGGTCACACACACACACACACACAGGCCTATGCCACCACGCACACACATACAGAAGGAAAACAGGACATTATAAGAATAATAAAAGGAGTATTGGATAATATAATGATGTTATGAAGTAGGGAGTACAGTAAACCACTTGCAAGCAGTATAACCATATATTTATATATAACAGAAATGTAGAGCAAATATGAAAGGAAATTATAAACCAGAAATACAGAAAAATGTGAAAGAAACTTACTCATAATATACTTGGAGGTGGGGAAGAGTCTTGTCTCACGAGAAAAAGTCAGGAGTAATACAGATGAAGGCCTTAATTTTTAAGAGAGAACCAAGAGGGGCCATTTATAAGGGTAGTTGAGTCATGTTGCACCTGCGAGATAACTGTGAGACCAAGGTCTCTCCGAAATGTTGTGTCTCGTACCTCTTTCAAACCCAATGGTGTTCGGAAAAGGCTCTTTTCAAAACATACTGGTAATTTTGATAAGCTCTTTCTAAAACACATTGGTGTCTGGGTCATCCTGACCCTAAGAAAACTGTATAAATAGAAGAGCTTCAGCTCTGGTTTTTTAGATCGCATTTTGGGACGTCTCAAACTGTGTGGATCTCGTGTGGTGGAACGGAACGAATAAACCTGGACCCTTGCTTCTTCTCACTCATGGCTGGTGTCTTATTTTTCTTTCTCCAATTGAATATGTGAGTATCTGTGTCTATGTTAAGTGTCTTCAGGTAATAGGCAAAATTTGAGCCAGCACATGTTCCTGCCAGAGGTCAATGGCATGGCCTCCCATGCCATATTCCTGTCAGAGGTCGATGGCACGGCCTTCCATGCCATGTTTCTATCTGAAGTTGATGGCACGGCCTCCTATAACGTGTTCCTGCCCAAGGCCGACAAGATGGCCCTGGCATGACCTACCAAGTTCTGTTCATGCCTGAGGCTGACGAGACAGCCCACCAAGCCATGTTCCAGTCAGAGGCCGACGAGACAGCCCACCAAGCCATGTTCCAGTCAGAGGCTGACAAGACAGCCCACCAAGCCATGTTCCAGTCAGATGCCGTCAAGACCACCCACCAAGCCATGTTCCAGTCAGAGGCTGATGAGACAGTCCAATAAACTTTGATCATGTCTGAGGCTGACAAGACAGCTTCCCAACCAGGTTGCCACCTAAGAACTATGGTGATCATGTCCCAGCCTGACCCAGGCGAGTGTGGGAATAAATTTAAGACACAGGAAAACACGAGGGTAACAGATTATGTAGTTTATTGAGAATCACTCTCATACACATAATATTCTGGGGAGGAAACAGGACTTAAATAATTTGTAGGTGAAAGGCCATATGGTGTGTTTGTAGCAAAGCTACTATTTTGATCAGAAGAAAGAGAAACAGGCCCTCTACAGAAGTTATGGGAAGAAGTTGAGTTTCACTTTGAGTGGAAGCATGAACATAGGTCACCCACAGAATGATATGACAAGCGGGAGAATAAGGAAACCCTGTGAGTACAGGTGAAGTGCAGAGGCGTTCCAGCAGAGCTGTAAAATCGACGGCCAAATAAGCCAGCTGATGACATATATATTTACCCAGGCCTGTGAGATTGAGCAGCCGAGAGAGAGAAAGTCCAGCTGCAGGTGGGCGTTAATCAGCTGGACAGAGATCAGAAAGAAAGGACAAAAATGAGATAAAACAGTAGTGGTAACACTTGAAATATATCCACATAAATACATGTACAAGCACATGCAAAGAATGTAGGAAACAGGTATCAATACATGACATGGAAAAAGCATAAAGTTGAAAAACACACACTCATACGATGTTTTGAGAAAAACACACACACCTACACACTCACAAAATGTTTAAGAGAAACACACACACACATATACTCACAGAATGTCTAAGAAGCACCAAAAAACATATAAACAGACTTAGAATTAGAGAAGAAATATGTGTTACATTTATTAATAATAAAAATATATCTGACCCATAATGAAGAAATGATAAAAATATCCAAATTATTCAGGACAACGGGTAATGAGATGCGCACAACTCGATTACCAGAAGTGGGAATGGCAGTAAGGCCTTGGAAAATGTTTAAAATACTCAAAAGTAAAACATGAAGATAAGGGGACATCCAATGGCTAAAAATGTGTTTTAAGGGGATTTCAGAGCGAGAAAAGTTAGTTCTAATGGTATTTTAAAATGAGAGAAGTAGGTTTTAAGGGGAATCAGAAAAAGACATTAAAAAAAATTTCGGGATTTCAAAAGAATGAGATAATGGGGTGTAACCTAAAGATAAGACTGTATAAATAGAGCATTGAGTCTGTGCTTAGATTCAGATCACTTTTGGGATGTCTCACTGAGTGGATCTCATGTTGTTTTTGGAACAATAAACTGGATTTTTGCTTCTCTCATCTATCTTGTTCGTGGCTTTATTTTAATCAGTAAATTGAGGATTATTGTTTGACTAACTAGAGGAAATTCACCTAACTAGTCGGTTTAAATACGACACAAGCCTGTCGCTGACTCACCACCTACTTTCAGCCTGTATGCCCTATTTCTGCTCCCCGGCTCGCCCAGAGAGAAAAAACACTCCCCCAATCCCATCATCCATTCCCTGCCAGTGGGTGGGGGGAATGGATGGTGGGATTGGGGGAGTGTTTTTTCTCCTGCCAGAATGCCCTTGTGGGGGGACTCTCATGGAATTCACCTCCCCTGAATGCTCCAGCACACGCAGCATGCACTTCTGGGTTTTCAATGCCTGTTTTTACATTTGACACGTGTTTTGTTTTGGTTTCTGTCCTGTCTCCACCCCTGTAATCTTATTGGTTGTTCCTAATGTGTCTCAACCATTCTGTGTTATCTCCTTAGATTACATTTAGTATTTAAACCCCTTATGTGTCTTTGTTAGGGGTGAAGTATTGTTTCTCTGTTTCACCACCAGGGCCATACCAAACCTGCCTTCTTTGTTCTTGTTTCTTGTTTGTTTTTATCCTGCTCTTGTCCTCATTTCTTGGTTTCTCGTCTCTTCCTAGTTTTGCCCTTTTGCTCGTTGCCTGACCCTGTGCCTATTGATTTGGATTTGTCTGCCTGTATCTTTTAATAAAAGCTTTAACTGCACTTGTATCCATCTCCAACCCACGTTACATGACAACTCAATTACATCTCATTGCATGAATCAGTTTTTTATTATTTGGGGCTATACATGATTATTGGATGGAAATCCTGCCCTCAATTAAATTGTGTTCATCCAATTAGTTATTTTTTGGAGTGCTCCAGTATGTTTGTCTGTGTCTGTATCTATTTTATCTCATCATTTTGAAAAAACATTGGGCTGGGGAATATCAGAAGCATTTGCAGTGTCAGCAAAGTTACCTTCATAACAACAGGCAGGGGACACAGGAGGAAATTTAACATTGTTTCTATTGTAATATTTTATTTATATTAATTTAATATTATTACAGCCCCAATTCTGTAAAAATGTAAAAAAATTGTATTCACCCTGTACTATATTGAAAACACACTGTTAACACATTACAGGTGCATCTAAAAAAATTACAATATCATGGAAAAGTTAATTTTTTTAATTCAAAAAGTGGAACTTTCATATATTCTAGATACATTACACATAAAGTGAAATATTTCAAGCCTTTTTTTTGTTTTAATCTTGATGATTATGGTTTACAGCTCATGGGAATCAAAAATCCAGTATCTCAACATAATACAGATATGTCGACCTGAGAAGAGCTCTGATAAGCTAATTAACTCAAAACACCTGCAAAGGTTTCCTGAGCCTTTAATCTCTCAGTCTGGTTCAGTACACACAACCACAATCATGGGGAAGTAAATTTTGCATTTCATTTGGAAATCAAGATCCCTGGGTCTGGAGGAAGAGTAGAGAGGTACAGAATCCAAGTTGCTTGAAGTCCAGTGTGAAGTTTCCACAGTCACTGATGATTTCACCTGCTGGTATTGGTCCACTGTGTTTTCTCAAGTTGTAGCCATCTACCAGGAGATTTAAGAGCACTTTATGTTTCCATCTGCTGAGAAGCTTTATGGAGATGCTGATTTCCTTTTCCAGCAGGACTTGGCACCTGCCCACAGTGCTAAAACTATTAGTAACTGGGTTGCTGACCATGGTATTACTGTGCTTGATTGGCCAGCCAACTCACCTGACCTGAATTGTCAAGAGGAAAATGAGAGACACCAGACCCAACAATTCAGATGAGCTGAAGGCTGCTATCAAAGCAACCTGGGCTTCCATAACACCTCAGCAGTGCCACAGGCTGATTGCCTCCATGCCACGCTGCTTTGATGCAGTAATTCATGCCAAAGGAGCCTGCACCAAGTATTGAGTGCATAAATTAACATACATTTCATAAGGTCGACAATTCTGTATTATAAATTCTTTAAATTTTAGAATTATAAATTCTAATACAACCTAATTCTTAAACAGTTGGGACACTGTGTGAACTGTAAATATATACTGAATTTAATGATTTATAATTTATATATAAATAATAATATATACAGAATGTATGGTTCATAAATCCATATGTTATTCACAATAGAACATAGAAAACATCACGTGTTTAAACTGAGTAAATGTATAAGGTCATTTTGAATTTGATGGCTGTGTCACAATCTCGCCGGCAGATGGTGCTGCGGCAGAGACATGCATGAACCAGAGCGAGCACATGCTCGCGGGTTACATAGGAACCATGGCGACTTTGTTTACGATGGACACTGTTTCTGTTTTGTCTCCTCCTTGTTTAGTCATTGGTTGTTTTCCAAGGGTGTGTATCAATTGTTACCAGCTGTCAGTGTTTAAGGTAAATGACATTAGTTATTTAAGCCCCTCGTGTTGCTGTGCACTGCGCACAGTATTAAATGTGTAATGGTGCCACGCGGTAGTGTTTCCATGTCCTGTTCTAGTTTGGTGTTTCATGCCTCAGTTCTAGTTAAATGATAGACTCCATAAATGTGTAAATGTGTAGTTGTGCCACGCGGTAGTGTTTCCATGTCCGGTTCTAGTTTCAAGTTTGAATCTCGCTTCATAATTCGGACTGCGTATCTCTGCTCCTGTTTATTGAACTTTTTGTTTGGAATAAAGACTTTGATCTGCACTTGCTTCCGCTTATAGTCTCGTTACATAACAGAATACTGCGCCCACAACGCGGAAGCAGCGGATGAACATGGACGCCGCCGGGGCTGCCTCGTTTGCGGAGTGGTGTCGATCTTTTTATGAACAGAGTAAAGCGATAAACAAACACTTAGATCAGATCGATCGCTTAATGGAGCAAAGAGTGTTGCTGCCGCAAGCCAGGCCACGCATCACGTTGCCCCCCACACAGAGGACTACACTGCAGTACACAGGCAGCAGAGCCATGTTAATTACTGGGGCTTCCCACTGCCGGAGGACTACACTGCACTATGCAGGCAGCAGAGCCACCTAAATTACTGGGGCTTCTCGCTGCCGGAGGACTACACCGCGCAACACAAGCAGCGGGAGGCCTCAGCTATGAAGCTCCAGCCCGAGGTCAACGTGGCGACATCGGGGCCCCAGCCCGAGGTCAGTGAGCTCTGTCACGATCTTGCTGGCAGATGGCGCTGCAGCGGCAACTTGCACGGAGAGCCGGAGGTTGCGCACGTGCATGGACCAGAGCGAGCACATGCTCGCGGGTTACATAGGAACCATGGACACTTTGTTTACAATGGACATGTGCGTTTGTTTCTGTTTTGTCTCCTCCTTGTTTAGTCATTGGTTGTTTTTCGAGGGTGTGTATCAATTGTTACCAGCTGTCAGTGTTTAAGGTAAATGACATTAGTTATTTAAACCCCTCGTGTTGCTGTGCACTGCGTGCAGTATTAAATGTGTAATGGTGCCACACGGTAGTGTTTCCATGTCCTGTTCTAGTTTGGTGTTTCATGCCTCAGTTCTAGTTAAATGATAGACTCAATAAATGTGTAAATGTGTAGTTGTGCCACGCGGTAGTGTTTCCATGTCCGGTTCTACTTTCATGTGTCATGCCTCGGTTCTAGTTAAATGATAAACAGGCTTAACCACGTTTAAGTATGTTGTGTATGTGTTAGCCACCTTCATCCTAAGCGGTCTTGCTCTTGTGTCCTGTTTTGGTTCTTGCCTTGAATCTCGCTTCATAATTCGGACTGCGTATCTCTGCTCCTGTTTATTGAACTTGTGTTTGGAATAAATACTAAAAAAAAATGCACTTGCTTCCGCTTATAGTCTCGTTACATAACAGGCTGAACAAAAATTAACTTTTCCATGATATAATTTTTTTTTTAACTGCACCTGTACTTGATGTCCATCCATCTTCAACCACTTACTCCTTTTCAGGGTCACGGGAAACCTGGAGCCTATCCCAGGGAGCATCGGCACAAGGCGCGGTACACCCTGGACATGGTGCCAATCCATCACAGGGCACAATCACACACTACGAACACCTTAGACATGCCAATCAGCCTACCATGCATGTCTTTGAACATGGGGGAGGAAACCGGAGTACCCGGAGGAAACCCACAGCATGGGGAGAACATGCAAACTCCACAGAGCTGCAGGAATCGAACCCCGACCCTGGCGGCATGAGGTGAACGTGCTAACCACTAAGCCACCGTGCGCCACATATTTCAAATCTGATGACTGCAACACACACCAAAAAAGTTGGGACAGTCAACCCCCAATCAGAGACAGGTCAGGTCTTCGGGCAGGCCATGCTAGCCACCCGCACTCTCTGCTTACGCAACCATGTGCTTGTAATACGGGCAGAATGTGGTTTGGCATTGTCCTGCTCTGGATGGCAGCATATGTTTGTCCAAAATGAGTACATATCTTTCTGCATTAATGGTGTCCTCACAGATTTGCAAATTACCCATGCCATGGGCTCTGACACACAGCCATACCATGACAGATTTTGGCTTTTGGACCTAATGGTGATAACAGCTTGGATGGTCCTTTTCCTCTTTAGATCAGAGAACATGACTTCATCCAAAAACTATTTGAAATGTTGACTTGTCTGACCACAAAACACAATTCCACTGTACTACTGTCAATCACAGATGAGAAGGAGCCCAAAGAAGTCAGCGGCGCTTCTGGACAGTGTTCATGTATGGCTTCTGCTTTGTATATTAAAGCCTTAACTTGCATCTATGGATGCAGCAGCGAATGGTGTTGACTGACAAAGGTTTACCAAAGTATTCCCGAGCCCATGTATTAGTCCTAAATTGCCCTGTCCCAGCTTTTTTGGAACATGTTGCATGCATCAATTTCAAAATAAATGTTTACCTTCAAAAACTGCAGTTGATTAGGTAAAATAAATAATACCTTGTCTTTATACATTTTCTGTTTAAATACCAGTCAAAGTACCTTTTCAAAACACTCCTCTTTGTTTTTATTAGCATTTCCATACTGTCCCAGCTTTTTCAGAATTTGGGTTGTAATTTTACTGCATTGCAGTAAATGATAAATGTTTGTTTCTTACTTCCCCTTGCCAATACTGCACAAAAAAATGGGCTTAAATCCAAGAAAAGAATCATGTATTGCAACCAAACTCAACCTGTGTGCACATCTCATAATCCTCTGAATGTCACTTAGTTATGTCTGAGGTCTGCCTACTGATGTACACCATTTCAGCATCCTCACTACACGTACATAACTCAACTCTGAATACAGTGTCTGTGTGGGACCACCCAGCAGCAGAAGTGCAGAGGTTCCAAGCAGAAGTGGAGCATCAGGATGAATCATGGGAGCTAAAACAGTAGAAGTATGTCAGGATCAGGCTCCAGCATCACATCAAGTAGAAAGAGTGCATGTACAATTTGAAAGAGAGAGACCAGATTATTAGGTGTGTTCTTATCCTACAGTGGCTTAAACGTATGTACATTGTTAAAGAGTGCAAGCAGGTTTGGCAGGTCTAGCTATGAGCTTGACTAAAAGGGAGGGCCAGAAGGTAAGACTGGCATGAGGGCAATCTTGGAAATCAGTCTGCCACTCCACCATTAACAAACTTTTCGTGAGAGAAGATGAGATGACATCAAAATATCCCAGTTTACCATGATTTTCTATGCCCAAAATCTCCTTAGAGAAATCATATATAACTTCAAGAGATTGCTTCTTCAACTTCAGCATTGCTTGTGTGGCAGCACGAGGGGCAGGTGTGGCCATACTTTTAATATAGAAAAATTTAAGCTAATATAAGGGCCAATATAATCGCACTTAACTGACTACACCACCTTGGGAATTTCACCCAAAGAATTGGAATAAACCACCCACTAGGACATACACAGGTGTGAATCATCAGGAAGAGCCAGAGACATGGGTCACAATAAAGAACAAATCACTGTCTTAACAGCTCTTTGATAAAAACATTAAAAATTATTACAAAATTCATCCCAATTCCTAAAGCCACTAGAATGGATGACCCATGGCAGAGGGAACTGGGACTTATCACCAGAGGCAGGCTATAGTAGGCTAAATCATCCCCATCTAGGTAATCACTGCAGGTTGCAGATAGGTACAGTGGGGGAAATAAGTATTGAATGTGTCAACATTTTTTTCAGTAAATATTTTTCCAATTAGGTTATTCACATGAAATTTTCATCAGACTTTGGTATTAACTCAAGAAATCCAAACATATAAAGAAACCCAAACATTAACCTCCATAAATGAAGTTATGAGTAATAAAGCAGAACAACACAGGAAAAAAGTATTGAACATGCTGAAATTTATTTCATACTTAGTGGAGAAGCCTTTGTTTGTAATGACAGTCTCAAGATGCTTCCTGTATGAAGAAATTTATCGGCTGCAGTATTCAGGTGTGATTTTGGCCCATTCTTCTAAACATATTGTCTTTAAATCTTGTTCAATTGCATTCAAGTCAGATGATTGACTGGGGCATTCTAACACCTTGATTTTTCTTGTCTGAAACCAATTGAGAGTTCCCTTTGCTTTGGATCGTTGTCCTGCTGGAAGGTCCACCCACATCTCATCTTCATCATCCTGGTGGATGGCAGCAGATTCTTCTCAGGAATCTCCCGGTAAAGGTCTCCATTCATCGTTCCTTCAATTATATAAAGTCTGACTATACCATGCGATGAACAACAGCCCCACACCATGATGCCTCCACCTCCAAACTTCACTGTTGGTGTTGTGTTTTTAGGGTGATGTACAGTGCCATTTCTTCTCCAAACATGGTGTGTAGTATGACAGCCAAAAAGTTCAATATTGCTCTTGTCTGACCAGACTACACACTCCCAGTATTTCATAGGCTTGTCCAAATGAGTTGTAGTAAACTTTAAACGAGCTTTAACATGCCTTTTCTTTGGAGTCTTGCAGGGTGAGCGTGCATAAAGGCCATGGCAGTGGAGTGCATTGCCTATTGTTTTCTCTGTGATGATGGTACCTGCTGCGACTAAGCGTTTCTGGAGCTCTTTCCGAGTGGTCCTTGGCTCTTGGGCTACTCTTCTGACTATTCTTCTGACTCCCTAGTCAGAAATATTGCGAGGAGCTCCTGTGCATGGCCGGTTGATGATGTGATTGATGAGTGATGTTGTATCCACTTGCAGATAATGGCCCCAGTGGTGCTTACTGGAAGATTCACAAGTTTTGAAATACGTCTATATCCAATTGCATCAATATGTTTCGCAACAATAAGGCTGCAAAGGTCTTAGTAGAGCTATTTGCTTTTACCCAACATGAGATGTTTCTTGTGTGACACCTTGGTAATGAAAAGCCTTTTTATAGACCATCAATCTATTAACCCAGCTGATATTAATTTGCACAAATAGAAGGCATAATTACTTTCTACTTATGGATTTCAGCTTGTTCCTTGCCTTTCCTTGCCTTGAAGAACTGCTTTTTCTTAGTGTGTTCAGTACTTTTTTCCTGTGTCATTCCTCTTTATTACACACAACTTTATTTATGGAATTTAATGTTGTGAATTCTTTATATCTGCAGATTGCTTTAGTTAATACTGATGTCTGGTGACAATGTCATGTGAATAACCTCATTGGAAATATGTTTACTGACAAAAATGTTGATGTGTTCAATACTTATTTCCTCCACTGTATAACACTCAATTAGACAAAAATAAAAGGAAACTATAACCACTAACCAAATAAACCACTATCAAAACAGGACTCAATCACAAAAGTAATAATCATGAAAATAACTCAAAAAAATAAAAACAATATAATAATGAAACCTGTGGCTACCCCATTCAATGTGGAGGTAATCAGACCAACAAACATTAATTCATCACAGATACTGTGCTATCTGAGAGCTTCTCTAGGCAGGCATTTAAAGCTTGGTTCACAAATCCCACTGATAAATTTTCATTGCCCACTCAGGTTTACACACTCCAAAGCAATAAACATTATTCAAAACAAACACCAATGGCCCAAAAATTTAAATGAAAACAAACAAAGTAAAGTCGAGATAGTAATAGAAGGGAATCGACAATAGAACCAAAATTTTAGAAACAATCCAAACTTTAGCAACAAAACATTATAAATAGATCAAACCAAAATTTGAATTAAAGCCGAAAAAAAGATAAACTAGAAACAGAATATCGGCACAAAATAAATTAGCTAAAGCCAGAATTGGAAGCAAAACGTTGTCCTAAGGGAAAAATGCACAGCACCCCCAGCTAGCATTTTCACTGCAGGCCTTCAGATTATGCCTATAAGCATAAAGCGAAAGGATATACTGTGGAATTTATTCCCAGCTTCATACCCATGAGCATCAGAATATACATAATATACTATGATTCCTCATTGAATCAACAGTAATACCACATTTTTTTTAGCGGAGGGCACACATGTGCACAAGCCAGAGGCACGAGTGCTCGGTGAGCGCACGCTTTCGAGTATGGATGACTATGACTGTGTTTACTATGGACACATGCGTTTGTTTTGGTTTCTGTTCTGTCCCCTCCCCGTTTTGTCATTGGTTGGTGTTCGAGGGTGTGTCATTATTGTTTCCAGCTGTCTGCATTCAACCTTGATTATGTTAGTCATTTAAACCTCTCCTGTTTCTGTGCACTTCGCGCAGTATTATATGTTTACCTTCATGCTAAGCGATCGTGGTCTCAGTTCATATTTATACCGCGTTTCTTGTTTCATGTTTAGACCTCATTTCTCGCTTCATGTTTAGAATGTTGTTTTTGAGTTAATAAAGACTTTGATATGCACTTGCTTCCGCCTCCCAATTCTGTTTTGTAACATCCTGCATGGGAGACATGCCAGAAAAAAGCCTTTGCAAGACTACAGTTTGATAATGAGCACATAGGCAAAGACTAGGCATTTTGGAATAATGTGCTCTGGACAGATGAATCAAAATAGAGTTGTTTGGCCACAGTAACAGCAGAAGCACCTCTGCTTTTCAGCAGAAGCACCTCATACCAATTCTGAAGCACGGTGGTAGAAATGTAATGGTTTGGAGTTGCTTTGCTGCCTCACTGGACAGCTTGCATTCATTGATTCATCTATGAATTCTGCATCACATCAAAGAGTGCTTGAAGATAACGAAGATGTGAGGCCATCTGTCCGAAAGTTTAAATGAAAATGGACCTTTCAACAGAATAACAATCCTAAGCACACTAGCAAATCCACGAAGGAATGGCTCAAAAAGAAAAAAATGTGGGGTTATGGAACGGTCTAGTCAAAGCCCAGATTTTAATTGGGGAATTGAATGAAATGTTGTGACAGGATATGAAATGGGCAGTAGATGCAAGAAAACCCTCAAACATCTTGCAACTGAAAGAATATTGAATGGAGGAGTGGTCAAAAATTCCAGCAATCCTGGTGGACAATTATGCAAAAGGCCTACAAGAAGTTATTTCTGCTAAAGGGGGCAATACTAGCTTCTGAGGCCAAGGGTGTACTTACTTTCTCCATAGAAGAATATCACATTTATTAATATTTCTGTTTAATAAATGATTAAAAAGCTATTTTTCACTGTGATTTTGTTCAAATATGTCAACTTTATTAACAGGCACTGTTTCCAGATCCTTCAAATTTCAAGGTCCACACTGGTGGACTCTCCTTTTCAGTTCATCTCATGGGTTTTCTATGGTTTTCAAGTCAGGGGGCTGGGATGACCATGGCAGGACCTTAATTTTGTGTTCAGTAAACCATTTTTGTGTTGATTTTGATGTAGTTTTGGATCATTGTCCTGCTGGAAGATCCAACCACGGCCCATTTGAAGCTTTCCGGCCAAGGCACTTAGGTTTTCATTTAATATCTGTTGCTATTTGATAGAGACCATGATGCCATGTGTAATACCCCCTTCCAAATCAGGTTAGTGCCAGTATCTAATCCAAAAAGCTGAGTCACTGGCAGTCTTCAAACAACGTCTAAAGACCTACTTCTTCCTAAAGTACTTAAATTAGTACTTTTCATGAAACAAAAATTTAAATGTTGCTTGAGTTTGTTTTTGGATGATAGTAGAGGCTTTTTTCTTGAAACCCTTCCAAACTACTTGTGGTGATATACATGACTTCGGATTGTAGTTTTGGAGACTTTCTGACCAAAAAGACACAACTAACTTCTGCAATTCTCCAGCTGTGATCCTTGGAGATTTTTTGATCTCTTGAACCATCCTCTTCTTAGATGGCTATAAAATGTTTGCGAATCCCTAGGATATATTATCCACATATGTACAACGGAAATATGTGTTATCTTACCATGGGTTGTGTATGTCCCTGTTTTTTTTTTTATACTTAAGTGATTTTTATTGTAATGTTTATCACAATTTAGTCAAATTCCTAAAATTCCTAGTGAACTTGGCCATTAAAGTAAGAGCCTGATTATGATTTTGGTGTAGTATTGGAAAACTGAGGCAGCAGATGGGCCAGGATGTGAATACTTTATTACAATGCTAAGGAATACCTGTCTATTTTGAAATAAATATTGTTTTTTTTGTGTGTTCTTATATGTTAAAAGTGTTAAATACTGAATAAACATTATCTATATTTTTAATTATACATTAAGATGTGCATATTTTATTACTTAATACATTACTTTATACGTTGTGCCATATTGGATTTGGTTCTGGAGTCTTTGTCTAGAGTTTTAGATTTTATATTAAATGTGTCATGGCTAGTCTGTCACATCCAGCAAACTTATTGTAAACTTCCATATCAAATTGGCGCAGCTGCAGCAGAGCCTCCAGTCACTTCTGCCTTATATACCTCTTGAGGTCATCACTCTGGACGTGCTAAATGGAATATTTTGTGAGCAGAGCAACCTTTTGACCTTTTTTTTTTTCAATTTCCCTGAGAATTAAATCCTGTATTTTTTCTGGGCAAATAAATTCATTGACTTTTCATAGCATTATTTTATGTTCAGTACTGCTTGCATTCATAATCTGCTAATGCTTTATTAGATTTAGATTAAGGAGAAAAAACACAAATACACCAGGTTTTAGCCTAACAAGTAGGCTAATTGTCTACGTTTTACACAAACTTGTTTGTTGATAACAGAAGTCTCTGATTAGAGTCATTAATTATATTGAATTAATGACATTGGTTGCCGAGATATGCCAGACTTGGGAATCTTGGGAATTCATTAAATTTTCTAAATTAAAAAAAAAAAAATTGAAGACTCACTGACCACTGGTCAGTCTAACAGTTAGACCATATGTTTAGATTTCCTTGGTCATAGCAGGATGTGTCTCAAATACACATGGAATGAAAAGACTGGAAGAAATTTCACTCAAGCACATAGCTGAAAATGTGTAATTTGGCTAATACTTTTCCATAATGGACATCTGTCTCTCTTTGTTACCATGATGCCTCACCAGGAACCTCGCCCAGGTGGCATGTCCCACATATTTTCAAAAAATGTCTCCAATATGCACAGCTTATCCAATGAGCTCCTGCTTGACCATTATGAGAGTCCCCTCAGTCCTAGCCAATATGTAATTTAATCAGTATATCAATATAAGATAGGTAAAAGAGTTATTTGATTTAAAATGCTTATCCATATCCAGAATGGTATCCTTTGGCAATTCTGAGTGTACAATCTCTGTTGTGCCTTTGATAATCAGTCCTCATATGCGTTGGCTAACAATTTTGCTTAATACTCCAGCAAATGCAGCTGCTCCATCATTTTTTTCACGAAAAGGCTTGAGATTCCTGGCAATGAAAAGTCAGCAAAAAAAAAAAAAAAGACTTACTTTTACTGATACAATTAACTCACAATCTCACTGGATGAGAGGAAGGCACTTAACAAGGGAGTCACCATGATCTATTCCAGCACATTTTGTGTGTCCAGTTTAGCATAAACTAACCTGAACTGCAAAGAAACTATTTGGCATCTCCGTGTGCTGAATTGTCTTATGTTGGTTGATGCACTCCAATATTCAATTCAATTAAACTCAGTTTTATTTGTAATACACTTTTAATAATGGACCTTGTCCCAATGCAGTTTTACATAAATATATGAATTCAGCATTTAGATTTTAAATGCCAGCGGTGACGGTGGCAAGGAAAAACTCCCTCAGACGATATGAGGGAGAAACCTTGAGAGGAACCAGACTCAAAAGGGAACGCATCCTCATCTAGGTAACACTGGATAGTGCATTTATAAATAAATCTCTTCTATAAATGTACTAATACTACAGGGTCAAATAGTGCAATTGTGTAACCAGGAAAATTAATTACAGTTTTCACATGAAGGCTGTCTTGTTGAACTTATCCACTGTTCACTGATGAAGACTTGAGTGCAAAACTGTTTTTGGCAATTGCAGTCCAAAAGCTATTATAGCAATTGTAGTCCTAGCCATCATGGCATAACTGTTCATATGAACTGAGGTCCAAAGCCATCTTTATGGTTTTTAAGTGGTACTATCCTTGGTAATCTCAATGATCTTTAGGCTGCTCCATGTGGGTCCATCCTCAGCAGCAGCATATGCCTTCCAATTGATGAGAACTAAAACTAGAAGTAGGGCAAACTGGATGGATTGGGCAGGTCCAGACAGCAGAAGGGGTCAGGATCACTGGTATCCCAGGAGTATCATGTGTAGCTCGAGAGAAAGAAATAGGGAAAGAGAGATAGAAATAATTAGGCATGCGTATTGTCCTGTAATGATTAAGGACAATGTACTTTGCATGGGTGCAAGCAGGGACTATAACAAGACTAGCTATGACAGCATAACTAAAAGTGAGAGCCAGAAGGTAACACAGACATGAGGGCACCCTGGGACATAAGGTGGCCATCCACTCCACCATCAACAAACCTGGGTGAATGCGTAAAGGTGTGTGTGGGGGGACTTAAGCCTGGACATAAACACTGAGACTATGTCTGAGTCCTGAACATTAGTTGGAACTCTGTTCCATAACTGTGGGTCTTTGTAAGAGAAAGTTCCTGCTGTAGCCTTCACTATTCGAGGTACCAACAAATAGCCTGCACCTTTTGATCAAGTAGGTGTGGCAGATCATAAAAGACTGAAAGTTTGCTCAGGTACTCTGGCGTGAGACCATTTAGTGCTTTATTGGTCAGTAGTACTATTTTATAATCAATACGAAATTTTACTTGGAGCCAATGCAGTATGAATACAATAGGGATGATGTGGTCATATCTTCTTGTTCTTGAGGTGACGAAACTACTACTATGAACTAATTTTTCTGCATTGTGTAGTGACATTATATTTCTTATCTTAGCAATATTTCTGAGATGAAAGAAGGCTATCCTAGTAATATTATCTACATGAGAGTCAAATGAAAGACTGGAGTCAATATTCACACCAACGTCTTTTACTGCTGCACATGATGAAACAGAAAGGCCATCCAGCATTACAATGTAATCAGAAATCTTACTTCTAGCTGCATATGGTCCTAGTATAAGTACTTTTAAGTACTTAAGTAAATAATTAAGTAAAAGGAAGTTAATAAGAATCTAGTGTCTAATGAAAATCAATATATCAGCATGTGAAAGACCACTTTTCTGTACCACTGGACTAAGCTTGCAGATTCACCAGAGCAGTGTACAGGCTGTTATTCTACAATAAGAGTTTTGCTTTATGAGACTTTATGCCAAATATAACACTTGCCTTGTGCCAAGAAAAGGAAAGAAATGCCTTTCTTAAATGTTACATGGGAGGTCTAATGACTGAAATAATGTTCCCAAGGGAGAATGTAAAAATGAGTAAAAAAATCAGTCTTTGGGCATTGACCTTAACGTGTCTCTCCATTCTCTCTGCAGAATCCCTCCTGTCTTAATATTATAGCACACTAATTCTCCCCTGGTCTCCTGACGAGGGCCTGAGTTCGGAGTTGGCAGCATAACGAAGCAGGCTTAGTAAGAAGCAAGTTAATTCTCCTTATCTCCTGCTCACCTCCTGCTCCCTTTTGGCTGTTTTCTAGCACACACCTTAAACAACCCCCTAAAACAAAACAGTAGGTGAAATGCAAGCAGATTTTGCAACCCAAATCCAAATGCTCATTTTATAATTGTTTGTCCAGAGGTTGTGAAGAAGTAATCTTACACACATGTGGTTTTAACATCCTGCTTGTATATGTGATTAGTAATTCCTATAATAATTAATACTTATATAAAATATTTATTCCTGCCATGAAATTTGGCTGGAGGTCACTACACTGCAAAAATGACATTTTAACAAGTGAAAATATCTTAAATATAGTATCAATTTATTTAGTATTTCCTATTACATGAAAGCAATAAACCGAATATTTTCTAATTCTAATTCTAATATTCTGTTTCTAGACATTTCTTTTTACTCATTTCAAATAGTTTTGTTTTTTTCTGGCAAATATATATATATATATATATATATTTAAGAATTTTAAGCATTTATTCCTAGAGAGAAACAAAACTATCTCCCTATGGAAATTTAAAGCTTCAAATAATAATTTTAAAAAATTATAATTAATAACATTAAAAAAAAAAATCTAAAACAAGGCTTAATAGGCTCAGAATTAGCTAAATATGTCCATATTCTAAATATTTTAGATAGTGCTTGCTGCAGAACCAAAAGTCCAGGAGTGGAGCTGGATGTGATCCAACTCCTCCAATAAGTCTAACCCCTCACCCTACCCCTCACAATGCTGTACAACATGAAACAACACAGTAAACACTAACACAGTAATACAGCTTGAAACACACTGACTTGTCTCTTGACTTCACCCAGGTCAGAGGAGCTGGACCAAATCTGACTCCACCTCCTTTATGTTCTGCAGTGAGAGGTACTTGAGATATGTTCTCTTGCTAAGGGCCATGCCTACTCATAAACTAACATCTGGAAGAATGTGTGTGCATGTGGATATCTTTGGGATACAGTGTTGTGTCTTACACCTGTTAGACACAATATTATGCTGAAGTAAAATTACTTAACTGTGAGTGTTAGGTACATATTGTTTTCTCCTTTTAATGGTGTTAAAAGTGAAAGTGTGCAAGCCTGTCCTTTAGAGATTTGATTCCACCTTGGAACAAAACAAATATTTTCTATTTTTGTGATCTTTTTAATGGGCCATATTTGAAAGAAAAAAAAACCCTTTCATTAAACACAAATCATTTAAGAAAAGGGTGGGGGAGAAGTAATTCAACATCTGGGTACAGAAAAAGCTTTGGCACCCTCTGGTGTTAGCTTTTTTTAGTTTGATCGTATTTTTTAACAGGATGATACGAGGAGACTGTTGTGAGGTTAAAATATTACTTTACATAGAGGACACCACAGCAAACCAAACAGTGAGATCGTGGGAATAAATAGCCACTGAGTCTATGCAATGAACAAAATTGCATAATAAGAGAGCACAAATCCCCATCCCCTAAGCCATTTACTATTAGTCTCAGTTGATTCAGCTACAAATGACATGTTCAGGACATTTTAGATACTTTACATTAGCACTGAGGAGCCCATCTCAGGAGCTGCAGATATGTAGATCAACAAAAGCTGCTATGTGGTAAAATCATATTGAGACTTGATGTTGCCGCTGCGACTGTCTGCCTCCTGATGCCTTGCATCTGTTTCTCAGCTCCTTGAGGTCATGGGTATTTGTTGAGGCTAATTATTATCTGTCAGGGCACAGCAAGACTGTGCAGACCACTGCACTGTGTCCATCCAACGGGATTGCTGTCTGCATTTAAATGGTGGCAATGCCCTCCCCCTTTCTCTCTCTACCTCCCTGCTGTGCTGTGCAGCATTTGTTATTGCTATGCTGCACCAATCCTATTTGCTGTGCCATCCATACTGTGCTTACAGATCAAATTTTTTCCAGTCTTCCACGCAGCAACATCCGTCATCCTACAAAATGTGGGATGTGACACAAAGCCTGGCTGATTGCTCACCTCACGTTGTGCTTTCTCAGTTGGACCTACATTTTGGTTGTGTGTAATAACCTGTTGTAAGGCACCACAGGAGACCCCAGTTTTCTCTCTGCATGAGAGAGGGAGAGAAAGAGAGAGAGAGAGAGAGAGAGAGAGAGAGAGTGTGTGTGTGTGTGTGTGTGTGTGTGTGTCATGGTCTTGAAAGACCAGCTATGGCCTAGCCACACAGGTCCTATGAGTGAAACATGATGCTTCCTTGTAGCGTATCTCCTGATAATAGCCTAAGAGAGGCACACCAAAGATTATCACATTAATATCTCAAACTATTCATTTGGGAAATGCAAGGAGGAAAGTACAATCCCAGCAGGAAAAAAACACATTTACTCCAAGTGGAGAAAACTGTCCCTGGGTTTATTACCCCTAATCAGCATTATCTGCAGGGCTGTGTGTGAGAACAGAAAGCATTGTCATTTAGTCAATACACCCAGGTGGGTGTAGTGCTGCTACTGCCATGCATCTATCCTATAATGCTCTAGGACAAAGTCTGGCACAGAAAGTAAGAGGAACAGTTTTGCAGCAATTAATCTAAATAATTACTAACTCAATGTGTAACAACATTAGAGGTACAGTTAGCCCAAAGATGCTAATCATGGTAATAATAAATAAAAACTAGTGGAGCATGAGGGGTAAATTAGTTCAGACTAACTGACCCATATCAGCCTTCAATGGCTGTTAACTATAAAGGCATTTCTGTGTGAAGCAGACATTGTGAAGCAGCACTTTAACCTATATTGACAAGCACTGCAATTTTAGATATACATCTAAACATTCTAAATCTTCATCTAAATCAGAATGAGAATGACTGTTGTTCACCAATATCAATAATAAATTAGTCAGTATATTTTGAATTAACATTACATTAAAAGATCCATTGATATTACTGACATTGATATTACTGACACTACATTGTTAGAAAATTAAACATATTGGAATACATAAACGCATGGAAGCCCTGGAGGGCAAAGTAGGAAAACAATTAAATTATGTTCTTGTTCATGTTCTGGGAGTCTCCATTGCATGGTACAACTATTTATTATTCTGTTTTGTATAACATAATAAAACAGTTTCCACTGTTGATGTGCACTTGAGCGCTAACATAGAAAAAACCCCTAAATTTATTAAAAACCTGAAAACAAAATAATACACAATGCCTACACTATTATCCATGACTTTTCAATCTCAGGAATTCCAAACCTCTCAAAAATAATCTTGTCTCTGATAGTAGGAGGGCAAAAACAAAGAAAAAAAAATCCCACATTTGCCTTCCCTTTACAGTGCATTCTTTTGCATTTCTGATTAATTTATCCTCTGGCAGAAACACTGGGTCAAGGGAACATGGCATTATTGCGCTACATCAAACATTAGCCTGTTTTCATCATGAATTCATTCGTCCTCGGCCATTTTTACAGATGTGTAGGTGGATAGCTAGATGGTGAATTGTGGAGCACTTACACAAAGTACAAAGGTATTGACACACATATATGAATAGAAATGCACCTAAATCACTGAATTATGACATTTCTCTCAGTTCCTTACAATAAAAATGAGAGTTTCTTGTTACTGGATATGTCAATATAATATGTGTTTATGTTATCACAATAGGCAAACATGTAATAATATTACTCCCATATACTTCTTCTTCTCCTTCTTCTTCTTCTTCCTTTTATTATTATTATTATTATTATTATTATTATTATTATTATTATATTTGGTAATGTCTTGTTCTTTTAGTTATCAGTAAATCAGGCTTATATTTTCCAGCCCCATTCAGCATGTGGAAATTATTCTGCTTCCAGGTCACTAAGTTAACAGCCTCCTCTTTGTGTTTACTCAGATTACATTTATATTATCACTCAGTTTCACTCAGATGTACATATAGTTCCCATGGAGGGGTCTCTTTGAGTGATTTAGTAAAACAGTGCAAATATAGTACAGTGTGATTAAATATTGACTAGCATATAGAGTGCCCCCCACTAATATTGGCACCCTTTTACATATGAGCAAAGAAGGCTGTGAAAATTGTCTTTATTGTTTAAACTTTTGATCTTTTGTTTAAAAAATTCACAAAAATACTCTGCACTCATGGATATCAAACAATTGCAAACACAACACAGGTTTATCAAAAAATAATATATTTGTTATATATAGGTGTGCAGCAATTATTGGCAACCCTATGAATTCATATGAGAAAAATATATTTGCAGTACAATACTATTGATATTATAAAAACAATTTTAGTATACCTGGGTGACTAGGAACAGGAAATTGTTCAACTATGACTTCCTGTTTCACAGGGGTATAAATATGAGGTAACACATAGGCCAAATTCCCTTAGTCATTCATAACAATGGGTAAGTGCATAAGACAGTAAGCCTATCAGCGTAAGAAAGGAAAGACATAGGAATGCAAGCAAATGGTATTTGGGAAGACATGGTCATAGGCCGAACCAAGGAATATAGCTGTGATGTGCAGTAAAAGGTTGTTAAGCTTCACAAAATGGGAAGTGGGTATAAGAAAATATCACAAGCATTGAAAATGGCAATTTCCAACATCAGGGCAATAATGAAGAAGTTCCAGTCAGCTGGAAATGTTATGAATCAACCTGGAAGAGGACGTGTGTCTATATTGTCTGAACACACTGTGAAGAGGATGGTTCGAATGGCCAAAAAATCTCCCAGCATCACAGCTGGAGAATTGCAGAAGTTAGTTGCATCTTGGGGTCAGAAAGTTTCCAAAACTACAATCCGAAGTCACCTACGTCACCACAAGTTGTTTGGAAGGGTTTCAAGAAAAAAGCCTCTACTCTCATCCAAAAACAAACTCAAGCATCTTCGATTTGCCAGACACTACTGGAACTTCAAATGGGATCGGGTTCTATGGTCAGATGAAACCAAAATAGAGCTTTTTGGCAATAAACACCAGGCATGGTTTTGGTGCACACAGAGAGGTAGCCATATGGAAAAGTATTTCATGCCCATGGTTAAATATGGTGGTGGCTCTTTAATATTTTGGGGCTGTTTTTCTGTCAGAGGACGTGGACATTTTGTTAGGATATATGGCATCATGGACTGTATCAAATATCAACAGATATTAAATGAAAACCTGACTGCCTTTGCCAGAAAGCTTTAAATGGGCCATGGTTGAATCTTCCAGCAGGACAATTGTCCAAAACATACATCAAAATCAACAGAAAAATAGTTTACTGTCCACAAAATCAAGGTCCTGCAATGGCCATCACAGTCCCCTGTCTTGAAACCCATAGAAAACCTGTGGGGTGAACTTAAGAGGAGAGTCTACCAGCATTTGAAGGATTTGGAGATTCAGTATGGAGGAATGGTCACTTGTCATGTATTCTCCAAACTCATCAGACATTATAGGAGAAGACTCAAAGCTGTTATCTTGGCAAAGGGAGGTAGCAAAAAGTATTGACTAAAAGTGTGCCACTAACTGTTTCAAACCTATATTTAAGAAATATTTTTTTTGATAAACCTATGATTTGTTTGCAGTTGTTTGATATCCATGAGAGCAGAGTATTTTTGTGAATTTTTTCAACAAAAGATCGAAAGGTTAAACTACAATTTTTCACAGCCTTCTTTGCTCATATTTACCAAGGGTGCCAATATTAGTGGTAAGCACTGTATTTGTTTTTAGGTATATACAGATTAATAAGATTGGTATTGCTATGGGTAAAAAGCCATACAAGGTCCAGCATTATTATAGCATACCATCTACAGTCATGGGGAAAATAAAGTACACCCTCCTTCAATCCTTCAATGTTTTTATTTATCAGGGGCAAATAACAACTGTATGGTCCTCACCAACTTCTATAATCAATCAAATAATTGCAGGTGACAACAACAGCAACAAAAGCGTCTGGATTACCCTGTTCCCTGAGAAGGGAATGAGACGCTGCGTTTAGCATAACACTATGGGAGCGCCCTTGCGCGTGACCGGCATCTGAAGCTTGTGTAAAATCATACCTATTTATAGGCCTGCCATGATCAGGTGATGTGGAAATTAAGCACGTCGCGTGATATATATATGGCACCTCTGAACCACGCCATCAGCCTCTATTATCTGAACCGAAGACGCAATTAACAGGCCGACCCCGGTATGACAAAGCTACGCAACGTCTTGTTCCCTTCTCAGGGAACAGGCTTACATGCGTTACCCAGACGTTCCCTTTTAAAGAGAACTCCACATTGCATTTAGCATAACACCATGGGAACGAATATACCCACTCCATTATACCAAGGGTACGGCCTGTTCAAAAAGACCCAAGCCCGAGGGTCACTGCCCAACACACTCGCGCACGGGGCAGAATGAATATCCAGGCTGTAATATCGAATTAATGTGTGTGGCGTAGACCACCCTGTAGCAGCACACACATCCTGTAAGGATACCCCGTTGGACAAAACCTTCAAGGAGACACACCCTATAGTGGAATGAGCCCTTATACCCAGAGGCGAAGTGAGACCGCGCGCCTCATAAGCGATAGAGACTGCTTCCACTATCGAATTAGAGATGTGCTGCTTTGACACAGCATCACCTCTACTGTTGCCACCAAGCAGACAAGCAGCTGTTCCGAGCTACGCCACTGGCTGGAGCGGTGGACGTAAGTACGGAGAGCCCTTACTGGACATAGCAGGTGCATTCTCTCTTGTTCCGGTGTGATGAACAGAGGAGGGCAGAAGGCCTGCAACACCACAGGGTGGGCAGCAGATGTAGGCACTTTAGGAATATAATCCAGCCTAGGATACAGGAAGGCCTTGGATAATCCAGGGGTAAAGTCAAGGCAGGAAGGGGCAACAGAGAGAGCTTGTAGATCTCCTACTCGCTTGAGAGATGTCAGGGACAGCAGAAGAGCTACCTTCAGAGTTAGAAGCTTCTCAGAGGCTGACCCTAAGGGCTCAAATGGGGCACCTGACAGACCTTCCAGGACCACAGAATAGTCCCAGGAAGGTATGCGCGGCCTGCAGATGGGCCTCAGCTGCCTTACACCACACATAACCCTCGAAGTTAGAGGATGTTGCCCCACAGAAGCTTCATCAACAGGGGCGTGGGTGGCCAAAATGGTGGCCTTGTAAACCCTGATTGAAGAAGGAGCCAACCCCGCTGAGAAACGTCTTTGTAAGAACTCCAGGACTGTAGCTATTGCGAAGTTCACTGGGTCTAGCTGGCGTTCCTCACACCACAAGTCAAAAAGCCGTCACTTGAGCGCATACAATTTTCTTGTGGATGGTTCTCTAGTGTTTAACATGGTCTCTACAATCTCAATTGTGAGACCAGAATCTATGAGCTGATGCCTCTCAGGGGCCAGACCCACAGTTAACATAGTTACGGCAAGGGTGATAAATCAGCCCTCAGGCTTGAGACAGTAGATCCCTGCGGATGGGAATCTCCCAAGGAGTGCCACCTAACAGGGATATTATCTCTGAGAACCATATTCGAGCTGCCAATAAGGTGCTACTAGCAGCAGACGTAGACTGTCTTGGCGAACTCTCGCTAGAACTTATGGGAGCAGCGCGATCGAGGGAAAAGAGTACAGATGTGACCACGGCCACATGTGCACCATGGCGTCCAGCCCTAATTGTGCAGGAGGAGTGAGGACAAACCACAGTGGGCAGTGTGTTGTCTCCTCAGAGGCGAACACATGCAGTCCCTCTTGGCCAAACCTCTGCCATATGGACTCCACCACTTGTGGATGGAGCCACCAATCCCTGGGCCTCAGCCCCTCCCTCAACAGGATGTCTGCCCGGACTTTCCAGTTGCCCAGAATGTACGTTGCACTCATTGCCAACACTTTCCCTCTGCCCAGAGAAGAATTAGTTGTGCCTGCCTGAACAGGGGGCGCAGACATAATCCTCCCTGGTGGTCAATATATGAGACCAGCGCTGTGTTGTCCATAAACACATGGTGACCTCTCAATTCACGTTGGCTGCTGCTGCCATAAGCTCCAATAGTCTCCCATAGAGACTGGAGGGGATGCCAAGATCCAGCTTTCTCTTGCTCAATGTTGATAGGATTGACCCTACGCATGTTGGGGATAGAAATGCCCTCATCATAGTAGAATAGTTATAACCCCTAGAAAAGTTGTCCACAGCACTGGAGAAAGCATACTTTTTTGAGGTTCAACCTGAGCCCCAAACTTTTCATGTTGGCGAGAACAACATCTCGATGTTGTAGGGGGCTAACTGCCGTAACAACCTCATGTCCCCGATACATCCCTCCACGGCCCCTCAGGACCGCTCTTCTTTGTCTGCTTGGGCTTTATGACCATTCTCAGATCAGTCCTTTTTTTGCCAGCTGCAACTGTGGCTGCCCAGTCCCCCTGGCTCTCCGCAGGGGGAGTCGGGCCACCACACTTGCCTTCTGTGCCTCCCTTGCACTAGCACTGGCCCGGGCTCTACTCGTGGATGTCCACAAGCAAGACTACTACTGCATAGGCCTTGCCCACCAATGCCACGGTGGCCTTACATGGTGGCTTGGATGGCAAAACCGCCCCATAAATTGATTGAGAGATTGAGAGAGAGATTGAGAGAGGTAGCTCGTAAGTGCCTCCTCCACCTTCAGAAAAAAGCCCACCCAGCCTTAGTAATCACTTCAAGCAGCTCTTTGTATGCTGCTCCCAGTTTTTAGTACACCATTCTGGCTCCTTGGAGTCAGAGAGGAATTATTACTATTATTTGTGTGTGTGTGTGTGTGTGTGTGTGTGTGTGTGTGTGTGTGTGTGTTTTTTTTTTTTTTTTTTCCCTTTTGGCTTTCCATAGCGGAAGGAGAGGTCGCGAAGCAAGCTCCAAAATCCAGCATAGAGCCGGACCCGGAAGACAGAGCAAGTGATAGAGCAGCACTCGTCTCTGGCTCCTCTTCTGGATCCATAAGAGATCCCCCAAACCTGAGACTGCTAGCTGCCTCGGCAGCGGCTGGCCCAGATCCACGAGGCTTTGAAACCCAACTCGCTTTGGCCTCTGAGAAGAGAGCGAGTCACAAGCGGAGCTACCTAATGTAGGCTTTACAATGCACAGCCTCTCGGGGCTGCCATCCCATGCCCCAACCCTCAACACTTCACTCTCCGTGATGAAACGGGAGCACGTAACCCACTTCCGGAATTCCCTCACTCATATTTTTCTCTCTCGCTCATTTTTTTCTTCTCTTTTTTTAAAGGGATAGAAAAGTTCTGAGATTTTGAGAAAAGAGGAAATGGAGTGTCTTTTTCTTTCTTTACACAAACAACCGACATGCAGTCTCGCTAAAGATAATAAGTCTGACAGCGTGGTTCACAGGTGCGATATATATATATCACACGACATGCTTAATTGCCACATCACCTGATCATGGCAGGCCTATACATACAGTGCATCTGGAAATTATTCACAGCGCTTCACTTTTTCCACGTTTTGTTATGTTACAGCCTTATTCCAATATGGATTAAATTCATTATTTTCCTCAGAATTCTACAAACAATACCCGATAATGACAACGTAAAAGAAGTATGTTTTAAATCTTTGCAAATTTATTAAAAATAAAAAACAAAAAAGCACATGCACATAAGTATTCACAGCCTTTGCCATGACACTGAAAATTGAGCTCAGGTGCATCCTGTATTCACTGACTATCTTTGAGATGTTTCTACAACTCGATTGGAGTCCACCTGTGGTAAATTCAGTTGATTGGACATGATTTGGAAAGGCACACACCTGTCTATATAAGGTCCCACAGTTAACAATGCAGGTCAGAGCACAAACCAAGCCATGAAGTCCGAGGAACTGCCTGTAGACCTCCGAGACAGGATTGTATCGAGGCACAGATCTGGGGAAGGGTACAGAAACATTTCTGCAGCACTGAAGGTCCCAATGAGCACAGTGGCCTCCATCATCCATAAATGGAAGAAGTTTGGAACCACCAGGACTCTTCCTAGAGCTGGCCGCTCGGCCATACTGAGCGATCGGGGGAGAAGGGCCTTAGTCAGGGAGGTGACCAAAAACCCGATGGTCACTCTGACAGAGCTCTAGCGTGTCTCTCCTTGGAGAAAGGAGAAACTTCCAGAAGAACAACCATCTCTGCAGCACTCCACCAATCAGGCCTTTATGGTTGAGTGGCCAGACGGAAGCCACTCCTCAGTAAAAGGCACATGACAGCCTGCCTGGAGTTTGCCAAAAGGCACCTGAAGGACTCTCAGACCATGATGAAACAAAGATTGAACTCTTTGGCTTGAATGGCAAGCGTCATGTCTGGAGGAAACCAGGCACCAGTCATCACCTGGCAAATACCATCCCTACAGTGAAGCATGGTGATGGCAGCATCATGCTGTGGGGATGTTTTTCAGCGGCAGGGACTGGGAGACTAGTCAGGATCAAGGAAAAGATGAATGCAGCAATATACAGAGACATCCTTGATGAAAACCTGCTACAGAGTGCTCTGGACCTCAGACTGGGGTGAAGGTTTATCTTCCAACAGGACAATGACCCTAAGCACACAGCCAAGATAACGAAGGAGTGGCTACAGGACAACACCGTGAACGTCCTTGAGTGGCCCATCCAGATCCCAGACTTGAACCCGATTGAACATCTCTGGAGAGATCTGAAAATGGCTGTGCACTGACGCTCCCCATCCAACCCGATGGAGCTTGAGAGGTCCTGCAAAGAAGAATGGGAGAAACTGTCCAAAAATAGGTGTGCCAAGCTTGTAGCATCATACTCAAAAAGACTTGCGGCTGTAATTGGTGCTAAAGGGGCTTCAACAAAGTATTGAGCAAAGGCTGTGAATACTTATGTACATGTGCTTTTTTTTAGTTTTTTAGTTTTAATAAATTTGCAAATATTTCAAACAAACTTCTTTCATGTTGTTATTATGGGGTATTGTTTGTAGAATTGTGAGGAAAATAATTAATTAAATCCATTTTGGAATAAGGCTGTAACATAACAAAATGTGGAAAAAGTGAAGCGCTGTGAATACTTTCCGGATGCACTGTAGGTATGATTTTACACAAGCTTTAGATGCCAGTCACATGCAAGGGTGCTCCCATAGTGTTATGCTAAACACAACGTGGACTTCCCTTTGAAAGGGAACAAACACACTATTTCAATATTTAGACATTTTTTCCAAAAAATTTAAATTCAGAAACTAGGTGAGAAAAAATAAATACATCTTCCTTACTTCCAAAATTATTAAGAAAGTAAATAGCAGCCAGGTGTTACTAATGAAATGCAGATTAGTTAATCATCATGAAGTATGACTACCTCTATTAAGGTGTTTCTACATCATGCCACGAAGAAAGAAAATTAGCCATGACCTTATAAAAGCAATTGTTGCTGCTCATCAATCTGGGAAGGGTTATAAGGCCATCGCTACACAATTAGGAATTCACCATTACACAGTGAGAAAGATTGTTTATAAATGAAGAACCTTCAAGACAGTTGCCAATATTCCCAGTAGTGTTCATCCCAGCAAATTCAGTCCAAGGGCAGCACATTACATGTACAAGTATGATATTCATTGAAGAGTGGCTAGGAAAAAACCCTTCTCTCCAAAAAGAATATGGCAGCATGACTTAGTTTTGCAAAATTGCATCTGAACAAACCACAAAATTCTGGAACATTATCCTTTGCACTGAAGAAACCAAAGTGGTAATGTTTGGTCATCATGCACAGGAGCCTATTTGGCAAAAAAAAAAACTGAACACAGTGTATCATCACAAACACTTCATACCAACCTTCAAGCCTGGTGGTGGAGGGATGATAATGTGGGCTTGTTTTGCAGCCACAGGACCGGGGAAGCTTGCAGTCATTGAGATAACAATGAACTCCACTTTATACCAGAATATTCTTGAGACAAACGTGAAGCGATCTCTCCAATAGCTTAAGTTCATCAAATTGTGTCATGCAATAGGACAATGATCCCAAGCACACTGGCATCTAAATAGCAAAAGAAGAAAAACATTAAGGTGTTGGAATGGCTAAGTCAAAGTCCTGACCTTGACCCCACTGAAATGCTGTGGTGGAATCTCAAGAGAAAAATCTTTGCTTCAAATTATTCTTGCTAAATGTGGTTCCCTTTCAAAGAGAACTCAATGTTTGAGCTTCACACTGTGGAAATAAATCTCCCTCACACTGTAGAAAGCTCCCCTTTTTTCCAGAAGTGCATGATGAAATATCATGCTTCTGGGGAAAACAATACATTAGCCGTATTTAGAACCCCATGACATCAGATTATTCGGCCATCGTGGGGAGTGAAGTGCACAGCTAATTAGCTATGCCAATGGTGGAGGAGGTGCTTGTGACCTATCTCTCTTCATTGATGGCAGGTAATTTAGGGGGGCTGGCTTTGCCTTCCAAGCCATGTAGGCCACCTCAGCATTGGTGGGCAAGGCCTATGTGGTGGCAGTTCTCGCTTGTGTGTCACTGCATACAATGGCAGTGTTGCACACTACCAAACAGACCTGCTGAGTGAGCTCAACCTTGGAGAGAGAATTGTGCCCAAGGCAGTGTTAGAGATTCGCTGTGCCATGGATTTGTCTCTCCAGGCGACCAAGCAAACTGTCATCGGCCATTCAATGGGTAACTTGGTTGTGGCAGAGAGTCACCTATCTCTCAGGGATGGAGGACAAAGACAAGGTCTCCCTGCTAGATGACCCTGTTGAACCTTCCGGCCTGTTCAGTGGCGGAGTTAATGCCAACGCTGACAGGTTTCGCGAGGCAAAACAGCAAATTGCGGCATTCAGCCAGTTCCGTCTCCGTCATGTCGAGTTCGCCTGGGCATCCATGGGTGAAGCCTGGACCAGCGCTAGTGCGAAGGAGGCACAGAAGGTGAGTGTGGTGGCCCTCCTCCCGCTACGGAGAGCCAGGGGGACCGGGCGGCCACAGTAGCAGCGTGCTACTAGGCCGTATATGAGAATGATCACAAAGGCCCAGCAGACAAACAAGGAGTGTTTCAAAACACCTTCAAAAAGTGCATGGATGTCACTCTGGCTCCCTTGCTATTCCAGGGCATCCGTGTAATAAACTTACTGGACGACGGGTAAATTCTACTTCAATTCTACTTCAAATTCAACTTCTAAATTCTAGTAAAGGGAACTGGCACTTCAACATCGAGATGTTGTTCTCACCCACATGAGGAGCTTAGGGCTCAGGTTGAAACTCAAGAAAAGTATGTGTTCTCCAGTGCAGGGGACAACTTTTCTAGGAGATATATGGGATTCTACTATGATGTGGGCGTATCTATACCCAACACATCTAGGGTCAATCCTACCAACATTGAGCTAGATACAGCTGGCTCTGGGAGAGACCAATCTCTACGAGAGATTGTTGGGGCTTATGACAGCAGCAGCCAACATCAGACCATTGGGTCTATTGCACATGAGACGGTTTCAGTGGTGGATGAGTTTGGGGTTTTGACTGAGGAATCCTAAGTGAGAATAATAAGTGTCACACGGTAATGCCTACATGTTCTGAGAATTTGGAGGTGTCCCCAGGTTTCAGCCTCTGGTCACACTCTAGGGGCATCTAATTATTGCAAGACGGTAATAATAGATGGCTCCCTCATGGGCTGGGGTGCGGTCTTAGATGGCTGTCCAGCTCACGATCTTTAGAACGGCCCTCATCTGGAGTGGCATATAAATTGCCTAGAAATGCAGGCCGTATTTCTAGCACTGAAATTTTCATCCTAAATTAAGAGCTCACCAGTAGTTGTGACAGACAACAGCGGTGGTCTCATATATCAATCACCAGGGAGGGTTACGTTTGTGCCCCCTGTTCAGGCAGGCGCAACTAATTCTTCTCTGGGAGGAGGGAAAGTTCTTGTCAATGATTCCAGGCAACCGGAATGTGGAAGCAGACATCCTGTTGAAGCAGGGGCTGAGGCCCAGGGATTGGAGGTTCCATCCACAAGTGGTGGAGTCCATATGGCGGAGGGTAGGCCAAGCGGACGTGGATGAGTTCGCCTCTGAGGAGACAACACACTGCCCGCTGTGGTTCACCCTCACTCCTCCTGCACCATTAGGGCTGGATGCCATGGTGCACATGTGGCCGAGGTCACATCTATATGCTTTTCCCCCAATTTCTCTGCTCCCACAAGTTCTAGTGACAGGTCACCAAGACCGTATATGTCTGCTGCTAGCAGCACCTTATTGGTCAGCTCAAATATGGCTCTCAGAGATAATATCCCTGCTAGACGGTACTCCTTGGGAGATTCCCATTCGCAGGGATCTACGGTCTCAAGCCAGAGGACTGATTTATCACCATTGGTCGGAACTATGGAAACTGTGGGTCTGGCCCCTGACTGGCACCAGTTCATAGATTCTGTTCTCGCAACTGAGGTTGTAAAGACCATGTTAAACGTTAGAGCACTATCCACAAGGAAATTGTATGCACTCAAGTGGTGACTTTTTTTCTCGTGGTGTGAGGAACGTCAGCTAGACCCAGTGAACTGCGCAATAGCTACAGTAATGGAGTTCTTACAAGGGCATCTCTAAGCAGGATTGGCTCCTTCTACAATCAGGGTCTACAGGGCCGCCATTTGGCCAGACATGCCCCTGTTGATGGAGCCTCTGTGGGGCAACATCCTCTAACTTCGAGGTTTATGCCTGGTGTCAGGCAGCTGAGGCCCATCTGCAGAAAACACATACCTTCCTGGGACCTTTCTGTGGTCCTGGAAAGTCTGTCAGGTGCCCCATTTGAGCACTCAGAGTCAGCCTCTGAGAAGCTTCTGACTCTGAAGGTAGCTCTTCTGATGGCCCTGATATCTCTCAAGCGAGTAGGAGATGTACAAACTCTCTCAGTTGCCCCTTCCTGCCTTGACTTTGCCCCTAGATTAGCCAAGGCCTGCCTGTATCCTAAACCAGATTATATTCCTAAAGTGCCTACATCTGCTGTCCAGCCAGTAGTGTTGCAGGCTTTCTGCCCTCCTCCATTCCTCACACCATACTGGGGCATGCCTGTGAATTGCATCTTGGCTTCAGATAATAGTGTAATGGTTTCCCCTTTAAGCAGTGCGCTGGAGAGCATGTGGGCGCGCATGCATGAGCAAGGTGCGCGAGCGCCCGCTCTTCGTATGTTGACAACCGTGACATTGTTTACTATGAACAGATGCTTTTGTTATGTTTCTGTTATGTCTCCTCCCTGTTCTGTCATTGGCTATTGTTTAAGCATGTGTCTAGATCGGTGTCAGCTGTCAGCACTTTAAACACCGATTATGTTTGTATATATACCACGCGCCTCCCAGCACATGGCACTGAGTATTAGTTTAGATAAGATACAATACGTTAGACAGATTCGATTAGTTTAGATTCCATACGATAATTAATCACAGTCATAGTATTAGTTATTGTCCATGTTATGTTTCCTTATTAGATTTATGCATTTAGTCCATGCTGGTTTTCCGCTCCCAGTTCCTAGTCATAGTTTATGTTCCTTGTTTTGTATCTCGACCCTGTTTTCCGTGACCACGACATTGATTCCTGCTTTGCCCCGTTTATGCCAGTTTGCCGATCGCCTGACCTATGCATGCTTTTGGATTACGTATTTGGATTTACCTGCCTGGGTCCCTCATTAATAAAACTGTTTACTGCACTTGCATCCGTCCTAATCTCCTTACGTCACGAGATGTGACAAATAGAGGCAGACGGCGTGGTTCACAGGTGCAGTTTTTATATCGCGTGACACATTTAATTGCCATGTCACCTGATCACGGCAGCCTATAAATAGGCATGATGTTACACAACCCTCTGATGCCATTCATGTGCGAGGGCTTTCTGAATGTTGGTTTAATTTTTGGTGGTAAACAGTTATTAAATATTGAAATCTTTTTTTGTTTTGTAGTTGTAACTGGTAATATATGATTTAAACTTTTTTTATATATATTGACATTAACTGTATATAAAATATACTACTCTACAAATATAATTTTCTGTGCAATATATACCTTTTTTCAACTCATCTTCATGTAAATCTTTCATCAGTGCACTGCTGTGTGGGCAATGCAGGGGAAAATAAATAAATAAATTAGACTCGACACCGAAACACCAGCTTCACTGCTGCTCACTTCCAGTGTAAAATTTTTGCAGTGCAGAGCTTACACAAGAGACATCTTCTTTACACACAGCACGAAATCAGTGTGTTTTCCCACCCTCTTTTTATCAACTGGATATAATCGGCCCTGATCATCGTATATTTTTAAACTATCGGCCAATAGTGTGAAAAATTGCCTTTATCGGCCGATACATCTGTGTATCTCTAATATACATACATATATATATTTGCAAAGATTTCAAACAAACTTCTTTCATGTTGTCATTATGGGGTATTGTTTGTAGAATTTTGAGGAAAATAATGAATTTAATATATATATAGGAATAAGGCTGTGACATAACAAAATGTGGAAAAAGTAAAGCGCTGTGAATACTTTCCGGATGCACTGTATATATCAAAATACTATGATCTGTCAATGCTTCAGTTAACAAATGCCTTCATACTAAACTAAACGATAAAGAGGTTGATTTCTACAGCTGCTGGAGATGCCTGCTATGCCATACTGGAAATATGAATTCAGCTATTATCATTTTGTATATGAAACCCATGAGATTTGTATCATAATCCATGTATTTTTTAAATCAGATGCAAATGAAGGCTGGAATTAGGCTGGAATTTTTCCAGACACTTATGCAAATGATACTGTAACACACTGTGGCTAAAAGTAAAAAGCAAGGTCTTCAATTTCATATGCTCCTTAAAATATATGGCAGTAAGCATTTGCATGAATCATGCATATGATGGGCACCCATTTAAATATATTTACAGTAACTGTATGGTAAATACTGGTGCTATACAGTACTTTGAATCTCAATATTGCAAACATTTTGGTGTAAACATGGATGCAGACATCATTCAAATGCAGCTGTTTCTTTCAAGCTTGTTCAAAAGCCTTCTCTCCTAAAAAGAAAACTTAATAAATATTCAGCTGGCATGAAAGGGAGTAATGTTTAAGAATGTTTACTCAGTTCTTACACTCCATCAAGCTTTTGTACACCACATATCCTGTATACCACAAGATTTCAATGTTTGCCCATTTATATGCCATCACTTTGAAGTCCATACCCATAAAGAACCCATTATTCTTTAAGCTGATAGAATAATTGTTTTCACTCTATGCTTTGTGTTAAAATCCTTAAGCAGACAATATGTAACTGTTTTTCACAAGACAATTTGGAGCAACCAGATTGAACAGTGAACTGAACCGTCCAGCCTATGGGCTAAAACTTGTATAATCTGTTATGAACAGACCCAGCTTTTGAAAATGAAACAAGAGCTTCATTTCCCCCCTCATCTTTGCAAACTGACAGTTCTGATTGCACATTTCAGCTGGTTGCAGCTATGCATTTAATTTACATAATCACCCACCATTTTGAGCACATTCTATTTGCATCAATAATCATGTTAACCCAAAAGGGTTAAAGAAAAGAAAGATTAAAACATTCTAAAAGGTGATTGTTTCCTTATCATAATATTGTTCTTGCCAAATTAAATAGCTTCTCACAGATATACATGCAAAACCAGCATGCTGAAGCTTAGTTGTAGTTACTTTGGAGAAAAAAAATGATGATGATGATTATGATGATGATGATTATTATTATCATTATTATTATTATTATTATTATTATTATTATTATTATTATTATTATTATTATTATTATTAATAATAATAATAATAATAATAATAATAAAAGTAGTAGTATTGTATTATTATTATCACAATTATAGTATAAATGTAAAACTATAATAGATTTATTTATTTATTTGAAATAAACATTTCTTGTTTTTAGATGCTGCAATCCAGGACATGGAATGAAGAACACTGTGCTTGGTGATTCTATTTAAAATGGAGCATGTCTTTTTAAAGGTGTTTATAGTGCATAGACAGACCCTGCTTGATTATGGTGACGATTTACTTCACTTATATTTCTTTCACAGGTGCTCTTTATGAATTTTAGTCAATAACAGTATATCATGTCTGACAATCAGCTTAGCAAATGCCAGATTTGACATGGCAACCAGCTAACCTTTAAAGAAAGTGCTTCATGTCAATCAGGGATTTTGATAGTGGCCAAGAACTCTTTCAGTTCTTGTGTGGACCTTAGTGGGCAATGTGCTTCCCCCTAGTCTTAGGGAGTGCGCTTTTTTTTTTTTTTGCTACTTTAGGTCAAGTAATAAAATTTCATGCTTGTTTCAAGAGAGGAAAAAAAAAACCATAAAACCAGAAAAAAGAAAAAAGCCACTATAAATGATTCCCAGAAGAAAAATGAGATACTCCACAGGTTTTTATTCTACATAATGTGTCATCCTTCCACGTTTCAAATACACTTCTGCTGCAGTGCTTTCCCCCTCAGTTGTGGATTTTATAGGGTTTTTCTTGACATGTTATTAAAGCATAATCCACAAGTAATTCTCAGAGCTCCCACTTGAATCCCATTTTTAAATAATGTCTCTTGCCTGTGTTTTTTTTTTTTTTTTTTGTGCATAAAGCCCACAGCATCCATTCAGAGAAAAAATGAGATGAAAAAATGCTATTCTCTACAAAGGGAATAATGCATCAGTGCACTTAGAACAGAGAGTCATCTGACAGTCCTGTGTAAAGGAGGAAGTCCAACAATATATATGTGCAGGAACCTGATGAAAGCTTTATTTTTTTTTTATGAAACACTTGTCTGTATGTGAAGACTGCTGGCAGGAACTCAGAGTATATAATGATAAGACATAATGATTCAACATGATCAGAATCACTTTATTAGGGGCAATTCTCAGAAGAGTATATGAAACCTGTGTAAGCCCTTCATCACTGACATAACTCACACAAAAATATATGGCTTATAACAACACAAAACAGCTGTCATAAATATTTATGACATAATAGAGTGAAGTAATCGATTCTTCTTCATTGTGTTACACTTTCTGTATTAAGTAATGAATATTTACTCATATACAACAATTTATAATCCATACTGCTTATCCTACACAGGGTCACGGGGGAGCCTGGAGCCAATCCCAGGAAACTCAGGGCACAAGGTGGGGGACACCCAGAGGGAGGAACAATGCCCTCCATGGAGCAGGAAGAGGAGCGACGTCTTCAGAGGAACATGGAGGCAGAGCGACGCCCTCAGCCGAGCGGAATGTCGGAGCGACGCCCTCAGCCGAGCAGGAGGTCGGAGCGACACCCTCAGCCGAGCGGGAGGTCGGAGCGACGCCCTCAGCCGAGCAGAAAAACCGCGCAACGCCCTCAGGGAGGGTGGTAGATGGTTCAAGCCTGGTTGGAAGGCTCCCACCTCGGCTTCTCTCTCTCATACAGTGACTCCTGGACCCTGAAAAATTCTGCTGCATCCAGATTCATGGTCTCACGTTCTGCCACAATTGGTGGTTGAGATGGATGCAAGTGCAGAATATCAAAGTTTTAATAAAAAAACAACCAACATACGAAAGACACTATAACTAGAGGCAAAACACTGTGGCAAAGATAAACATAAACTAAAGAACAAAAACAACTGTAAACTTTCTTTAATATTTCTTAATTGGAAAAAGAAAGACTGAACTATGTACAACTAGCTCAGTGTCCTTCTGGTTATTTGGTATACATGTATAGTTCTTGTGTTATATTTTATAACCAGTGGCCAGAAATGAACTTGACAAACGTTTTTCTGCATGACGCTTGTGAGTCAAACTCATGGGTGATTTAAGAAATGTTACAAAACAGTTCCAGCTGTCTGTGCCATGTTGCTTCAATGGTAAAATGACCTTAACACTGTGTAGGAATGTAAAAATTCATGTCATGAACCAGCAGCTGGTGAGCCATTCTTATTTACATTTTTCTCCATCAACAGCAACTCCAGCAACTCTTGCAGCTTTGATAGCCAACATGAATGTGACTAGCTTCCTGAATCTCATGGTTTATGCTCTCAACTTAGACAGGACATATTGCCTGAATGCAAAATGCATGATCGTCAAACCAATGAGTTATGGCTCATGTTCTCAAAACACATTGGGTGCAAGGTGGGAATACACCCTGAATGGGAATTCAGTCCACTGCAGGGCACCATGCACACACACATTCATAGCTAGGCACAATTTAGTCAATTCAATTACCTTTTTTATGGACAGTGGAAGGAAACAGGAGAACCCAGAGGAAACCCACATGAATATGGGTGAACATGTGACATGGGTAAACTCTGCAAACAACCAGAGATCAGGATCAAATTGAAGACCTGAAGCTGTGAGGTGACACTTTTGCTGCCTTTTAAGCACCATGACATGAAATAAAGATCAACTAAAATGACAGCCAAATACCTTTAAACATTCACAGAAGGCTTTTCAAGTTGGTTTTTCAGTGCCATTATTATATAGAGAGAGGTTACAACTTAAAGAGTTTGAGACATAAGTGCAGATACTAGCAACCAGAATGAATCAATTCACATATCACCCTTGTCTGTGGCATGTATAAAACTAAAAATGTATTTAAAAGGACACTGACTGACCTTTTTAAAACGTTTGCATGTAAATGATTGGAGGGGGTGAGTGGGTATCCCATGACAATGCATGTAACTCTAATTATTTTTAGATATGAATTTTAATTAGATGAATTTCTGAAGTGTGTTTACCTGGTGGTTGCTACAAATGACACAGTTGCAGTGTAAGAGAGGAGTTCATTTATTCATTATGCTTATGACTGTTGAGGGAAACAATCATCCCAAATCGGAAAACAGATGTGGTCCAATCACAGTGGAAACATGTACAGATGGCTAAACAAATGTTAGTGTGCATGAAAGTATTTCTTTGTCATCTTAATTTTTTCTCTTCTGAATAAAATATATATATAATATAATATATAATATAAATAATAATAACATAATATATATAAATAAAAATGATTTCTTTCCCCTACAACAAAATACACACACACACACACACACACACACACATATATATATATATATATATATATATATATATATGTGTGTGTGTGTGTGTGTGTGTATATATATATATATATATATATATATATATATATATATATATATATATATATATATATATAAAACATTGTTTTATAAACTTCTGACATGCAAAACATCTGGGTTACGCATGTAACCCTGTTCCCTGCGAAGGGAACGAGACGTTGCGTGAGCTCAGCGCGTGGGGAAGCGCCCTCGCGCATGGCCGGTATCTGAAGCTTGTGCAACATCAGGCTAATTTATAGGCCTGCCGTGATCAGGTGATGTGGCAATTAAGCGTGTCGCGTGATATGTAAACGCCACCTGTGAACCATGCCGTCAGCCTCTATTATCTGAAGCGAAGATGCAATTCACATGCATGCCCCAGTATGACAAAGCTACGCAATGTCTCGTTCCCTTCTCAGGGAACAGGGTTACATGCATAACCCTGACATTCCCTTTCAAAGAGAACTCCACGTTGCGTGAGCTCAACGCTTTGCAAACGAGAATACCCTCTGCATCATACTGAGGGTACGGCCTGTTCAAAAAGACTGGGTCACTGCAAGACACTCAAGCTGGGGCGGAATGTAAATCCAGGCTGTAAGATCGAATGAAGGTGTGCGGCTTAGACCACTCCGCTGCAGCACAAACATCCTGTAAGTATACCCCTTTGGACAAAGCCTTTGAGGAGGCAATCCACCTAATGGAATGAGCCTTTATGCCCAGAGGTGTAGCGAGAAAGTGCGCCTCATAAGTGATAGAGATTGCTTCCACTATCCAATTAGAGATGCACTGCTTCGACTCTGCATCACCTCTACTGTCACCACCAGAGCAGACCAGCAGCTGCTCCGACTTATGCCACTGACCGGAGCAGTGGATGTAAGTACAGAGGGCCCTTACTGGACACAGTCGGTGCAATTTCTCTTGTTCTGGTGTGAGGAACGGAAGAGGGCAGAAAGCCTGCAACACTACTGGCTGGGCAGCAGATGTAGGCACTTTAAGAATATAATCCGGCCTAGGATACAGGAAGGCCTTGGCTAATCCAGGGGTAAAGTCAAGACAAGAAGGGGCAACAGATAGAGCTTGTAGATCTCCTACTCACTTGAGAGTTGTCAGGGCCAGCAGAAGAGCTACCTTAAGAGTTAGAAGCTTCTCAGAGGCTGACACTGAGAGCTCAAAGAGGTCACCTGACAGACCTTCCAGAACCACAGAAAGATCCCAGGAAGGTATGCATGGTCTGCAGATGGGCTTCAGCCCCCTGACACCATGCATAAACCTTGAAGTTAGAGGATGTTGCCCCACAGAGGCTCCATCAATACGAGCGTGGCTGGCTGAAATGGCAGCCACATAGACCCTGATTGTAGGAGCCAACCCCGCTGAGAAATGTCCTTGTAAGAACTGTAGGACTGTAGCTAATGTGCAATTCACTTGGTCTAGCTGATATTCCTCACACCACAAGACAAAAAGTTGCTACTTTTGTGCATACAGTTTCCTCATGCTCTAGCATTCAACATCTCTCTGCAACCTCAGTTGTGAGATCAGAATCTATGAGCTGGTGCCCCTCAGGGGCCAGACCCACAGTTTGCATAGTTTCGTCCGAGCGTAATAAATCAGTCTTCCTACTTGAGACAGTAGGAGATTCCCTGCAGATGGGAATCTCCCAAGGAGTGCCATCTAGCAGAGATATTATCTCTGAGAACCATATTCAAGCTGGCCAATAAGGTGCTGCTAGCAGCTAGGAACTTCCTGTGGCTGGGCAATATTTCTATGTGGAAATATGCATCTTTTAGATCTATCATCACAACCAGTCCTCAAACTGAATCCGTGGAACAATAAGTTTGGGCTTCAGCATCTTGAACCTGTATGTCCGAAGAGTACAGTTCAGATGCCACAGACTTAAAATTGGCCGCATACTCCCGTCTGGTTTGAGGACCAGGAAATAACGGCTGTAAAAACCTCCCTCCCTCAGGGAACAGGGTACATGTTCTATGGTCCCTTTGTCCAAGAGGGATCTTACTTCCTGTGCTAATGTCGGCCTCTGCTCTGTGCTGACTCATTTGACACATTAGGCAGTAGTTTACATTCTGCCAGATGGTCTTAAAGTGATGTTAACTTTTCCACATTCTATTAGAGGAAAAGCATCAGATTTTCATTGCCCTGTGACAGCTTGCTGAACAGAGAACACTGAAAACTTGGGACAGCCTTGGCTAGGGGAGGCCCTACAGTAGTACTGGGGGCTAACTGCCCTAACAACCTCATGTCCCCTGATTCATCCCTCCACAATCCCTTAGGACTGCTCCTCCTTTGTCTGCTTGGCCTTTATGACCATTCTCATATCAGTCTGTGACTGTGGTTGATTCCTGATTCCCCTGGCTGTCTGCAGGGGGGAGGCGGGCCACCACACTCGCCTTCTGTGCCTCCCTTGCACTAGCGCTGGACACAACAGGGAAGGAACTCGCTGAATGCCACCGTATGTCAAGCTCAATCAGCAGGTCTGCTTGGTAGGCCTGCAACACTGCCATTGTCTGCAGTGACCCGCAAGCAAGACCCACTACCGCATAGACCTTGCCCACCAATGTCGCGGTGGCCTTACATGGCTTGGATGGCAAAGCTGGCCCCCTTAAATTACCTGCCGCTGATTGAGAGCGGTAGCTTTCAAGTGCCTCCTCCACCTTCGGCATAGCTAAATAGCCATGCAGTTCCTTCCCTATGATGGCTGAATAATCTGACATTGTGGGGTTATAAATACGGCTTATGCATGGTTTTCCCCAGAAGTGTGATATTTAGTGATGCACTTCTGGAAAAAAGGGGAGTTTTCTGCAGTGTGAGGGAGATTTATTTTCACTGGAGAAAAAAGCTCATCCATCCTTATTAATCACTTCAAACAGCTCTTTTTATGCTTGAGAGCTGCTCTCAGTTCTTAGCACACCCTTCTGGCTCCTCAGGGTCAGAGCAGAATTTATTTATTTTATAATTTTTTTTGGCTTTCCATAGCAGAAGGAGAAGTCGTGACGCGAACTCCAAAATCCAGTGGAGAGCCAGACCCAGAAGACAGAGCAAGAGATAGAGCAGGGCTCATCTCCGGCTCCTCTTCCAGATCTATACAAGATCCCTAGCACTTGAGCCGGCTGGCTGCCTCAGCAGCGGCCAGCCCAGATCCGCGAGGCTCTGAAACCCAACAACACTTTTTGTTGCAATTGAGCAAAATCCCAGTGTAGCTCCTATCTTGGATGAAGTGTGTGGCTTATTGCTGCTTCGGCGCCCAGGAATGAACAGCACCAAACCGAATACTTTGCCCAGGAAACACAGAGGCCACAGCCAGAGAGCTGAGGTCCGATTCCCGATCACCATTGAACATATAGTGAATGACACCCTGATGGTGACGCTCACTTACTGAGATAGGAGCTACACCGGGCTTTTGCTCAATTGCAACAAAAAGCGAGTGTGTTTCATTATTATTATTTTGTTTTAAATGTGCTAAAGCCATAAGCTAAGCTAAGCTAATTTGCACTTGCACTTTTTCCACAGATAGATGGCCATGCCAATCAGCTTAGCTTAGATTATTAGTTTTGCACACACACACACATATATAAATACATACACACACATACATACACACACAGCCAGAGCCATATCACCCTGTGGCTCTTGCCTGGTTTCCTACTGAAGCTAAGCATGTTTGAGCCTGGCTAGGACCTGAATGGGAAAACTAAGGTTACTGCTGGAAGTGCCATTCTGCAGGGGGTGTGTACCAAGTGGTCTGTGTGGGACCTAAGGACCAAAAGGTCCTGATTCTCTGTGGTCATTAAAAAAATCAGAAAATTCCCAGAATGGCCCTTATCTTTCATGGCCCCTAGTAATCTCCTAATAATCTACATCACTCTCCTCTCCTTTTCACCAATAGCTGGTGTGTGGTTGTCATTGTGGTGCACTATGGCTTCTGTCGCATCATCCAGGTGGATGCTACACACTGGTGGTAGTTGAGAAGATTTCCCCCATACAATGTAAAAGCATGTCTAGAAAAGCGCTATATAAATGTAACTGTAGCTAACACATGGTACAGTATATACCATGTATACATACACATATGCAGATTTAGCCTACTCAGCAGTGGTAGAGTATTATTATTATTATTATTATTATTATTATTTTCTCAGTTGGCCTCAACACAAGCCCAGATAACTATAGGCCCAGTGTTTAGAAGTGGTTCTTTAAACAAAATCAAGCACCCAAATATAAAAGAAAGTTTTAGTCTAATTACTTGCACAAGAACCAAAATGAGTACTGACAGCAATGGAGATGGAACAATCAACAAAACTCCTACAGCCACCGCTGCTACAAACAGCTATAGAGCAAACACTGCTGTATCAATATAACATACTTTATGTAGGCCTATATGAAAAGCTAAAGGCTGGATTGACATCATGGTGACTTTACTTTTACATTCATGCAGCTCATAGAATAACCATCTTGCATTTTAACAAATATTTGACCTTTCCTTTAGAACCACTCTTATGCCAAAATGCCAACTGTACACACATGACAATGCCATTTTCCCCTTTACAGTCTTACATGACCTCTTAGGGGTAATCCTCTGCCCACAGCAACACTCATTTGACAACATAGCCAGAATTCCATACAAGCAACAACATTTGTCTTCAGACTTTTATTTAACTGCATGGATTGAGTCAGTCCATTGCAAAGCCATTTCCCCCTCTTCTTGTCTTTATTGTTCTGCATAACTCTGGGCCAGCCAGGTCCAAGATGTTGACAGCAGTGGTTAGGTCATTAGCCATCTCTGATATGGGACAATGTAAATTGAAATTTATGTTTGTCCATGTTTCCCGGTTTTTTCCTGGTTTGTCCAGGAGTGTGAAAATGTTCATATAAGAAGGCTTTGTTTTGTAATATGCCTTTGGCTTTGACTAAAAATGAAGGGAGTTTGTTGTTTTACTGTTATTTGTGTTATTCTTCATTCAGTAGCCTTGCCTATTGTGAACACTTTTAAAAGTAAATCCACACTAAATCACATATAGCTAAAACTTTCTGCTTCACTGCGCTCTCAACATGCTTGAAACTTTTAAGAATGTTGCTGCTCAAAATGACTTAATGCTTATCATTTTTGTTTCTACTACTTCCTGCCTGGACTATTGCAATGCACTGTTTTCCTGACTTTGCCTTTACTCATTTTACTTTTGTCAGATTCATTGTCATGTATGTGCTTTTACTCACTGTGACATCCCTGTTTGGGTGTGGTCAGAGGCACATGCCTGAATGTTTCAACCTCAAGAGCAGTCCAGCTTTGAAAAAAGACTATGCATTATGTTTGATGTAATGAAAAAGGTTTGCAAAATTTATATCCATAATTGCAGAGTTTGAATGTAAAAGTACACATACATATAAAACTTTTTTAAATAAACAATTTATTTATTTTGCAGTCATGGGAAAAAGAAGCTATACCCTCCTTCACTTATATGTTCTTATTTGTAAGGGCTTAAATAACAATTGTATTGTCCTCACCAACTTCTATAAACAAACAAATAACTTGAGGTGACAAAAAAAATTCTATTTAATTATTTTATTTATTTATTTATTTTATTTTTTTTACAAAAAGTAACATTCAGAAATCAGGCGGGAAGAAATAAGTACACCATTCCTACTTCTACAATAATTAAGAGAGTAATTAGCAGCCAGGTGTTATGAAATGCACAAGATTATTTTATCATCAAGAAGTGTGACTACCTTTATAAACCAGTATGTTTGGCAGTTTGTTGTTCTGTGTGTGCGTGTGTGTGTGTGTGTGTGAGGTGGTTGGGGGTTCGATTCCCACCGTGGCCCTGTGTGTGCGGAGTTTGCATGTTCTCTCCGTGCTGCGGGGGTTTCCTCCGAGTACTCCGGTTTCCTCCCCCAGTCCAAAGACATGCATGGTAGGCGGATTGACATTTCCAAAGTGTCCGAACTGTATGAATGGGTGTATGAATGGGTGTATGAATGGGTGTGTGAGTGGGTGTATGAATCACTGCGCCCGGGGGCCATCTTCAGTCGTCTTGACTCAGTCTTGCCAGTGGATCATGGTGGTAACCGGGAAGTGAGAGTGAGGCCTTTGCTGGGCAAGTCTTCCTCACTTGAATCCAATGCATTCGCAAGTCAAGTTCCAGTTTGTGTTCTCCATAATGGAGGCAGAAATGGAAACTTCTGTCTTCGTCAAAATCGACGGACGAACTCCTGTGTGTGTGTCTATATCATGCCATGACCTCAGAGAAGCAATTGTTGCGGATCATCAATCTGGGAATTCCAGAGGGCCCTGACACCTGTACAACTGCTGCTGTAGCGGCCTTGTTAAAAGAGGCGTTTGGTCTGGAGAAGGAGCCGGTTTTGGACCGGTCCCACTGGACCCTTCAGCCGAAGCCCAAGCCTGGTGAACGACCACGAGCTATTGTGTGCAGATTCCACTATCACAGTGACTGTGTTGACATTTTACGCCATGCGAGAGAGCTCCAGAGGATTAAAGTGAGGGATTTGACCATCTCCGTTTTCCCTGACTACACAGCCAAGACAGCCCGGGCCCAGGCCGCATTTAACGAGGTTCGGCGTCAACTTCGTGGTATTGAGGGCGCTCGCTATGGAATACTTCACCCAGCTCGGCTTCGCATTACATATAACGGTGTTCAGAAGGACTTTATTTCAGCGGAGGAAGCAGGACACTATGTTAAACTCTTGATATCGGGGTGAACTGCATCACCTACACAGCAGAGTCTTTTTTGCTCTTCTATTATTTTTATTTTTTGCACTCGGCCTTCCAGCTGTACAGAATTCGGATTTTTATTGAAGATATTGTCGTTGCATTACTTCACCTAGATTTTGTGGACTCATTCCTCTTAAATTTACTTCTGTATTAATGTGCTTCTCTGTTTTGATGCTCTGACCGGGTTAGAGTTTCTGTTTATTTAATTTTATTAGTGTTATCTCCTCGGCTTTACATGCTACACTGTTATATTATTTGTTACAAGTCTTTAAAAGGTAAGGACATTATATTTATTATTGTGTGCAGACTGTTTATCAGTCTTGGTAATTTTGTTGGTTAGTCCAGTTTACTCTCCAAGTTGTTTTCACATTGTGGACAACGTTTGGTTTTTGTAGGATACACTGCCGTCTCATTTGTTTATGGAGACTTTGGGTGTGGGTATTTGGAGGATTGTGAGAGTAAGCAGAACATGCCAATGCTTTGAAGGATGTAATGTTATTTAATTGCGAATCTGTTTTTAGAGGATTTAAACCTAACATGGTGAACAAATTATATTACAGAATTCAGGCAATTTTACTGGGGTTATCTCATACAGTGTAGCAAGTAATAATCTGGAAAAACTGTAATATCACAGTCTAAAACTGGATTTAAAGAGAAGCAAATTAGTAAATGAATCACATGTAAATGAATCATATGTAAATGAATCACATGAAAATGTATCACTTGAATATGAATCACATGATAATGAATCACATGTAAAGGAATCATACGTAAATGAATCATACATAAATGAATCACATGTAAATGAACCATATGAAAATGAATAAATAAATTAAAGACAAAAAAAAAGTAGAAACTGTGTTGTGTCTATATTATTCATAACTCTTGGTGAAATTCAGTATTTAAGTGAATCAAATAAAACATTTCACTGTAATATCATGCTGTTCTTTCAGTTAAAGCAAAAATTGTATTTGGTGGAAAATGCAGACTTCTGAAAATCTCTATTGAAGCCCATAGACTCCACACCAACAGAACTCCACTGTCACACAGCATCATTGGAATTCTGTAACAGTTTCAGGTGCACTGCAGTTTAAGACATGGTACATAGTATAAACGACTGAGGCTGACGTTTTAGTTTTTTAACATATCATCAGCAGTGATTGAAATACATGTGAAATACAGATGTGGGTGTAATTAACACAAATGCTGGATAGTTTGCTCTAACTTAACATAACTTATGAACCATGTTGAGCATTATGAGCTTATGAACTCTTAACACTTAAAAAAATTAGAACATGCCTTTAAGTTAAAGTTAAATGCCTTTAAGTAGGCGTGTGTGATAGCTTGCTTGCTTGATAGATTGTGACAACAGGCCTCCGTACCTCATGCAGAACTACTGTGAGGAGTGTGGTGCTGAATGGACAGTGCTATTTCAGCGCTACTGTTGTGGACAGGAGAGTGCATGCCCATGGAGCAGGGGAATGAAGCATGGCTGGTGAGAAATAATCACCGTGGCTCCTCACCCTCTCAGAGAGGATTAAAGGCACACTACAACTACATGAAGGGGACCAGCTGCTGTCTCTATGTTGATTATATAGTGTGTGGTGGTAATTGAGTCCAAGTGTGTGAACTGAACATGTGAACTGGAAATTGGAGTCCATGGTGGCCATGTGAGTCTGACGCTAAAGTTGGTGTTGCCATGACAGAATCACCCCCACCCCCATTGAGGAGGTCAATGCAGGAGCAGAGTTCTTTCATAGTCGGCTACAGGGCATGAAAGTCGCTGATAATGAGTGAGTCAAGCTTGTCATGGTCCGAGTTCCAGCACCTATTGTCGGGACCATAATCCTCCCACTCAATCAGGTACTGAAGTTTACTTTCTTTGCAATGAGAGTCAAGAAGAGATTTGGCATCCAATGGGAACAGGGGAGGTTGGTAGCCGAAGACGCACTGGAAAGGTGCGGGCTGGGTGGGCTAATGACTCAGTGAGTTTTGTGCATACTTGACCCATGGGTGGAAGCAGGTCCAATCCTTCTGATTGTCAGCACAAAAAGATTGCAGAAATCTGCCTTTTTCCTGGTTGGCTCATTCCACTTGGCTGTTGGCCTGGAGTTGATAGCCAGAGGTGAAGCTGGCTATCATTTACGATATTTGCATTGTAAGCCAAAGTATCAGAACATGCGCTTAAACATGAGTTCTGCAGTTTCAAAGGCTGAGGTTAACTTGGGAAGTGGTGTCAGGTTGAGGGACTTGGAAAACCAATCGATAATACCAGGATTTTGGTTTTCCCTTGAGAGGCAGGTAATCTAGAGCAAGGTGTGGCCATGGCTGTTGTGGAGTAGGTAGCAGCATTAACTTCCCTACAGTCAGAGTTCGTGTGACCTTGTATTATGCACACACAGTACAAGATGAAATAAATTAATGGATGCCAGAAAGCATGTGGGGCCACCAATATTTATTGTACATTTAAGAAGTTTGTGGGTTTTATGGACCCCTGGGTGTCCAGTAGCAGGTGATGTGTGGGCCCAGGTAATGAGTTTGGTCCATAGATTAGGGGACACATAGGTTTTACCTTAGGGTCATGTGTTATGAGAGTGGAGGCAGTTTGAATGGTTTATCTCCTGAACTAGGTCCCAGGTGAGTGCACCTACAACGCGTGGTTTTTGGCTGAGTTCTTGTGGCATAGCTGGGTGTATACAGGAAAGAGCATTTTTGAACCCTGGTCAGAATAAGATGGTAAACTGGAAGTGGGTGAAGAACAGTGCCTATCTAGCTTGGGGAGAGTTAAGTTGTTATTCAAGGTTTTTATGATCAGTGTATACGATAAAGGGGTGCAGGGAGCCCTCAAGCCAATGTCCTTATTCTTCCAGTGCCAACTTTACACCCAGCAGTTCTCTGTTCCCCATGTCATAGTTACATTCGGCTGGTGTTTTTTGAAGAAGCCAACTGGATGTTATTCGGGTTTCTCTTTGAATTTCTGTGAGATAACTACTCTGACTCCCATATCATAGGCTTTCATCTCAACTATGAAGGGTTTTGTTGGATCTGGGTGTCTGATGATTGGGGCTTAATTGAGTGCTTCATAGTTGTTTCAGGGTCTGATATGCCTTGGAATTCTACTTCAGCTTCTCTGTACCTTTCTTTAGCAGAGTGGTTAGTGGGCTAGCAATTGATTTTCCCTGAAGGAAATGGCCAAAGAAATTGGCAAAAACCCAGCGCAAGACTGAGACCTGAGTAACATGGATCTCGCACTTTTCACCTTTGACATAAAGCTGATGGTCCCTTAGTCTGTGGAGTACTTGTTTCACATAGTCAACATGTTTTTTTTTTTTGGATGGGGAGTAGATTAAAATGTCATCAATATATGCAATGACAAATTCATGTCTTTGAGCACATCATTGATTGAGCACTGGAACGACATGGGGGTGCAAGAGAGCTCATATCGCATGACACAGTACTCATAGAGGCCAGAGATGGTGCTAAAGGCCATCTTTTATTCATCTCCCTCTCTGATGAATACTACATAGTATGCACTGCACAAGTTCAATCTGGTGAATATTTTGGCTTCAATATTTTGGATAACAATACCTGCTGTTGATTTGGTTAAGTCCATGATAGTCAATACAGGGTCTAAGTCCTCCTCCTTTCTCTTCCAAAATATTCCTGCATGGCTTGGCTTTCTGTGACTCAGAGTGGATATATGTGATTCCTGGGAGAGCATGATGGTGCAGTCATATGAGCAATGAGGTGGTAGGCCACTGACTTTAACTTTACTGAATACTTATTGATATTCCTGATACTCCGGTGGAATTGTTACTTGGTCTGTAGTCTCAGGGCTTTCGAATGTGGTGGATGAATTTAGCACTGCGGGCACATGAAGACATTTTTGCCACTGTGTTGACCAGCTAATTTCTCTTTCTGTCCAGGAGATACAAGTGTTTTTGCACTGAAGGAAAGCTGCGGATGATGTAAAAGTTGAATATGATTAACCCTTAAATGCATACCTCGGGTCGTTAGTGACCCGGAACCTCATTCAGTACCCTCACCCTCATTCATTTTTTCAGATTAGACCTCCACTTTCTTCTTATTATTCCTCAATCTATTTATTATCAATAATATAACAAGAAAAATATATAAAATTGTCAAACAATATCTGTTTTATAATTCATTTATTGTAAAATTGTAAAAAGTCTATAGGGTCACTACTGACCCGAGGTATGTAATAGTGTAAGTATATTTTTCGGCACAACAATATTGAACCGCCCCATACACAGACACCCCCATTGAAGAAGGCACTGCAGGTAAGGTGAACTTGAACATGTGAGCTGCGAGTTGGAGTCTGTGGTGGCCATGTTTGTAGGCAGAGGTGTATTCTGGAAAATGTAGGTTGATGCTGAATTTGGCACTGACAAGAGGTAGTATTTAATCAGAAAGCTTACTTCTAGCTGCCTGTGGTCCTAATAGAACTAATAGTCTTGTGAGAATTAAGAAGGACAAAGCTACTCAGCATCCAGTGTACTTTAAACATTCCTCAACTTTATTTTCTATTTCTTTGTAACTGGTATACAGTATGGTAACCTAGTAGTTGACACAAGTATATATAAATGGAGCCTATAAATGATCCCATTGTCCTATTATATTGTATCTATAGCATGTCATTAGTTTTTGAGACACTATGTTAGATAATTGTGATCATATTGCATGTCGAATTAAACTTCATTACAAAATTATTAACTTGTCATATTATCTTGAATATTTTTATACTGATGAGCCTGTATCATTGATACAGTGAATGATACAGTGGTATTTCTAATAAATCAGTCTTACTACATTAACATGAGTTACTTGGTTTGGCTACCTCTCATTTTAACTGCCATAATAAGGTCTAATGAGATGAATTAATATATTTTACATTATTTGTATTGGTAAACAACCTTTTAACTAGTGAGATCTTTCTTATGAAAGAATAAATATGTGGTTCACAAATCCAACTAAAAACAAATCAAGTCTCATTGCACGTTGATCTTTTTACATATGGTTTTATAAATATCATCACCTGGTCATTTTCTTATCTTCAACTGTCTAATTTTGGTGAAGATGTGACCACTGTAGTCTCAGATTCCTGTTTCTGGGTGAAAGGAATTGTACCCATGAGGTTTTCTTTTGTTGTAGTCCATTAGCCTCAAGTTTTGTGTGTGATGCATTCTGAAATGCTTTTCTGCTTACCATGGTTGTAAAGAGTGGTTATTTGTAACTTTACTGTCAGAGAGGACCAATTTGCCCACAGAATTACTGCTGCTGTTGTTTAGTTTTTTCTGTGTAAACTCTATTGATTGTTGTATGTGACATACACTCATGAAAAAATAAGGACACCTCTTGGAATTTTATTTATTTATTTATTATTATTATTATTATTATTGTTTATTTTATTTTTTTTTTACATATTTGGACAAGCAAACATTTGATCCTCTTTGAAACAGTGCCTTTAAATAAAGCTGATACACTCTATCAAATGAGATAACATTTACATTTTGTAGTAATTATTCATTTAAATTAACAAAAAAAAAATCCAGATCAGATACATTGAAAAAGTAAGTACACCCCATACATTTCACACACCTTCAAATCTATAAAATTGGAATCAGGTGTTCAAGATTGGGTGCCAGTGATTAAAACCTGCTTAGGGAGTGCAGGTGTTATTTAAATCTCTCACATGTAGTGTCTGGTGTTCCCTTTGTTATTGAGTTGTGTGGTGTCATCATGCCAATATCTAAAGAGATTTATTAAGCCTTCAAAAAGAGGTTGTGGATGCCTATGAGTCTGGCAAAGGATTTAAAAAGATCTCCAAATTATTTTAAATAAATCATTCCATTGTAAGGAAAAACATCTACAAGTGGCACAGATTTCAAAAGACTGCCATTTTGTCCAGGACTGGCCGTCCCAGCAAATTCAGCCCAAGAGCAGACAATCTGATGCAAAAAGAAGTCTCCAATAACACAAAAATTTCATCACAGGATCTGCTAGTAAGTTTTGCAAGTGTTGGTGTCAAAGTGCATGCTTCTACAATGATAACGAGACAAATTTGATCTGCATGGGAGATGTGCCAGTAAAAAGCCTTTGCGATCTAAAACGTATATTAAAGCAAGACTACAGTTTGCCAATGAGCATACAGGCAAATACCAGGCCTTTTGGAATAATGTGCTCTGGCCAGACAAATCAAAGATAGAGTTGTTTAGTCACAGACAAGTTGTTTAGCAGACATGTTTGGCGAACACCAAATACAGTTTTTTAGAAGAAGCACCTCATACCAACGGTGAAGCACAGTGGTGGAAATGTTGTGGTTCGGGTTTGCTTCACTGCTTCAGGAACTAGACAGCTTGCATTCATTGATTCAACTATGAATTCTATATCATATCAAAGAGTGCTTGAAGATAATCTGAGGCCATCTGTCCGAAAGTTAAAGTTGAAGTGAAAGTGGACCTTTCAACAGCATAATGATCCTAAGCACACTAGCCAGAATGGTTCAAAAAGAAGAAATGGAGGGCTATGGAATTGCAGAGTCAAAGCCTGGATTTTGATCCCATTGAAATGTTATGGGGGATTTGAAATGAGCAGTACATGTAAGAAAACCCTCAAACTTCTTACAACTGAAAGAATATTGCATGGAAGAGTGGTCAAAAATTCCAGCAAGCCTAGTGGACAATTATACTAATTATGCTACTTTTTCTGCAGAAGAATATCATACCTATTGATATTTCAGTTGAATAACTGATTGACAAAGCTCATTTTCTTTGTGGTTTTGTTCAAGTCTGTCAGCTTTATTAATAGAACCTAGTTTCAAAGACTGTCAAATGTTTGCTTGTCCAAATATGCAAAAAATGTGGTGTACTTATTTCCATGTGGTGTACTTGACTATATGCATGATTTTTAGTCTTAATGAAAGAAGAGAATGAGGAGAATTCTTTGTTTATTTTCAATTCACTGTATTTTTGCTTACTGTTAATTGTTGAATTTTAGCCTATTGTACCTGGAGGTAAGGGAGTAAATAACCATATCAATTATTATTTCAGTTTTCAGTTTTCTAAAGTTTATAGAAATATAATGTTAATTTTATGTTGACTATGGTGACTCTCATGCATCGAATATGTTAATGATGTGATATGTTTATGTGGTTCCTTAGAGTACAAAAATCTAAAGGGATCATTTTTGGAAAGCTCTCCATTTTAAATTTGTTGCTTCCACAACCTCAGTCTTTGCCAAGTAAGGCAAATTATCTATCTATCTATCTATCTATCATATATATATATATATATATATATATATATATATATATATATATATATATATATAGATAGATAGATATAGATATATATAGAGATATATATAGAGATATATATTGATATAATATATATAAATATAAATTTTTTAAGTCAAAGCAAAATTCTCTCAAATGAATTATAAACACCAACCTGAAAATACATTTACAGTGCTTAGGATTCATAAACATCTATATCATACCCCTCAAATAGCTTTACACTGGTTGACTGCAGAACCGTATTCTCTTATAAGGAATGCTAAGGTTTTCAAATGGGTTTCTCATCTACAGTGTGGAGGGAGCAGCTCATAGAATATTTACACAAACAGAACCAGGGGTCTGAGCGAGGCTAGGGCCCTGTGGTTGGTACAGAATTCAAAGGAAAATGAAGAAAGGCCCAGAGGATTCACACAGTGCTGGAGCATTGTCTCTGAAAAACAGGAACACTGTTAGGGAAGAAACACCTTGATTTAAAATTCAGTTACAAACTCAGCCAATGCGAAGGCATCCAGCACCCATGAACAGAATGAGAAACAGAGGGGAGTTGGACAAACTCACATCTCTAAAATTTCAATTATAGTAATTTACTCAGCATAAATCTGTTGATGTTCCAGGTTTTGATATGCTGTAAAAGAGGATGGAGATAAGAGATGTTGATGCTTTTACTGTGTTTGATCTGGTGACTTTGTATAATGAAATAAAAATAACTTGCATATAACTGGAATGTTTAACGATACATATCTTAGCATTTTATTTGTTTCTCCCCACTGCTCAGCCACCACAGTGGAGGGGGAATTTTATTGTAATACTTTTATATGTATTGTGTAGCCTTTATATCTTTATATATATATATATCTTTATATATATCTTTATATATATATATATCTTTATATATATATATATCTTTATATATATATATATATATATATATATATATATATATATATATATATATATATATATATATATATATATATATATATATATATAAAATCATAGTAATTGTAGTTTGTTGGTCTGTCTGTCCATGCTTCATCCTGTGGCAAAGTTATTCAAAGCCGTAGCAATTTTTAACTCACTTGTCATTGATACCATGTTGATGATAGCGCAGTTTTAACATAGCATAGAAATATCTTTGATTCAGCTTATATAAACTTGAATCCGATTATTCAATGCCAGATACCAGCATACTAAATATGCTCTCAAAATTTATGAACCAAACACTCTTAGAACTGTTTTTGAAGCCAAGTTGAATGTGAAAAGTAACATAATAATAATAATAATAATCATCATCATCATCATCACACAATGCCGAGTAGAAAACATGCATAGTGACACCAATGCTAAGAGCTGGCAGGAAGCCACGCGCACTTATCATGTGAGAGGAATCTCTCTCGTCGAGCGGAAGGGTGGCCCTTTATACTCTCCCCTCGTCCGCTGGATGGTGGAATTCTCCCATGCGGTGCACCAGTCATCAGCCGGGGGTGTGTCGGTGGCTCCACCCAACCGCCACAAGCTTCCTGCTTGTCCACAACATTGCAGCGGGGCCATCTCTTCAGCGCCAGCGCGGCAGTCGGGGAAGGAGCGATTTTAATTTCTTGTGCGCCGGCTATCGGTCCGTCGTGACAGTACCCCCCGCCCCCTTCAGCTCCGAGCCTACTGCCGCTGCGTGTCGGGCCCACAGTGCATCTCGTCACGAGAGCCCATCTGCATTCCCATGGTGGGCCCCCGCTCAGTGCTGGACCTGGAATGAGAAGTCTTGTAATGCCAGGAACCATCGGGTTACCCTGGCGTTAGTGTTTTTGGCCTTGGCCATCCACTGCAGTGGGGCGTGGTCTGTCACCAGGACGAAGTGCCGACCGGCCAGGTAATATCAGAGCTCCTCTATAGCCCACTTTATTGCCAGGGCCTCTTTTTCCATCGCTGAATATTTCTTCTCAGCGGGAGACAGCTTCCGACTGATGTAGAGGACCGGGTGTTCCTCTCCGTCGAAAGTCTGGGAGAGAACTGTGCCCAGCCCGGTTTCAGACGCGTTGGTGTGCACAGTAAATGGAAGGGTGAAGTCTGGATTGTGTAGTACTGGAGCGCTGGTGAGGGCGTCTTTCAGGGCTTGGAAGGCCCTCTCCGTTCCGGCTGGCCCTTTTTTGTGAGGTCTGAGAGGGGGGAGGCTACAGAGGAGAAGTTAGGCATGAATCGGCGATAGTACCCCACCAACCCCAAAAAGGCATGTACCCGTTTCTTTGATATGGGCTGGGGATAGTTTTTTACTGCCTCAATTTTCTTCATCTGGGGCTTTAGCAGGCCCTGGCCGATACAGTACCCAAGGTACTGTGCCTCCGTTAGCCCCAAGTGGCACTTTTTGGGGTTGGCCGTCAGCCCAGCCTTCCGGAGCTCCTTCAGGACCTCCCCCAAGTGGAACAGGTGGTCCGACCACGTGGAGGAGTGGATAACCACATCATGTAGGTAGGCAGCTGCGAAGAGACGATGTGGGCGCAGGACAATGTCCATTAATCGCTGGAACGTTGCGGGCGCTCTGTGGAGCCAAAGGGGAGAACCCGGAACTGCCAGTGGCCGTTCACCATGCTGAATGCCGTCTTCAGCCTTGCCTCTGGGGATAGGGCCACTTGCCAGTATCCCTTGGTGAGATCCAGGGTGGATATGAACCGGGCTCTCCCCAGTCACTCCACTAGGTCATCCACTCTGGGGAGGAGATAGCGGTCAAATTCTGAGACCTGGTTCAGCTTCCGGAAGTCATTGCATAGCCGCATACTTCCGTCGGGTTTTGGCACGACGACGATGGGGCCAGACCAGGGGCTGTTGGACTCCTCAATGATATTATCTCGCAACATTCGGCCAACCTCCTCCTCGATAGCCTGGCAGCCGGCCTCCAGGACTTGATAGGGCCGCTGTCGCACCACCACTCCCAGCTGGGTCTTGATTTCATGGTGGACCAGTTGTGTCATCCCTGGGGAGGTAGAGAACACGTCTGTAAGTTGGCCCACCAACTCTGATAACTCCTGTTTTTGCCCGGGAGTGAGATCTTCACCCAGCTGGACCACTGTACCCTCATCCTGGCTTGTCTCTAAGGTCACGAACGCAGACACTATTGGGGCTGGCTCTACCCACTTCTTCAACAGGTTTATGTGGTACGTTTGGGTGTCAGCTCGCTTACCGGATTGTTGCAGGCGATAGTTCACAGGCCCCTTCCTCTCAAGGACGGTGTAGGGCCCTTGCCATTAGGCTAGGAACTTGCAGGAACTGTTCGGTACTAGTAGGAGCACCCGGTCGCCAGGTTGGAACTCTCGGGGTTGTGCTGGCCGGTCGTACACTCGCTTCTGCTCCTCCTGGGCGGCTTTCATGTGCTCCTGGATGATCGGGGCCACTTGGTCAATCTTCTCCTGCATTTCCTGCACATACTCAATGACGGAGCGGAATGGGGAGGGCTGTTCCTCCCAGGCTTCCCGAGCCACGTCCAGCAGTCCTCGAGGTCACTGTCTGAAGAGGAGTTCGAAGGGAGTGAAGCCCGTGGAGGCTTGGGGGCACTCCCGGACAGCAAAAAGTACATAGGGCAGGAGGAGGTCCCAGTTTCTTCCTTCCTTGTTCACCACCCTCCGTAGCATTTGCTTTAAGGTTTGGTTGAACCTCTCGACGAGCCCGTCGGTCGGGGGGGGGGTAGACGGACACTTTCAGGTGCTTAACCTGCAACAGCTGACACAGATCAGACATTAGCTTGGATACAAAAGGCGTACCTCGGTCGGTTAAGATGTCTTTTAGTATCCCCACGCGGCTGAAGAGGAGCATCAGCTCTTTCGCGATATTGTGGGAGGTGGCTTTGCGGAGGGGCACTGCCTCGGGGTATCGGGTGGCGTAATCCAGGATGACAAGTATGTACTCGTGACCCCGGGCGGACTTGGGGAGTGGCCCCACGAGGTCCATACCAACCCGCTCGAAGGGACGCCTATGATAGGCAGAGGAATAAGGGGAACCAGCAGGGGCCTTCGTGGGGTGGTGCACTGGCACTGGGGGCAACGTTGGCAGAAGCCCTGGACTTCTGCATCCATCCCTGGCCAGACAAAGTGATCTCTTAGCTTTTCCAGGGTGTTTCGTGGCCCCAGGTGGCCGCCGAGCGGATGGGTGTGGGCCAGGTGCATCAGTGTCTGTGTTTTGGTTTTGGGGACTACCAGGAGGTCCACAAGCTCCCCTCGGCGGCAGGCTCGTTGATAGAGGAGGCCACCCCGAATGAGGAAGTAGGAGGAGGGGAGCCTCTGGTCAGGGTCCTGGTCGACCCCCTCTATCCGTCACACCTGGGCCCAGCAGTGTTTCAGGCGGTCGTCTTCCTTCTGCTCCCACCCAAAATTTCCCTGCCGGTTCACCTGTTGGAATACAGACAACATAGGGTTAGCGTGTGTGTGCGGCTTACCTTCGGCTGTGGCGTCCCCCTCGTCTTGCACCAAGTAGGCCTGCTGGGCTCGGGTCTCCTTCAGGCACTGACATGCCCTGCCGGGTTTTGGCGCTGGGCTGGTCGGGAACCCTGGCCAGTCTCTTCCGAGGAGCAGGGGCACCCGGAGATCGGGGATAACGCCGACTAGGAGCGGCCAGGTGCCTGCTTTACCCCGGATCTGGACCTCGGTCGCTGGGACTTCCCTGGTATCCCCATGGACACAGGTCACAGTGATGGTCCCGTCCTGGTCGAGTTCTTTTGGCAGGACTGTCGGCCAGGCGAGGGTCACGGTACTCCCAGAGTCTAGCAAGGCGGTGACTGAGCGCCCTTCGACCCATACTGACAGGGTAGGAGCTCTTGGCAGGCTTGGCGTGTGGAGCACACACCCCGCCAGCCAGGGTTTTTGGGCCTTCTTGGGTGGCCCCAGGTCCGGCTCCGTTGGCATGGGCTCGTCTCTGGGTGTCCCATAGGCGGTTGGGCTTCGAAGGGCCCTCCCCCTCTCAGGGCAGCGCTGGCGGCCGGGCAGTGGGGCGGACTACGGGACCGCCGTCCTTCCTGGCCGAGTTCCAGGGTAGCCAAAGCGCGCTCCAGGGTGGCTAGGAGTTCCTTAGGCATCCCTGGCGCGTGCACTCCCACGACCTGCCACTCTGTTGGTGGTAGGGCCCTCAAAAACCGGTCCATGGCTACCTTTTCTGCCACCTCGGTGGCAGTGTATCTGTCGGGCTGAAGCCACCTCTTGGTAATATGCATCAGGGTGTTCATCTGCCCGTGTGGTTGTTGTAACTAATTCGGTATACTGAATATGGAAAGCAAGAAAATAACCACAGGACACAGAGGAAAAAGCAAACTACCACATTTATTGGGAATAAGGGGGGCTAGTAGGAGAGTAAGAGGGACTGGCAGGAGAATAAGAGGGAGAAAAAGACTGATGGTAAAGGGTATGCCCTGGTGAGGGAATTGGACTCAACGGGTCATCAGAATACTCCGTACTGGGGGAATCCATGTTCTCCATTGCCTCATAATCGTCAGCAGAGTACAAAGAAGGTGTGTTGGCAACAGGACCCGTCTGAGTGGAGGCATCAACTAGGGTAGCAGCTGGGCTAAGCTGATACCGCAAAGGAGGAGGAAAGGTAGACGTTGTAGACGGAGTGCGTAGGACGTCAACCAAAAGAGCAAGGTCTGCAAATAGGTGAGACAGCTGGTATCTAGTGTTGAGATCAAAGCCCTCCAGTCCCTCTAGGGCAGTGAATAGGAAACCAAGTCCCGCGTTGTGAGCTGCATACCAAAGAACAGAGATAAGAGAGGCATGAAAAGTAGGCATTAACCCCTGGGATATGTGCACCTGGTTACTAGTAGCCAAAATAACATGCAGCATTGAGTAGTAAATGGGTCACCAAAAAAGGAAGGGAATGTGGCAAAAGCAGGGAGCTATCTATAGATCTATGGACACACGCGCAGGAGAAAGAAGATTGCAGACAAAACCAGGGGAAAAGGGCAATAAAACATGAGTCACAGATAAATGTAAATAATCAAGAACACTCACCCATATTCAATTCAGTGGGGAAAATATCCAAAGACAAGAAGCCAAAAAACAACAGAGACCCTCTTTGTCCTACGACCGGAAGCCAAGTGATGGACAAAACGGGAAGTACAGTTTTAAAAAACCCAACCCAGGCTGGGTCGATCCTAAGGGAATTGAGAAAGGGCTAAAACAGGAACCTAACAGTTAGGGAAAATAGATAGAACACGATTGTAAGGGTTGCTGAGATGGGGCAATGATGCAACATAAGGGTCGTTGGAAACTGTACAAATACGGACATAAGGGGAACAGGGAGTAAAAATAGTCAAACATATTGGTATTGGGAAATAGAACAAGGAGGCGGAGGCTCATAAGAAAATTGTATAAAAGGGGAGCCCCGCTCCAGGTTAGTCAGACCACTCTTTGGGATATCTCAAACAGTTTGGATCTCATGTATTGGGCTGAATAAAACTGGACCTTTGCTTTTCCTCACTCACTGATTCTGTGTGATATTTTGAACCTGAAAAGGAGACTTGGCTGAACCAGCATGAGTATACTTTGCTGTAATTCCTAACTCGTGTTTTACCTGTACGTCATAGTGGACGGCGAATCGTTCCACATGGTCTGGCCCCCGGCCGATATTTCCACCGATGGAACACCGCCGCCTGGTGGGGGGTTGGCCCATACCATGCAAGGATCTCCTTCATCTCTCCATAGTCAGCTTCTTCCTTCCTCCCAATCTTTGCGGCGAGCGATGCGTTCAAAGGCCTCCAAGTAGGCCTCTACATCATCCTCTGGGTTTAGTGGAGGAAGCAGGCGGCAGACCTCACAGCCGGGATCAGGGAGAGGCATGGCGGCTGCGGGAGTTGCTGTTTTCAGGGCCACTAGTTCTTGGGTCACGGCCTGTACGCTGTGCACGAGCTGCTGTGTTTGTTGCTGGAGACTTGCCTCCAGCAGGCGTTGCAATGTGGGGTCCATTTTTTTTTTCTTATCTATTTATTTATTTACTTATTTATTTTTTAAATGGGTGGGTCTGTGCTCATGCCCACATCCTCCACCAGTGTAAGGATATTAGCCCGCGGTGGGTGGAGCACAGACACACAGGAGGCCACTGTAATTGCAAAACAGAGATTTTCTTTATTTATGGTGTTCTGGGGGTGTGCGTGAGTGTGAGTGTGTATGTGCGTGCTCTCGTGTGCTTGCGTGTATGCGTCATGTCAATGCTTTCCGGAAGAATCGAGGCTCTTCTCGGCGGCCAGGCAGCGCCGCGTGTGCAGCTAGGGAGCGGAGGCTTCGTTCGGGTCAGAGTCTTCTGCAAGGGAGAAACAAACACACACACAATGCCGATTAGACAACACGTATAGTGACACCAATGCTAAGAGCTGGCAGGAAGCCACGCGCACTTGTCATGTGAGAGGAATCTCTCTCGTCGAGCGGAAGGGCGGCCCTTTATACTCTCCCCTCGTCCGCTGGATGGTGGAATTCTCCCGTGCGGTGCATCAGTCACGGCCAGGGGTGTGTCGGCGGCTCCGCCCCACCGCCACGTGCTTCCTGCTTGTCCACAACATTGCAGCGGGGCCGTCTCTTCAGCGCCAGCGCGGCAGGCGGGGAAGGAGCAATTTTAATTTCTTGTGCGCTGGCCATCGGTCCGTCGCGACAATATATATGTATCTTGGACTAAGATACAAATGCCCTAAATGTTGAAAGGCATTGAATGCATATGTAACAGTAAATTAGGTTTTATGTATATATTATTATAAAATTTTGGATAGGAAACACACATACATGGTGAGGAATTTTACATGGTGTTTGAACATAAATGTGCGTCGGCAGTGTGTGTACACAACCACCGTACAATGGTAAAAATCCACCCACTCCTTTTTTTATATTCCCCATAAATCATAAACAGTGTTTCAAAATGAGTCATTTTTGTTTTCTCTCCAATGTGATGTCACATTAGAACATGCCCAACCTATGACTGGTGATGGACTCTGTCCTATTAGCATAGCTCCTCCCATGAGTTAGCTGCAAAGAGTCTGCCATGTTTTTCCATGCTGGAGCAGCTATAGTGATAAGAAGAATGTTTCAGATTTGTAAGTGTTCTGTTGTTGGCTGTAAAAATTAACATAAAAGAATTTTCATGTACTCCCAGCACCAGAGCCACTGAAGACACAGTGGAGAAGTTTTATTTTTGAAGGAAACACACTCCAAAAAAATAGCTAAATTTGTGTATGTTTGTTCGAATCATTTTACACCAGACTGCTTTGTGAATGAGGGTCAATATAAAGCAGGATTTGCTAAATATTAGATTTTCATGCATGGATCAGTAGTAACTGTTCATGATCCAGCTTCATATCTAGAAGACGTATCGCACATTATATTTTGTGAATGTTTGTAAATCACCTTTCCGAATGAGGTTGTTAGCGGATTCCACGGCTGATGCGGCTAAAGTTGCCATTGTCTCTGATTGTATTCCCAGAGACCAGAGCTATGTCATCATTTTTATTTTTAACCCAGAAAAGCTTACTGTCTGTATAATTCATAAGCGCACCTTTATTTTACAGAATACAGTAAGGTTTTTTTGAAAACTGTGTACATTTGATGCGAATCATTTTAGTATCCAAAGCACAAAGCACGAGCTGTAAAGGCACATCGACTGTAGTTTCCAAAGCACGAGCTGTAAAGGCAGACCCCACTTCTGGAAAGGGGGTGAGGAGCAGCATGTTTTTGCTTCCACCCAAAAAGGGGCATTTACAGCATGGTATAATAAATGATACATGTGGAATTTTGAGCTGAAACCACATTCTGAGGACACTTGACACTGAAGTAAAAAGGTTTATAATATGTCTCCTTTAACAGGTTAAAGAAAATTTATAGCCTATTGTATATATAAATATATAATGGAATTCAAAATCATGAATAAATATTAACATTATAAATATTTACACAGTACACTATAATAAAAAAATATACACATACAGAGTATAAATATAAATGTACAGAGCAAAATAATTTGAGCCTCTTCAGTTTGCTTGCCTTTGTGTCCTGCCCCCTCTCGGTCAGCAGCTACCTTCAAAAATTTGGAAACGATCTGTTAAAGGCTCCCTTCTGTTGCCTCTCTTATAGAGGGGTTCTTTCTTCTATAAGAAAGACACAGAAATGTACAGAAATCAAAGAAGAATTATCATCAATGAAAGATCAGGAATGTTGGATATTTCATTTTCATGTCTATGGTCAAAAAGGGGCAATTAATTTATTTACTAACTAGACAGCAAAACATTATGGTAACATGAGAAAGGGGGAAACATAAATTATGTGCATGTTTCTTATCTCTGCAAATCATTCTACTGTTTAGGAATTTAGGATTGGGCTAGTTTAGGCAGGTAGATGGCTGGCATTTTTTATTACAGATGGCTAAGATAACTGTATATAAGAAACATATATACTTAGCAAAAAATTAAACATCCTCTCACATTCAACTGCTTTTATTTCCAGCAAAATTTAACGTGTAAATATTTGCATTAAAATAAAAATATTCAACAACCGAGACATAAACTGAACAAGTTTCACAGACATTTGATGAACAGAAATGAAATGAGTCCCTGAACAAAGTGGGGGTCAATATTGAAAGTAAGTCAGTATCTGGTGGCCTCCAGCTGCTTTAAGTATTACAGAGCATCTCATTCTCATGAACTGCACCAGATTTGTCAGTTTTTGCTGTGAGATATTACTCCACTCTTCCACCAAGACATTCATAAGTCTGGGTGGACACATGGTTACATGTAATTTTCCACTGTAAGGACGATCAGCTGTCCTTCCTGTCTCCCTGTAGCACTGTCTTAGGTGTCTTACATTACAGACATGGCAGTTTATTGCTCTGGCCACATCTGCAGTCCTCATGCCTCCCTGTAGCAGGCCTATGTCATGTTCACGCAGGTGAGCAGGAACCCTAGACATCTTTCTTCTGGTGTTTTTCAGAGTCAATAGAATGGGCTCTTTAATGTCCTAAGTTATTGTAACTGTGACCTTTAAAAACAAACAGTCTTAAGGACTGTTCTACAGGTGCATGTGCAATAATTGTTTATGGTTCATTGAACAAGCATGAAAAACATTGATCAAACCCTTTCCAATAAAGATCTGTAAAGCTTATTTGAATTTTACAAAATTATCTTTAAAATACCATCTCCTGAAAAAGGGACGTTTCTTTTTTTGCTCAGTATACAAAAGAAACAGTATATAAGTGCATATACTGAGAATCTGTCAGTCACAGAAAATACTTACACAGCAGCGATGACCTGATTACACACAAGAAAAGGGGAGAAAAAATATATGTCAATGGCTGATTTGTCATCATGCATGTGATCAAGCAGAATGGTGAATGATTGACATACAACCCTTTGTGTCAAAAGTTGCATCATCACATCTACAAGCTGTGACCTTAATGAGCTTTAATTGCCAACAGGCAATTATATTTGTTTAATATAAACAGCAACACATTACAATAATATTACCAATAAAATGTGTAAACTAATTCAAATTATTTAATCCACATGCTTTTTGATGGGTTTAAGCTGAAAAAATTACCTCAGAAAAGAACCTCAGATAAGAACTGTGTTCCGACAAGCTGGTATAGCTAGTTAGCTATTTAGCTAGCCATTTTGTTTATCTTTTAAACAGCAACATGAAACATTCATATTGAAATAAACAACTAAAATGTATATAAACTCATTTCAGTTGATCAATATTCCATAATTTCGTCTTATTTAATTGAAAAATTAGTTCCAAAATTTCCTCTGAAATACCATCTGTACTTACCTGAAGTGAGAACCGGTTCAATCCAGAATGGCAGCTCATTAGCTATGCAAAATTCCAATGCTGTAATTGGCTGATCATTGTATTTGATTATTATTTTAAAAGAAACAGATAATACAATCAATCTAATTAACAAACAAAAATGGATATAAATTAAATCCTATTTATTAGTCCAGCAGAATTTTGATGAACTTTAACTGAAATCTGTACAGAGGACTGCACATTATCTTTACAAAATTCCAATTAGTTTATAGTTTATAATTAGATTTTAGAGCAATATATGCTCCCCATCTTTACTTCTGAGAGACTCTGCCTCTCTAAGATACTCTTTTTTATACCCAGTCAGGTTACTGACCTGTTGCTAATTAACCTAATTAGTTGCAAAATGTTCATCCAGCAGTTTCTTTTTTTAGTAACACTTACTTTTCCAGCCTTTTGTTGCCCCATTCCAACTTTTTTTTTTTTAGACATGTTGGGGACATCAAATTTTAAAAAAAATACCTTTATTTCTTAAAATGGTACATTTACTCAGTTTAAACATTTGATATGTTTATGTTCTATTGTGAATACAGATGTGGCCACTAAAAATGCGCATCAAAGGTAAGGGGATCCTACGATTTCATGCAGTTTCACGCTGTCACAAAGTTGAATTCGGAAGCAAGCGTAGATCTTCAAACAGTTTAATAAACAAACAACAAAACAAAGACACTAAAACAACTCAGCAAAATACTGTGGCTAAGGCTAAACATAAACTATGAAACAAAACATGGTGCAGGGACACAGGTCAAGACAGATAACACATAAGACGAGGAAACAGTACAAACAGTGGCTATATATAGGAGTGCTCATTAAACAGAAACGTGATACAGGTGCAGGTGGTCATGTGACAATGATGTAGTATGGTGCAGTGACTGCTGGGAAATGAAGTCCAGAGTTACCTCCTTGATATATGACAGAACCCCCCCAAGGGCGCTTCTCCCGGAGCACCCAAAATGCACTCTCTCTCTCTGGCCCCCTGGGAAAATGTCCCCAGCTGAATCAGGAGACTGAGCGGCGTCCTCAGTGGAGCGAGAAAGCAACGCAATGTCCTCAGTGGAACAGGTAAGCAGAGCGACATCCTCAGCGGAACAGGTAAGCAGAGCAACTTCCTCAGCGGAACAGGTAAGCAGAGCGACATCCTCAGAGGAACAGGTAGGCAGAGCGATGTCCTCAGTGGAACAGGTAAGCAGAGCAACGTCCTCAGCGGGGCTGGAGCTCAGAGCGACGTCCTCTGCGGGGCAGGACAGCGGGACAACTTCCTCAGCAGGACAGGAGAGGGGAGCAAGGCCCGAGGGAAGCGCCAAGATTTCCGCATGGCCATAGAGGGGAGAGAGGTTCTCCGCGAGGCCAGAGAGGGAGTGAGGTTCTCTGTGAGGCCAAAGGGAGGAACGATGCACTCTGCAGAGCACGAGGGGGAAACAATGCTCTCCGTGGAGCAGGAAGGGGGAGTGACATACGGCGCACAGCAAAGTAGAGGAACGACGTCTTCAGCGGAACATGGAGGCAGAAGCAGCGAAGCGAGCAGGAAGGCAGAGCGGCGCCCTCAGCCGAGCAGGAAGGCAGAGCGGCGCCCTCAGCCGAGCGGCGCCCTCAGCCGAGCAGGAAGGCAGAGCGGCGCCCTCAGCCGAGCAGGAAGGCAGAGCGGCGCCCTCAGCCGAGCAGGAAGGCAGAGCGGCGCCCTCAGCCGAGCAGGAAGGCAGGGCGAATTCCTCAGCGGAGCAGGCAAGCACAGTGCCATTGTGCGCAGGGTTGCCGAATAGAGGGGAGCACTTGGGTATGTCGGGAGATGGGGCAACATCTTCAGCCAACCAGGGGGACTGAGCGGGGTCCTCAGATGAGCAGGGAGACTGAGTTATGTTCTCCGTTGAGTCCATTTGCTGGACCAGATCCATAATAGGGGAGGGACAGTGGGAGATGGTACTAGCCCAGTTAGCAGGCTCCCACTTGTACCCGGACTCTTCCATGTCCTGCTGCTTACGTGGCGCAGCTTGGTACTCCTCCTCCTGTTGGCATGGCATGGCATAGTTCTCCGCAAACATAGGTGGCAGAGTGAAGCCCAGGTATCTCATGATGATCTGCTGCTTCTGTTGTAGGTCTTACGTTCTGTCACGGCACAAAGTTGAATTTGGAAGCAAGCATAGATCTTCAAACAGTTTAATAAACAAACAACAAAACAAAGACAATAAGACAACTCAGCAAAATACTGTGGCTAAGGCTAAACATAAACTATGAAACAAAACATGGTACAGGTACACAGGTCAAGATAGACAATACGTAAGATGAGGAAGCAGTATAAACAGTGGCTATATATAGGAGTGCTCGTTAAACAGAAACGTGATACAGGTACAGGTGGTCATGTGACAATGATGTAGTATGGTGCAGTGGCTGCTGGGAAATGAAGTCTAGAGTTACCTCCTTGATATATGACACATGCGGAATCATGTGCATGCTGCAGACACAGGAAATACAATACCAATAGGGGGCAGACATGTTTCATTTGAATAAACAAGGTTTGGTAGTATATACAGTATTTCTAGTTTTTTTTTTTTCTTTGCTAGTATACATATATTTTCTTTTCTTATGTTTATCTTATACATACATATTCTTTTACCAACCAAAAGGTGCTGTTTCCTGTACTGAAGTCCATGATCTGCTTGTGCTTGGCCTGTGGATCTGTGAAACTCTCTCAGAACCATTTTGCAGCAAGCAGCAGAGCACATCAAATGTTGTCAAGCCTGAAAAAAAATGGAATGTGTGGTTGGTTAGATTTAACAAAAAAATATTATGTATGGTTTACATGAAAACATTACGTTTCTCATCAACACTTTGAGCCCCAGCTCAGTTTAAATGAGTGGGGGTTTTTTTCACGTAGAAAGTTCCTCAAGGTAATGTGAATGAATTTCATCTTCTCCTTTCTTGCCAATGGAAACTTTTGTTCTTTTCTTAGATTAAAATTTTTACTATTGAACACAGAAGTCCACACACTGAAACAATGCTCACCGAATTTACTTAATTAAAATTCGTACATCGGTTCCACGTCACTGAATTGAGTTACATTAACATAATTTGTTTTCATACATCAAACATGATTTGATCATATATTTTCAATGCTAAATAATTAAACCAAATATTCAAACATTTTATTTATTAATTTAAACATGTGGCAACATTTATCAAATGTGTTGTTGCAGAAAGAGCATATTCACAAGGTTATTTATACATCCTGATTATCATGGATACTCAGAGGTGGGTAGTAACGCACTACATTTACTTCATTACATTTACTTCAGTAACTTTTTGAAAAAAAAATAACTTGTAATAGTTAACTTATACTCTTATTCATGATAATTTTTAAACTAGTAATTTGAGTAGTTTTCTCATGGTATACTTTATTACTCTTACACAAGTAATTATTAATATTATTACTTTTACTTTCTACCATTACATCTTTATCCCCACAGTTGAGCTCTACCTGACCAGACAACCTACATGTTGGAGGTACAATAGCAGGAATTATCATTCCACTGAACTACCCAAAAGATATTTCAAATGAAACTGAACGAAAAGTTTACAAAAACAAGAGACTAACAGAAAATCCAGAGACTCTATTTGCAGACCTCCATAAGGATGGCAGCACCAGCATCCATGGGATCGTTGAACAAAATTTCCTAAAGATCAAGAAAAGAGCACAGCAGGAGCCCATTACCAATGACCAACTCCTCACCACAGAGCAGTCAGACTACTTGGAGGCCTGAAAGCAGTGAGTTGCAGTAGTCCAGTTTAGAGATAACAAGAGCCTGGACTAGTATCTGTGTAGCCTGTTTGGTGATGTAGGGTCAGATTTTCTTGATGTTGTAAAGGATGAACCTACAGGACCTTGCAGTTGCTGAGATATGGTCTGTAAAGGTCAAGTCGTCATCAGGAATCAAGTATCACAATCCACCATTTGAAGAAGATGTAGAGAGTAGAAATAAAGAGGACATAGCACAAGATGTATACCACTTATCAGCAGTAAGAATCGTAAGGCCAGATTTGAATTCACAAAGAAATACAGAGTTGAGCCACACAAGTTCTGGAAAGAAGAGTAACCACTTCTAAAGTGATGGGAAGGCCAAAACGTGGAGAAAGACAGAATCTGTCCATGATCCAGAACATACAAGCTCATTGTTCAAGCACAGTGGAGGTAGTGTCATGGCTTGCACTTGCATGGATGATTCTGGAATGGGCTCACTAGTCTATATTCATGATGTAACTCATGATGGTAACAGCAGAATGAATTCAGGAGTGTACAGAAACATTCTGTCTGCCAATTTACAGAGAATTGCATCCAATCTAATGTGGAGGAACTTCATCATGCAGCAAGACACTGACTATGTTTACATGGACAGCAATAATCTAATTATTGGCCTTATTCTGAATAAGACAATATTGCAATTAAGGTGTTTACATGAGTTGCTTTTAGAATACTCCTTTCATGTTCCCTTTTACATGTTATAGAACATAGATGGATTAGCGGCACACGTCATTACATCTCCACGCCTTGCCGTCTGACGTTCCTTCCAAAATTTCATGTATTGACATACAGTTCGTCTTCGTTATGGTACCATATACAGTTTTGGGTGTTTAATTTTTAATTTCACGAAAGCTGCAGTTAATTATATGTCATGCTATACATGCTAAAAGACAATTGCTTGAAGCCATGGGCTGCTTCCGAAGCTACATACTTACCTACTATATGGTAGCCAAAATACATGTATTTCACCTAGTATATAGTAGGTAAGTATGTGGTTTCAGATGCAGACATGCTGTCTTGTTTGCCATCAAATGGTTGACCACTGCCATGTGTGTATGTGTCCTGTCGCAAAATGCGACGAAAACTCCAACACGACATTAATAGTGTGATTAAGGTGTGTACATGTCTATAATCCATCTGTCACGAACCTCGAATCGGCACGGAAGCAGGTGCGGGCGGCAGGTGTAGAGCGTCATATCGGGAAGTTCAAGAAACGTAGTCGTAGGACAGGCAAAGGTCAAGCGATTGAGCGAACAACACAAACGGGGTCAGGCAGAGAGTGTAGTCGAAACCGGAAACAAGGGTCGAGGATCACGAGAAAACAAACAAACTAGAACGGCTTGGTAACGCAGAGAAACGAGTGACTGAGCGTATACTTCGCGTAGATTCTGGGTGAATGACTTCCCTAAGTACTAGCGGTGAGAGTGTGTGTGTGTGATTGGTGCCAGGTGTGTCCGATCAGAACTCCGGGGATGGTGAGCGCATGCGTGCATGAGAAGTGAGTGTTGCATATTGGGAATTTGAGTTCTGATCGGACTGAGCTGTGACAGAACCCCCCCCCCCCCGCCAAAGGGCTCACTCCAGGAGCCGAGTTCTTTCTTGGCCTCCCCCGGGGTCGTGGACCAGGGAGATAAGGATAAGTTGCGTGAAAGTCTTTAGTGAGCTGTGGATCCAGTATATCCTGCTTGGGAACCCAGCATTGTTCCTCAGGTCCATAATCCTCCCACTCGACCAAATACTCCAGCTTGCCTCTCCTGTGTCTAGATTTGAGGATGTTCTTGACACGGTAAGCCGGTTGTCCATCAATTTCCAGAGGGGTCGGAGGAGTTTCAGATGGTACTTCGGTGGCTAATGGACCGTTGATAACAGGTTTGAGATGTGATACGTGGAATGAGGGGGAGATGCGGCTGTGTCGTGGCAGTTCCAGACGGTAAGTGACTTCATTGACTCGCTTTAGGATCTTGAATGGTCCAGTGTATCTTGGCGTTAGTTTTTTACAGCTATGAGCTTGTCTTAAGTCCTTTGTGGACAACCACACCCAATCGCCTGGTTGGTAATTAGGGTGTTCTTTGCGGCGGCGATCTGCTTTGCGCTTGTATGTGTCTGTGGTCTCTTTCAGGCGTTGGTGGGTGTCAGCCCAGACACGCTCGCTACGTTCAAACCAGTGGTCAACGGCAGGAGCTGCGGTGGGAGTCGCGTTCCACGGGAACAGTGGAGATTGGTAACCTAGTACGCACTGGAAAGGAGTGAGATTGGTAGCCGAATGACGTCGTGAGTTCTGGGCATACTCGGCCCATGGCAAAAACTTGCTCCAATCCTCTGGGTTATTGGCACAGAAAGTACAGAGGAATCGCCCTAGTTCCCGATTGATTCGTTCAACTTGTCCATTGGCTTGTGGGTGATATCCGGAGGTGAGATTCACTGTGCTCCCATCTTGGTCATGAAGCTGGACCACACTCTGTAAGTAAACTGCGGGCCCCTGTCACTGACAATCTCCTCCGGAATGCCGAAATATCTGAACACATGCTGAAATAGAAGTTCGGCTGTCACGAAGGTGGTGGGGAGAGCGGGTAATGGAATGAAACGTACGGACTTGGAAAACCGGTCCACTGTGACTAGAACTGTGGTATTTCCTTGGGATCTTGGCAAATCCGTTATGAAGTCTACGGATATGTGTGACCATGGGCGTTCGGGTATGGGTAAGGGCTTGAGCCTCCCTGCTGGGAGGGTCCGAGGTACCTTATTCTGTGCGCAAGATGAACAGGACGTCACCACCTTGTGTATATCTCCCTCCATATTGGACCACCAGTACTTCTCTTTTAGGAGATGGTGTGTGCGCTGTGCCCCTGGATGCCCTTTACCGAGTACCGTGTGTGCCCAGATGATGAGTTCTTGGCGGTACTCTTCGGGTACAAATAGTTTGTTCGGAGGACACTTTACGGGTACTTGTGACTGGGGAATCTGCTCTAGCTCCTGGTCCAGATCCCACTCTAGCACATTGATAATACATGAAGGATGGATGATGTACTCTTCATGCTCGTCGACACGTTCTGTGTGGTCGAAACGAGACAGGGCATCAGCTTTTATGTTCTTGGACCCAGGTCTGTAGGATAACGTGACGTGAAACCTGGTGAAGAACAGGGCCCATCGGGCCTGGCGGGGTGTGAGTCGCTTTGCAGTGCGAAGGTACTCCAGGTTCTTATGGTCTGTGAAGATGACAAAGGGATGTGTAGCCCCCTCTAACCAGTGTCTCCACTCCTCCAGCGCTAACTTAATTGCCAAGAGTTCACGATTTCCCACATCGTAGTTTCTCTCAGTGGGGGAAAGCTTTCGTGAGAAGAACGCCACCAGATGGAGCTTTGGCTTCTCTCCAAATCGTTGGGATAGAATAGCTCCTACCCCGGTCTCTGATGCATCTACCTCCACTATAAACGGTCTGGATGGGTCCGGATATTTGATAATGGGTGCAGTAGTGAAGGCTTTCTTGAGCTTGTCGAAGGCGGTTTGGGCAGTTGAATTCCATGACAGACGTTTGGGTTTCCCCTTTAGCAGGGACGTGAGGGGGTTGGCGATGGCACTGAAATTTCTGATAAACCTTCTGTAGAAGTTCGCAACCCCAGAAACCTCTGTAGTTCCTTGATCGTTGTGGGTGTGGGCCAGTTTACTACTGCCTGGACCTTTTCTTGGTCCATGGAGATCCCCTCGGGGCTGATGACGTATCCCAGAAACGCAATGGTGGTTCTATGAAATTCGCATTTCTCAGCTTTAACATATAACTGATGACGGAGCAGTCGTTGTAGAACTTGGTGGACATGGTGAACATGTTCCTCCCGGGAGTCAGAATATATCAGAATGTCGTCTATGTAGGCGATCACATGGCGTCCCAGCATGTCACGTAACACGTCGTTAATTAGACATTGGAAGACCGAGGGAGCGTTAGAAAGCCCATACGGCATGACCTGATACTCATAGTGGCCTGAAGTTGTGCTGAACCCAGTCTTCCATTCATCTCCCTCTCGAATCCGGACCAAGTTGTATGCACTGCGTAAGTCCAGTTTCGTGAAGATGGTGGCAGTGCGTAATTGTTCCAGAGCGGCTGGTACTAGAGGTAGTGCGTAACGGTACTTGACGCAACACTGGTTTAGTCCTCGGTAGTCGATGCATGGTCGTAAACCTCCTCCCTTCTTCTCCACGTAGAAAAACCCCGCGGATGCTGGAGAAGTAGATGGTCGTATATAACCTTGGTGCAACGCTTCCTGAATGTACTCTTCCATGGCTTTTTGCTCAGTTACCGTTAACGGATAGACTCTCCCCCGTGGTGGTGTAGTGCCTGGGAGCAAATCGATTGCGCAGTCGTAATCTCGATGAAGACGTAGTCCACTAGCCTTCTTCTTACTGAATACTTCTATGAGGTCGTGGTAAACACTGGGGATCAGAACGTTGTCTGCCTTGTCCGGGCTCTCAATGGATGTGGATGCTAAGGAGATCACAGGGACTTGGAGACAGTGATTGATGCAGTGAGCTGACCAGCGAGTGATCTCCCTTTGATTCCATGAAATTTGTGGGTTGTGATGTTCGAGCCAAGGAAGACCAAGAACCACTGGATGCCGGGCCGTCACAATGACATGGAACATAATTTTCTCCTGATGAAGAGCGCTGGTGCGGAGGTTAATAGGTTCGGTGCAGTGGGTGATTAAGCCATCTCCAATGGGGGCTCCATCAATGGCTTGGACACGGCGGGGGGTGCTGAGGGGACAAACGGGGATGTTATATTGGAGTATGGTTTCTTGTTCAATGAAGTTCCCCGCCGCTCCAGAGTCGATCAGCACCCCTAAAATACAGGAAATGCTTGAGTATTCTAATATAACGGGTAATACGAACGCAGACTGAACTGAGTACTGGGCAATGGGTTCTAAACTCACCCCTGGCTGAGGTTGTTTGGCAGTTTTGGTTTCCCCTCGGGTAGAGAACTGTTTGAGAGGGCATTGTTGCACAAAGTGGCCCTTCTCGCGGCAGTAGAAACAACAATGTTCACGGCGCTGTCGTTATCTCTCCTGCATGCTCACCCGAGTCTGTCACAGCTGCATGGGTTCGCTAGGGCTCTCAGATGCTGGTGCTTCCGCCTCGCTGCGTATGGAGTGGCGGCTCCGTAGTAGACGATCCAGGCGTATAGCTACGTTGATGAGTGAATCGAGAGTCAGGTTTGCGAGACGGTGATCATGGTCACTAATCATCCGGCCATGTCCCTCGATGGCTTGCGGCCAACGGGGATCTCCCGCTGCTTCCATTGGAAGGCGAAGTATTCTGTCACGAACCTCGAATCGGCACGGAAGCAGGAGCGGGCAGCAGGTGTAGAGCATCCTATCGGGAAGTTCAAGAAACGTATTCAAAGGACAGGCAAAGGTGAAGCGATCGAGCGAACAACACAAACGGGGTCAGGCAGAGAGCGTAGTCGAAACCGGAAACAAGGGTCGAGGATCACGAGAAAACAAACAAACTAGAACGGCTTGGTAACGCAGAGAAACGAGTGACTGAGCATATACTTCGCGTAGATTCTGGGTGAATGACTTCCCTAAGTACTAGCGGTGAGAGTGTGTGTGTGTGATTGGTGCCAGGTGTGTCCGATCAGAACTCCAGGGATGTTGAGCGCATGCGTGCATGAGAAGTGAGTGTTGCATCTTGGGAATTTGAGCTCTGATCGGACTGAGCTGTGACACCATCCATCTTCTATACTGCTTATCCTTGCTTCAGGGTCACGGTACATGTCTATAATGCAATTCAATAATGTGACTAAAACAGGAATACTCCACATGTCTTAATTCGATTTGTGTTTACTTTGAGTATGACTTTAGTCTGATTAAGGTAATCAAAAATCACTGTTTTCATGGTAGTTTGTTAATCAGAGTATTGTCTTAATCGGGTTAATATCAGAATATTGTTGTCCATGTAACCATACTGAATGACCCAAAATACACTGCCAACACAACAAAGGACTTCATTAGGGGAAAATGGAAATGAAAGAGAACCCCTGAAGGAAACAACAACTGAAAGAAGTTCACCTAAAATTGGATGCTCTGCCACCAAAGGTGCCATGTTCTAAGATGTTTAACGGACCCATTGGCCATGGGCACCAAGACCACTGGGCTGCTCCAATCACAGTGGGACTCCTCAATTACTCCCATGTTGAGCATAGCCTTGAGTTCATCCTGAACAACATTTGTTTTATGTTTGGGTAACTGGTATGGGTGACTGCATACAACCACAACTGGTCACGATTCACTGGTCAATGGTCATTCACTGGTGAATGAGAGATGGTGTAACCCTGGGCATATCAGGGATAAAGAGCAGCAGTGCACTAAGGATATTGAGTTGCTAGCGGTTAGCATGTGGCCATATTACCTGCCAAGGGAGTTGTTGTGTGTTGTGTCACAGCTGCAGACATCACACCCACAGTCCCTCCTTCTCATGTCCGGGGACTTAAATAATCCTTCCCTGTCCTCAACTCTCCCCACCTTCACACAGTATGTTAAATGCCACACTAGGGGCAATAAAACATTTGATCTGCTGTATGCAAATACAAAAGATGCATACAGTTCTTCACCCCTTCCCCCACTTGCCCACTCAGATCACAACCTGGCCATCTGTTGCCTGTCTACATACCTTTGGTGAATAAACAACCTCCAATCACAAGGTATGTGAGAAAATTGTCTGAGGAGACCAGTGAGCACTAAGGGACTGTTTTGAGTCAGTGGACTGGGAAATGCTCAATAGTTCGCATGGGGAGGACATTGACAGTCTCACTCACTGTGTAACAGACTACATTAACTTCTGTGTGGAGAACACCGTGCCTAAGAAGGTGGTTCTGTGTTTTTCCAACAACAAACCCTGGGTGACTCCTGAGTTCAAAGCCCTGTTAAAGGAAAAAAAAGAGACTGTTCAGATTGGGGGACAAAGAAGAGCTGAGGAGGGTTCAAAAACAGCTCAGATGGGAGATAAGGAAAGAAAAAGACAGCTACAGAAAAAAGTTGGAGGCGTGCCTTCAACAGAACAACATGAGGGAGGTCTGGAGGGGACTGAAAACAATTTCAGGTCAGAACAAAGACAATGGGAGGGGCCTTGTATCTGGCGACCGTGACAGGGCAAATTAATTAAATCTGTTTTTTTTAATAGATTTGATTCGGCTCCATCTCCTCCCCCCTCCTCAGACCTGTCAGCGATTCAACCCTTCCCTCTTGGGCCATTAGGCACCCCCTCCTCCACCCCCAGGGCTCCAGGAATATCGGCATCATCTAACTCACACCTCAGAGCTTCTGAGATATAAGCATCATACAGCTCACACCTCTCCACTGCTCACCATCCCTCACTCGAGGATGTTTCACACCCCTCCCCCATGCCACTCATTAGGGATCACCAACACCTCCCCCCTGCAGTCTCTCTCTGGCACTCAATCAGGTGAAGAAGGAGCTAAAGAAGATCAAGTTGAGAAAGGCCCCGGGCCCGGATGGAATCAGCTCCAGACTGCTTGAAGACTGTGCAGATCACCTCACTGAGATCATCCTGCACATCTTTAATCTGAGCCTGAGACTAGCACGAGTTCCAGTACTGTAGAAAACTTCCTGTGTGGTTCCAGTACCCAAAATTGCGCATCCGAGAGAGCCAAACCACTTCAGACCGGTAGCCTTAACTTCACACCTGATGAAGTCCATGGAGAGGATTGTACTGCAACAACTGCGCACCCTAGTGAGCTCAGAGCTAGACCCCCTACAGTTTGCTTACCGACCAGGCATGGGGGTCAAGGACGCCATTATTTATTTAATGCACAGATCACTTCTACAACTGGCGAATACTGGGAGCATTGTGAGGATCATATTTTTTGATTTTCCCGGTGCCTTCAATACAATTCAGCCATCACTACTTAGGGGGAAGCTTTTGAGAGCTGGAGTTGACCGCCACCTGGCTGCATGGATCACCAACTTTCTCACTGACAGACCACAGTATGTGAGGCTCCAGGACTGTATGTCGGATGTGGTGGTTAGCAGCATGGGAGCACCACAGGGTACTGTGCTTGCTCCATTTCTCTTCACTCTGTACACAGCGGACTTCAGGCATAACACTAACAGCTGCCACATGCAGAAGTTCTCTGATGATATGGTCATTGTTGGATGAGTATCAAAGGAGAATGATCAGGAATTCCTGGAGGTCATCACTAACTTTGTCAACTGGTGTGAATTAAACCATCTCTGCCTCAACACCAGCAAGACAAAGGAGATGGTAGTCGACCTCCGCAGGAGGCTAACCCGGTCTATGCTGGTAAGAATCCAGGGTGTGACATCGAGAGGGTGGAGACATCCTGGGCGTTCACCTCAACAATAAACTGGACTGTTCCACAAACACAGATGTCCTGTATAAAAAAGGCCAAAGTCATCTCCACCTGCTATGGAGACTGAGGTCTTTTGGTGTGTGTAGGACCCTGCTTAAATCTTTCTATGACACTGTGGTAGCATCTGCTATCTTCTATGCAGTAGTTTCCTAGGGAGTCGGGAACACAGAGGGGGACAGAAAATGTCTCAACAAACTGGTTAAGAGGGCTACCTCTGTCTTGGTCTACCCTCTGGACAGCATAGAGGTGGTGGGGGAAAGGAGGATGTTAGCTAAGATGGCGTCTATAATGGCAATTCCTCTCACTCCCTGTATGAGATACTGGGGTCCCTGAGCAGCTCCTTCAGCAGCAGACTGCTGCACCCTCAGTGTAAGAAAGCGCGCTACCGCAGGTCCTTCATCCCTACAGCAGTCAGACTCTTTAATGCAACAACAACATAATATAGCACTGCTAGCTGTTTTGCATCATCAACTCACACATTATTATTATTTATTATTTGTCGCTCACCCCTCTATTGTTAACTATGCAATAATCAATTTAATCCATTTATCCATTTATGTATATAAACAAGGTGTTACTCATCTGTAAATATTAAAATTTGTATTCAACTGTACATACATTGAGGTGTCCATAGTGTACATATTACCATCATTATTATTTTTTTCTACTTTAATTCTTATTTTTATATTCCTTTTGTGTATATTTTTTAGATCCTTTTTTTTAATTTTTCAATGGAATCAATAAAGTTTATCTTATCTTATCTTATCTTAATTCATCTTGCAACCTGGCAACCCGGGCTCTCTGTGACAGTGAGAGATGGTTTCCATAGGGTACTGTGGTGGCTTGAGCTACAATGTTTAGACTTACCTCCAGTCCACGCTACACCCTGTCGGGAACCACCATCACCAGGGCCACAAGAGCCACCTCTGTCCATGGTTTCAGGAGATTGAGGTGGTATATTTAAAGTGCACCACCTCTATCCATTCACCTGACCTCATAGTTGACTTCTTCAACTTGTGTGACCTCACATAGTTCTTGCGAGAAATTTGACATAGGTAGTAAGCTGAGTAGTTTATGCAAATTCTCCTGTGTTAAGTGAACTAAGGTGTGGAGTTTTGCTCTCAGGTCCAGAGCATACTAAATTTTGGTTTTGCTGTTAGAAGGTCCCTCCTCCCAAGCCAAAGCTTGCATCCATACAGTAATTCAAATGTATTCAAATTTAAAATAACGGGGGCTTGAGCCACTTATCCCAGTTCTGCGCATCCTTGTGAATGTGAACTTATGAATAATTTTTTTAGCATCTTATTAAACCACTCCACCAAGCCATCTGTTTGAGGATGGTAAACACTGGTGCAAACAGATTTAATTGCTAGTAATTCACAAAGCTTGTAAATGGTAAATGGTCTACATTTATATAGCGCCCTTTAACCTGCATATATATATAGTGCTCTTTTACACTGTTTCTCATTCACCCATTCACAAACCAGTGCACCAAGGCTTAGTGTCTAGCCCAAGGACACTTCAACATGTGGGCTGGGAAGTAAACCGCCAACCCTCCGATTAGTGGACAACCCACTCTAACACCTGAACCACAGCCCCCCCATGTAGTGTAGTGTTCGTGACATAAATGTAGTGCCCTGGTCAGTCAGGATCTTTTTCAGAATCCCAACTTGGGAGATCATATGAAACAATGCCTCTGCAACACTGCGTGTTGAGATGTTGTGCAGAGGCACTGCTTCCTGATATTGCATTGAATAATCCACCAGGACTAACACAAAGCAATATATTTTCACATGTACCTTTCTAATGGCCTGACGAGGTCCATGCCAATTCTTTTGAAGGGCACCTCGATTAATGGCAATGGGCACAACAACACTTTTCGGGTGGCTGGTGGATTCACCAGCTGACATTTGCAACATGCCTGCAAACATTGCCATGAATGTCCAGTCAATGGAAATGGGCCATGAGACTGTGTTTTATCCTGGCCCAAATGCCCAGCCATGGTATTATAATGAGCAGAAATTCACTACGGCTTTTTGGAACCAGTGACTGGGTTGTCTCTTCCTTACTTTGATGGTCCTATGTCACTTGATATAACCTATCCTTAATAATAATAAAAAAAAATATGGGTAGGATCGTGCAATATTAGGATAGATTTGCTGACATGCAATTGCTCGAAGGGCAAATCCCTGAGGGGAATCCTGAATCCCTGTAGAGGGTGGGGGGCACCCTCTGTGTCCTCCTGACATGGAACTGACATGGCTAATGCCTGAAACCCTGGCAAATTTGTCCCAAGATTTAGTGGATGAGAGAGGTGAGGACTAACCACCAGCTTCACTTTATGTTTCTGCCCCTGGAACTCAATGACACTCAGCTTCTATCTGCAGTCAGTGGTATGAACATGGACCTGATGTACACCCTGATCAGGCTTCCCGCTTTCACATTTGTCACGATCTCCCCTTTAGTCAGAGCTGCAGCCTGCAGCACGCTTGGAGTGCTGGAAAGCACGCGAGTGATCAGCGAGTGCACGCTCTTTGAATGTTGAGAACTGTGACATTGTTTATTGTGGACACATGCTTTGATTTGTTTCTGTTCTGTCTCCTCCCTGTTTTGTCACTGGTTGTTGTTTGAGGGTATGTCTTCGGTGTTTCCAGCTGTCAGCACTCAACGCTGATCATGTTAGTGATAAATACCTCTCGCTTCCCTGGACACCTCGTGGAGTATTATAGTAGATATAGTTAGATTAGTTAGTTAGTTAATTAGTTCATAGTGCCCAGTGTAGATTAGCATAGCTCATCACATAGCTCTCGCCTCTCGTTTCTTGTTTTCTCGATTCTTGTTTCATGTTTCATGTTCCATGTGTATGACCTTGTTTCTCATTTCCTCATTGTGATTTCCGCTTAGCCCAGTTTATGCCTGTTTGCCGTTCGCCTGACCTATTGCCTGTCTTGACTACGTCTTTGGATTACGATTTGGATTTATCTGCATGTCACTCTTCAATAAAGCTCTGTGAGGGAAATTACTCATTTTTACTTTGTAATAGTTTTGTTCTTGTTCATGTTTATCTGAGGATAACGCCTAAGAAGGCCATGTCATGTCACTGAGATCAATACAGAATGTTTATCTGCTCACAAAGACACAAACATGTTCTTCTGTTCAAGGTTCGTCTACACATCTTCCAAGTTCCTAAAACAAAGCCTGTTTGAACTGCCTCAAACTGCTTCTTATCAGTACACAGAATTAGTCATGCTCTGCGTTTCATATATATAGTAGTGGTTTAGTACAAGGGCTTCAGAGCAGTCTCATTATTCTATCCTGCTTTATTCTATCCTGTATTAACCATCTTTCTGTCATAAACCTTTTTACCTTCAGAGGACGAGTGTCGTCTAATTTCCACGACAGGTCTTAACTGCAATGGCCTCGGCCTCCGTTCCCAATTCGTGACAACATTTCAGAGCTGTTGATAATAGAGGAAGGCAAATTTCACTGAAGTCACCTGGCACTACATTTTGAGAAAACACTGTCACCTTAAAATTAGGATTAACCACATTTGCTCCTCATGAATTGTTTTTACTTAACACAATTCCGCTTTTGCCATGGAGCAGACATTCCTGAAAGTTTTCTTAAGGATTGTCCTGCACTGCATAATAGATTTTATAGATTGTGCAGCTCCATGCATGGCTCAGAACATTAATGTACCAATTAAATTTGTTTGTTCATGTAAAGGCAGTGTCTTTATCATGAGAAATAATTCCAGCTGAAGCAATAATGTTGGTACATGTGAATGCTCATAAGAAGTACAGTAAGTGGACCTAAGAGCAGAATTCATAATGAGCAGGAAAATAACTCTTACTCCAAGAATAGTAAAGAAGCATTTGAGGCATGTGTCATTTTTTAATGACTGAATTAAATTAAAAAACAGAAATAAAAGACTGAATAAAAAGCAACTAATTTATTTCCTGAAAATTCTGGCCCATGGGCTAAACTAACAATAATATAAAATGTCAAGGATATTTCTGAACAAAATGGGACTTAATCAAAATTTTCCTAATGGGCCATCAGCTACAGAAATATTTTGGAAGGAATATGCTGTTGTGAACAATTTTTTTTTAAATGAATTCACTAGTCTGGCTACTAGTTGTTTTAAAAACTCTACCAGTGACTGCACTATCTGAAGGATGAACACTGAAGAGAGACACAAGTACTCTGACTCATGAGAGACAGATGGCACAGACCTATCTAGCTTGTTTTTTTATCTACTAAATTTGGAACGTGGCTGTGGTGATTGCCCATAAAGGCACTGATGTCAGGTAAGGAGGCCTGGGGTGCAGTCAGTTCATCCCAAAAGTGTTTAGCGAGGTTGAGGTCAGTGCTCTGTGCAGGCCACTTGAGTTCTTCCATTCCAACCTTGGCAAACAATGTCTTCATGGACCATCCTTTGTGCACACAGGCACTGTCTTCTTGTAACATGTTTGGTCCCCTTAGTTCTCGTGAAAGTATACTATAATGGTACAGCATACAATGACATTTCTCGACCATTGTTTGCTTCCAACTCATGGCAACAGTTTGGGGAAGAACCATGTATAGGTGTGATGGTCAGGTGTCCACATAATTTTGGCCATATAGTGTATTTGCACGCTCCACCAGTACTTGGGTGCACACCAAACAATCAACCCACAGTCCGCCAAAAATCTGGGGTCTTTGTAAACTGTGGGTGAGTTTTTTAGTAGAGAGTTTTATGTTGACCCGCAACATAAAGGCATTTAGTGCTTGTATAAACACACAGAGAAGGATGCTGTGGCAGCAGGGGAATGGTCGAGTGTCAGCTGTGAACAGAGAGGAGGTCGATTAAACTGACAGGTAATGCGCGAGGATTCTCACCTGTGTAATCTTGGCGAGATTACATATATGTTGTTTGTTTAGAGGGAATGCCGTGAACTGGAGTGCTGGGGGATATTCCAGAAAGCAAGGTTAACTTACTGTGACATAAACCCTGAACTCTAGGTTGATTAACCCAAACATTGCATACTCAGGGTTTTCTGCTTCCAGAACACCTGTGAGGAGTAAATTCAATAAACCTCCTACTGGTAACTCGGAGTTAATGCTCACGCACGGTGAATATATAAAGACATTGTCAATGGATTGCCGATTTCAGGAGTTACCATGGAAACCCAGGGTGAGAAAAAAGTGAGCTGCATACTTTAGCAAAGCAGAATTAGAGGTTTTAATGCACGTTTATGAGGAATATAAGCAAAAAAATAATTATAATAAAAAATTAACACTGCTACATCAGCAAAGTACAAAGAGTTGGCTTGGGAAGAAATAACGCATCGAATAAATCTGTGAGTTTCTAAGTTCATAAATATATGAAAAATTTCTTTTCATTATGATGCAAAATTGAGCATTGAACCTATTAGATCCATGTCATAACCATAACATTTAATAGATAAGAGAGAGAGATAGTTTGTACATATTGTAACCTTATTTTTGACAGGTCTAGGTCAAAGGTCAAAAAGATACATATTATTACTCTCTATGTACAGGTCAAGGTCAAGATCACTATCAATCAATCATATTTATTTTGACAGGTCTAGGTCAAAAAAAGGTCATCACCAACGTCATTGGACAGATGTAGTTAAAGATATCTATTATTCCATATTCTTAGCTATAGATTAATCATTGATTTTGACAAGCCTAGGTCAAAAAAGGTCATCACCAACATCATTGGACAGACGTAGTTAAAGACTAACAGTTTATCAGTAGTAAACATTAAATCCGGTTCCGGTGCATTCACACACACACACACACACACACACACACACACACACACAGAAGATAGATATTGGTCAAAAAAGGTCATCACCAACGTCATTGGACAGATGTAGTTAAAGATATCTATTGTTCCATATTCTTAGCTATAGATTAATCTTTAATTATGACAAGCCTAGGTTAAAAAAGGTCATCACCAGCGTCATTGGACAGACGAAGTTAAAGACTACCAGTTTATCCGTAGTAAACTTTAAATCCGGTTTCCAGTGCATACACACACAGAAGATACCCCTGACTAATCAGAACAAAAGACACCTGTTTAAATATTTAGGCCATAGCTAATTGAATATTATCAGTAGTAAACTTTAAATCCGGTTCCAGTGCATTCCTACACACAGAAACACACAAGTTCTTTCACATAGAATGTATTCATACATAGTATGATCATGTGCAATCCACACACACACATACAAATCCAACCAAAAATATGACACACACACACACACACACACACACATAAACACACACATACATACATACATACATAAGGCTGATGAAAAAATAAGTAAATGATTAATAATGAATTTCCGTACACATCCAACCAAAAATATGAACACACACACCTTCTCATACATAGTATGGTCATGTGCATTCCACACACACACACACACACACACACACACACACACACACACACATCCAACCAAAAATATGACACAGACACACACTGACGCACAAAAACACACTTTAATTTCACATTATTTAAAAGGAATTTAAGTGTTATGTACTTAATTACAATAATTATGAACACAAGTTGTTAAGTTGACAATCATTTTTAAAATTCCGTTGCTCCATTTAGATTTTCTCCAGTAGAATACAGCCTTTTAAACGAGGAAAAATTACTAATTTTAAGTCGTATAACATTAGTAACTAAAAAAATGGTGTAGTTTACAATACAAATCTCATACCTAACATCTCTGCAGGTTTTATAGACATAAAAGCACTGAATAAAATTAGCAATATAGACAAAAAAAAGAAACACTCTGCATCTACTACTCATATAACTATCTCATAGTACTATCCACAGTCCAAAGTCTGCTAATTCTACTCAAAGAGCAAACTGACTACAATGGAGATAGAAGGCTATATGTGCGAATGACAAAAGATTAAAAAAAATTTTTTAAAAAGTATCAATACATGAAATTAGATTACACAATGTAGTTGATGTTTACACGAATAAGCAGAAACGTAATCATGATTTTCTTTCCTATAGCACAAATGAAAAGCCCTCTCTAGATGAGCAGATTTGTCAAATTAAACTTTTTCATTCTTTTCCACTGCTACGGTAAACTAAAGAGTACATTTTCAAATTACACTGCTAAATATGACTAGTATTAGCTACATGTAGTAGTGTAAAATAGTCCATCAACTGTATTAGCAGGTGTAGCCTATACACGAGTCCACTGTTGGTCATATCACAATTGAGAATATGTCCCAAATTCAGTAGAATTTATTTGTAAGTGAAATGATACTCACACTGAAACGTCCTTTGTATAGTATTTGTTCAGTCTACTGGTCCTCTAACATAGTCTTAACTGTCTGAATTTGTCCAGACATGTTAAATGGTAGGGGAGGGGACTTGACATTAATGACTTGAAGTTATCAAGCCAATTTCGTTACATTACTACTTTCTTCTAGAACTCAATTAATAGATCTTGCATGGTAGCACTACTTGTATTGTTCTCTGCTTCATAGATCGCTTTGCTTGTATTCTCTCATTTGTAAGTCGCTTTGGATAAAAGCGTCTGTTAAATGAATAAATGTAAATGTACTACAACTTAAATTTTGTTTTAAATCAATTAAGGCAGAAATTTCAGTTTAAATGACACACAATATTAAGTTGATGTAATTATCAACATTATTATGTCAACACATTTCATCAAAATGATGTTTACAACTTTAAATATGTAATTAAATCAATGAATTAGAATTTTTATCTTGCAACCACAAATTTAATTAAGTTGTGGTAATAGGTCCCTGAATTACTTTTTAGACAAAAGCGTTGTGATTATTTCTGACTATGAGTTTCCTGAGACAACAGGAAACACAAACATACATACATGTATATCCTCTATCTAACACTCATGAGCCAGGTCAAAGGTCATCACCAAAAGCCATTATCTTCACAAGTGTAGGTCAAAGATTAATATCGGGTATCCTTCACATAGATCTGTATGTTAAACATTTAAAGATGATGTTTTAAAAGAAACAGGTGTTTCGTCCATAATGGTAAAAAAGAAAAATGGTTTTACTGCAATGTGAAATAAATCGGTGGAGACACACTGAGTACATTTCTGTTCCACAGTCTATAAGAATCCCTACCATTACATGTACATACCCACCGTGACTATATTACTAAAGGTTTAAACATTTTTATTTTGTTATGGCAAAACTGTTGTACATTTGGTATCTGATGATTTTAGAATTAGGCCCCAACTGTCAAATATGTTTGTGAATGGCTTTGTCAGGCAAAGAGCACGGTGGCATGGAAAGAGTATACAAGAGTAATTGTGGTGATCTAATCTTTAGGAGTTCTACAGTACTTGCACTGTAGTACTGTGTTCTACAGAACATTCCAACATGACCCTCAGAGAGGCATTATCTAAAGTACATCTATATAATATAGATCAGATCACCAGCATGTCTTTACCCACTCCTGATCTGGAGTCAAAATGATTACTTTTTATTTCCTTGTATGGGTTTATGACAGTGAGCAGTCATATACACTATAAGCCAAAGTTATAGAAGCAGTCGAGTTATTTTTACAGGTTCCAAATTCATTTAACAGTTAAGGCATATTTCCAACAGAACAGAATATTAGACATTTAGTGTAAACTAGTGTAAAAAAAAAAAAAAAAATTTCTCTCAAATATTTCAGTGAAAATATTTTCCATATTAAATGCATTATATTAGAAATGATAGATACAGTCTTTGCTGATCAGTTACCAACTCATACTTTATAATAATTTGTTTAGGAGCATCTGAATCTGGTAAATAACCTTTATTGCATTTAGGCACACAATAAAAGTTAATAAACAAATTAGGAAGAAATGACGTGTACACTACTGCTGCAGATATTAAATCAAACCATTTTGTTCAAACTTCAGCATGATCCATAGAGTAGCAGAAACTTATGGCAAGTTATGAATACCATGTGAAAGATTAAGTTGACTAGTCACAGTTACATAGACATGTCTTTGTGCAGACTCACCTTCACAGCAACATTGCCCATTGACCCCTCTTCTCACACATCAACGTATAAGAAAAGGCAAAGAGTAATATATTTATAAAATATAAGACATTATAAGGAAGAAACATAATAATATTATTTAACAAGGTCTGCCATTCAGCCCTCTTAAGTGTTCGAGCATTATCAGTATTGTACGGCAGTTGGGACAGTAGTTAGCGGCAGTTAGGACAGTAGTTAGCTTTCAGATGTCAGATGAAAAACAACTTTTTGAGTCACAGTGCCAAACTACTGGTAGAATATTTTGATCCTTCTTTTTCAGCCTGAAGTACTGACATTTATTTAATAGACAGATGGCTCAGCCATATACTTGGTCAGAGGATTTTAGGAATTTCTTTAAGAAAGGTTCATTGTTTTTGTTCTTTTATCATAGCTTCAGTTTGTATACTTACTTTGGTTAGTGACTTAAACTGTTTTATTAGGTGGTGACAGATTTGGTTAACAGGGAATGATGATAGGTGAAGATTTAGTTGGTATACATGCACAAAATAAAACTGTCTATATGTATATTTGACTGCTTTGTATCTGTTTAAGCACTACTTTAATAGCGATATAAAGTGAGAGAGAGATACACATTAACTAATTCATAGAACCCCTTTCTACTTTTTCAAGTTCATTATACGTGTTTCTTTTCAAGTATTGTATTCAGACATTGCAAATCATTAGTCTGAAGGTTAAGGGTTCCTTAGATTTTTGCTTCTTCGGCATCAAAAAAGTCTAAACAAAGTCTAAACTCAGAAACAATATAACTGGCTGGTTGTGGTCAGAATAAAAGGCAACGTGAAAGGTGACTTAATTCCCAATGAAATTTCTCTATGTTCTATATGACCTTTCTACAGTATATGCCGTTAAGTCCTAGTTTCCAGCCATCATTACAGCACAGGAGAGGAAATTTCGTTCATCAGATGTGTGATGTACATCTAGACAATCTGATAACAAACTACACAAAAATTTATGTTGAGAAAATTCAGCTTGCTCTTTGTTCCAAAATAACATTGGACCAGATCCATAGTTTACATCATCTGCCCACACGTATTTAATCTGTATTACAAGTACTGAATAAGTTAGAGGAAAAGAAGGTGTAGATTTACTGTTCATTGGAACTTTATTGTTTATTTGGATCTGTCTCGATTCATTTTCATATGCAGTTTTTTTTTAATATTCATTTTATTATTATGTTTTATGAAGTACATTCAACATAGGAGAATTTGGCATCTAACATAATGTATGAATGTAGGAGCATCGATTTCACCATGCGCTCCACTGGCCCCCTAGTTGAAAAGAAAGTCAACCGTGTTAAATCTTCAAAGTCAGGCAGTTCCAGTGTAAGGAAAATAAAAGCACATCACCTATTTAGATTATATCTATGATTAAGGCTATTTCTTCCACAGATGTCTTCAGAAGAAATTGATGACCAATTCCCTAGGCATTGCGCCTCAATTTAAAATAAACGCTCATTTGTGTGGCTACGCTCATGTACCGGCGCCGACCCGACATCGGTGGAGAGCTGGGAGGCCCGAGGACTGCCAAAGTGCTCACAACCATGCGCTTTGTCAGCTTGTGGCTGATCTACATCTTGTTCTCCTCACTCGAGGCTTACTGCCACATTAAGGGCTTCTAAACATACACACACATGCGCATGGAACCACACGCACGCACACGCATACCAACACATTGATTTCCATATGAAGATGCGTACGCTCACACATTGTCACATATATGCCCACACAGGTTATGAAGAAGGATGGGTGCTAACATGAAGGAAGCTACATCAGACAAGACGTGGATAATTTATTTTATTTTCCCCATTTCAGCTGAGTATAGATAGCTAACACACAGGAAAATGACAACAAAAGAGTAAAGATGAATGAATGAAGGGCTAGTAATAGCAGAACTTTGCTAACCTCTGCTAACAAGTTTTAGTTCTTTTTGTTTCTTTTTTGTCGTGATACAACAGCTGAGGAATGACTGAAATCAAATGAGAAAGAAATGAGCTATAACATGCTGTAAAATGTCCAATTTTATTTATTTCCTCTCTGCCACTTCACGCTCCTCTTTCAGTGCCTCAGGCTGAAAGACTTAATCTAATTGGACGCTTGTTGGCCGGTCAAAGATCCCCATTGGCTGTGAAGAGAGGGTGTGATTTTGCAGAGAATAATATGTAAAAAAAATAATATGATGAAACTTAAAATAAACGCTCACATGCAGATACAGAAGGTATGATATTGTGCACAGAGGCAAGATAGACAGGAATATTTGAAATTAAATTGATCATATCTATTAACTATCATATCTATTTAACATATCTAATTAAATACTTATTAAGATTACTGTGCTAGTAAGTGTTCCTTACCAGCTCCTGACTATGGCTCTCACAGATAGTTGTGTGTTCATGTAATTTACTAAATTTTAATGATGATGATTTTTCAAATGAACTTGAACACTCTTTTGGTGGATTCATGTTAAAAAAAAATATGCTCTGCATGAGATTGATGTCACAAAATAAATCTGTTAAATCTGCATTGCAAAATTAAATAAATAAATACATTTTAAAATCTGAGCAAATTTGAGATATGAAAGGTTTCCCATGATTGGAGATAATGTGCTACAAACCTTGGCACCAGGGATTCCATATAATCTGGGACATGCCCACCATCTATGAACAACAAAACACAGAATGTGACCACATAGGGAGCCATGATCTGTTCCACCAGAAAAGTATCAGAAGTCTAGATAAGACTAATGAGTTCATTGTCATTACTTTTTGCATGGCATGTATTTCCATACTACACCGTATTTTTAGTTACTAATGTTATACAACTTAAAATTAGTTATTTTTCCTGGTTTAAAAGGCTGTATTCTACTGGAGAAAATCTAAATGGAGCAACGGAATTTTAAAAATGATTGTCAACTTAACAACTTGTGTTCATAATTATTGTAATTAAGTACATAACACTTAAATTCCTTTTAAATAATGTGAAATTAAAGTGTGTGTTTTTGTGCGTCAGTGTGTGTCTGTGTCATATTTTTGGTTGGATGTGTGTGTGTGTGTGTGTGTGTGTGTGTGTGTGTGTGGAATGCACATGACCATACTATGTATGAGAAGGTGTGTGTGTGTGTGTGTGTGTGTGTGTGTGTGTGTGTGCGTGTGTGTGATATAATTTTGGTTGGATGTGTACAGAAATTCATTATTAATCATTTACTTATTTTTTCATCAGCCTTATGTATGTATGTGTGTGTGTGTGTGTGTGTGTGTGTGGAATGCACATGATCATACTATGTATGAATACATTCTATGTGAAAGAACTTGTGTGTTTGTGTGTGCACTGGAACCGGATTTAAAGTTTACTACTGATAATATTCAATTAGCTATGGCCTAAATATTTAAACGGGTATCTTTTGTTCTGATTAGTCAGGGGTATCTTCTGTGTGTGTATGCACTGGAAACCGGATTTAAAGTTTACTACGGATAAACTGGTAGCCTTTAACTTTGTCTGTCCAATGATGTTGGTGATGACCTTTTTTGACCTAGGCTTGTCAAAATCAATGATTAATCTATAGCTAAGAATATGGAACAATAGATATCTTTAACTACATCTGTCCAATGACGTTGGTGATGACCTTTTTTGACCTAGACCTGTCAAAATAAATATGATTGATTGATAATGATCTTGACCTTGACCTGTACATAGAGAGTGATAATATGTATTTTTTGACCTTTGACCTAGACCTGTCAAAAATAAGGTTACAATATATACAAACTATCTCTCTCTCTCTGATAAGCTTTTATTTTTAGCCCTTCATCAATTTTTTTAACATTGTACATAGTACATTGGCTAATAATATATAAGCTTCATATTTTATGAGGTATAATCTTTCTGGCCCAGAAGAACTTTGAGCCAAGTAAATATGAGGTAAAATCAGCCTAACTAATTGGCCCAATCTTCTATAATAACTTTTGCCTCTGTTCTATATAGCCAACAGGAAGAAGGCTGAGGCCATAAAATGAGTGGGGGACCACCACCACCTTCACTCACTCAATCAGTGCCTTGGGTGTATTGCACCAGCTCTATTATATCTCAAAGTTTCCAAAGCAACTAGGCACTAATATGGCAATCGTATGAGAAACTTCCAGGTCACTTCCAAGGTGTTTTCCTTTTCTTGACACAGGCTTCTCAAGCCAAGCCAAGCCAAACCAGGCCCAAGCCAGGGAGAGCAATCTGCTAAGCAAGAGATCAGTGGATTTTAATGAACTATACTGAATCCAGGGTGATGCAGGATGGCTTAAATTGTTCGGTGTGGAGGAGGTAATTTCTTTTAGGCTGATGTGGGGGTCTATCTCTCCAAAGTCGCAATCTGCAAACACATTAGTATGAGTAGAGCTGGCCCCTGCCACTCTCCATCACAGGGACTGATTAATATTCCCCATCTTGCAGCCTCATGCAAACACAAAAAGGAAAACTGGCAGGCAAACAGGACTTCCATTTGATGAAGTCTAGGATCCTCTGAGTGTAACATTCTGACATTCAACTCATATGAACATTTCAGTGATAAAACAAGAGGGCATTAGCTCATTCCGGGTTTTGAACTAGATCACGGGTGATCAATTTTATTTGACATGGCCAAATTCATGCACAGCAAATATATTCAATTTAATATTATTGCATTACATTGATTGAAATTTTTTATTACACCTGCATTTATTTCTGTGTGCTCTACCTAAGATACAACATATTTGCCTACATACTGCATACTGCACTACATGTAGTGCACACCATTTTACTAAAAAATTACTTTTCTTTATTAATTCTTCCTCAGTTACATTCACACTCCACACTGTTTTTAATTATTCTGAAAATCTGCCTAACAGCACACTAATTTTTTCAGTTTAATAGCGAACAATATAATTTTTGCCAGTTACTGTGTTTATGTTTTCAGTTTGCATTACAGACCTACTCTGATAACACCTGTGCATGCGCGTGCACACGCACACACACACACACACACACACACACACACTTCCAGCATAATAGAGTACTGACTATATGAAGTTATACTTTTCAGCAGGTATTAAGTAAGGCAGTATTAAATACATTACATTTTTTAATATATTCTACATCATTTTCATGTGACTGTAAGATGTGTTGGAGGATGGGTTGGGGCTTGAGAAAACTTGTTTGTGGCAGCCATTTGATGATCCTAGGTAAAAGGAAATAATCTCAAATTACAATATACAAGATCACCTGCGGTGTGATGCTCATCAGTTTAAGCTCTCAAATTTATGGCAAGATTAAATTTATGGTAAGATCTATTAAAAATTCAATTTTAAAACACTTCTTCACTTGTTTTTAGTCTTGCTGTGGCCTTTTCACTACAAGCAGTCTGAAACGACCAAATAGGCATACATGGGTTTATGAGCAATATCAAGTTATTCAAGAAATGCTATTAGACCTATTAGATGTCTGGATAAAAATTACAGTGCTCTCCAAACCAAACAGTTCTGCACAAATTACTTGAATTGAAGTCTTCTTTGAAGTGAATATGAAGAAAAATGCCTAAAACTCATCAGGACATATTCATCACTGCACTGTAGAAATGGGTTTTAAATGAAAGCCTAAGCACAGCAATCAGTGATGAAATGCTCATTGGTTAAGATTTAGTTAGAGAGATTTAAGTTGAATTCTGTGATTATTTCTTAGGCCACTGTTGTATTCATGTGATCACTTCAGTTTTCAATTAATTATTAACTGTATTATTTTCAGCCTTCCTTTGCTGAATTCCCTTCACTCTACACACTGTCTTTATGAGCTTAAAATGTTTAGTACAACTTTCATAAGAATTCTTTATCCTCAACATAGTTTATGTGAATGACATTTATTGTTTTGGGGGCTGCCACTAACGAATATTTTATTATCGATTAATCGGCTGATTATTTTTTTCGATGAATCAGTCGGAACAAACTTTTGATGCCATTTTTTCGCTTATTTGAAATAAAATCTACAAATTGAGTGTTACAAATATTAACTTCAGACTAAAACATTACATTAATACAACTGTTTGTGTTGTGTCACATTAACACAACTGCTTGTGTGTATATATATATATATATATATATATATATATATATATATATATATATATATATATATATATAATAGTTTACATTATTTAATAGTATTTATGCATTATTTTTTATGGATGCACAAAAAAACTGATAAACTACAGTCCTAAATTAATAATAAAATCTCACTTTCACTGCACTTTACATTTTCTGTTACTCGCTGCCTTTAGACATATTGTTTTACTTATGTTTCCTTTGATCGTACCATTTTAATTAAACATTACAGATCTTTAAACTTATAATTCCGGTTACTAAAAAAACGCTTGTGTTCCATTTGAAATGATACTACCATTCTGAAATTCATATACTGGACGGTAGAGTATATGGTGCATAGTGTAAGTATATAGTACGTCATTTGGGACAAAACTTTGGTCTGTACTCTCCGATGCATGTTTTCGGAAATGTTATAACATATCTGTATGTTATAAGTATGTTATGTTTTCAGTATGTTATAACATATCTGGTCCATGACCTCTTTCCCTGGCACATAGTTATAATTACATACCATAAGCATCCATCCATCCATCTTCTATACCGCTTATTCAGGGTCACGGGGAAACCTGGAGCCTATCCCAGGGATCATGGGGCACAAGGCAAGGTACACCCTGGACAGGGTGCCAATCCATTGCAGGGCACAATCACACACACATTCCCACACCCATTCATACACTACGGACACTTTGGACATGCCAATCAGCCTACTATGCATGTCTTTGGACTGGGGGAGGAAACCGGAGTATCCAGAGGAAAGTCCCACAGCACGGGGAGAACATGCAAACTCCGCACACACAGGGCCATGGTGGGAATCGAACCCCCAACCCTGGAGGTGTGAGGTGAACGTGCTAACCACTAAGCCATAAACAAGAAATAAAAATTGTTTATTGAGATTTGGACATATACTCTAGTAGCATTTTCTATTGCTACAACCAATATTTTATTCTTCTTCTCCTGACTGATTACTACTAAAACTGATCCCTTCCTCTTGGTTAAATTCTAAACACGATGCATAAATAATGCAGCATGTCATGTAATAGCTGAGCACAAACTCTGAACTAAATTTCCCAGCAGCCACTGCACCTCACTGCATCACGGTCACATGACCACCTGCACCTGAATCATAATCATGTTAACAAGCACTTTTGTGTATATTAAACAGAGAAAAAAATAACAACACACTTGCAGCACTTGCTAAACCAGCTCTAAAGCATGTTGGCTGTTTCTCAGCAATGTCCGGAGCGAAGATGCAGAAATGTCCACGGAAGCTGTTCAACTGAACACCACAGACATCAAAGTGATTTTCAAGTAGCAAATTCACCTACGAATGAATTCAGGTACACTTTCCAATCTCCCCCAAGCTTGCAGAAGCAAACACTGAAGACTGCATCTCTGTGTTTAAATGCCTTACCTCCTGCACCATCAACCAATCACCAACCGCAAGGTAATGGGTGCCAACAGCCATTTTATCACATTCTTCCCCCGCCAAAAACAGGGTGAATCTCTGGTGAAAAAACCTAGTTCAAAGTTCATTTGTGCAGACCCACTACCCCAGATCACAGTCCTCAGATCCTTCTATGTCTTGTGATAACCCCTGCCCAGGGGAGCTAACCACTGGTTGGATGCCTGGGGATTCTCCCACCAGGTCCTTCAGCATACACCAGTGAACTCTCCTTTCCTTTTCCCGGTCATTCACAGGAACAATGGTGTACCCCACCCCTCCTAAGGGAGGGGCCTGGAGAACCTTATGGACAACTAAACTACACAAGTCAACGATTTTCTGTCAACCTCTTGTACTAAAATCCCGAACATACACCAATTGGCCCTCTGCCAAAGGCAGATCCCTGACCCACTGGTACAGTGGCAGTACCGTGCCACTGCTTTAAGCTGGCCCCTCGAAAGCAACCTGAAGTCTGGCTTGGTGTTCTTGCACCCAGTCTGACACACTATAAATTAGCCATTAATCCTTAATCATAATCAAGTTTACTTGTTTAGTTATAGTTGTGACTGTGCTAGGCCTGGACAATAATTCAATATCAATATATATCGCGATATAAATTTTTTCAATAACGGTGATATGATTTTTAAACACATTTCCGATATTTCGATATACATTAAAACATTTGTCACTGACTGACGTTCAGGGTGCAGGAGTCAGTTCGTTGTATTCAAGCCGAGGAGAATGAGCAGAACACAATTAGCTACGTGCGTGATGACGTAAACCACAGGCACGCAGCCAGTGCTTGGCAGTGTTAGGCTAAGCTCCAACACGGCAAGTTTTAGCTATAAAATGAGTACCCCTGACCGCAATACAAATGCGACTGAGCGAGCTTCCACAAGTGAAGAGAAAGCAGACGAAATAGTCGATAAGAGAGGAAAGACTAATTCAGTGGTATGGAAGTGGTTTGGCTATCTAAGCTCTGATAAACTTCAGGTTTCAATGCGCTGCAAAATGTTCCGGAGAGTGGTGCCGACTAGCAGCGGGAACACATCAAATCTGTTCCACCATCTGAAGCAGTTCCACCCGATAGAATATTCTGAGAGTCAGAAGATGAGGCATCATAAAGGTTTAAGCCAACCTGTCTCTGAAATATCACCGCGACCCACATCCCCATCACCAGCTGTGTCAAAAGAGAAACCGATGCAGCAAACGCGGATCGCTGCATTCATGCCTCAGGACAAACAGTCTAAACGATATAAAGACATTACTAAGGCTGTCACAAACTTTTTGGCTAAGGACATGATGCCGTTTATTACGGTAGAAAATGTGGGCTTCAGGAAAATGATGTCCGTCATCGACCACAGATACAAGCTCCCTGGCTGGAAATATTTTTCCCACACAGCTATACCTACACTTTACGGTGAAGTTATGGAAAGGGTGCAGGAGTAACTGAAGTCAGGGTCATATTTTGCGACCACAGCTGACCTGTGGTCAAGCCGAACCTCGGAACCATACTTGAGCCTGACGGTCCACTTTATTGACCAAGATTGGAAGCTTGTCAGCTTATGCCTCCAGACGGTTTACTTTCCCGAGGATCACACGGGCGAAGCAATTGCAGCCGGACCTACGGACGCACTCGCCTCCTGGGGACTCAGCGAGGAGCGCCAGGTCTGCATCACCACAGATAGCGGGACCAATATCATAAAAGCCGCTGAGTTGAACAGATGGAGAAGGCTACAATGCTTCGGGCACCGACTGAACTCCGCTATTGGTAAGTTATACACAGTTAATATACATTTGAGTATTATGTAAAGTTATTTTGCTTATGGCATGAGGATATATTTCTACAATCATTGTAGTAACAAATAGGCGATATGCTTAACACAAAATAGGCCTAACCTAAATGTAGCTTATCAGTGCTTGTATGTTTTTGGTAGCTATTTTTATATTCTTTATATTTGTTTATAGTATGTTTATATTCACACAATTTTATGCTTGCTATGTGGTTGTTGCATGCCATGTCATAAGAAGTTCATTGAGCATGTGTTATAATGTGCATTTGATTTGATAATTAAAACACTTGAGTTGAGGTGCTCTGTGTTGTGTAGGCTATGATTTCATGTGATTTCATTCCCCCAGTTTAAGTGACTGAATAGGCTATTCATTTATTCTTTAATTAAGACATACATATTTGTATGGATTTATACATACAGCAGTTATATTAATAAGATTCAAATGTGTTTTACTGGCATGGAAACAGATGTTTACTTTGCCAAATCAGGTGTGAAATAAAAACAACAAAATGCACATAAGCAGAAGAATTGTGATTTTGCTGTAAGAATAATATAAATAAATCAAATTTTGTAGTTAAAATACAAATGAGAACTATATATTGCAATATTTTTTTCTCTCTCTGTGTACAGAGAAAGTTCACCAAGACAAGCGAGTGGACAGAGCAGTTGGGGTCTGTAAAAAGGTGGTGGCTGCCTTCTCCTACTCCTGGAAGAAGAAACGGGACCTTGCAGCTGCTCAGGAGGAGTATCACTTGCCACAGCACAAGCTCATCAGTGAAACCCCATCAAGATGGGGCTCCTGTCAACAAATGGTGAGGCGGGTTCTGGAGCAGAAAAGGGCCATCACAGAGGTCCTCTCAAAAGACAAGAAGACCAGGTCGCTGGTTCCTACTTGGCAAGATGTGGACGTTTTAGAGTCTATAGATGCAGCTCTAAGCCCGCTCCTTGAATTCACCGATGCCTTGTCTGGTGAGTCCTATGTCAGTGTGTCATTCCTAAAACCAGTGATGCATCTCTTCAACACCTCCATCTTGAAGGAAGCAGAGGATGACACAGACCTCACCAGGACCATAAAGACAACAGTGATGGGATACCTGAATGAAAAGTATGATGACCCAGCCACGGATGATCTACTTGACATGGCATGCCTCGTTGACCCAAGATTCAAGCTTCAGTACACTCAGGAGGAGAAGAGAGAATACATCAAAGAGAAAGCTGTGTTGGAGATGCTGAAGGGAGAGAGAGCTGCTGTAGTAAGGGAAGAGGAGTCCAGAGAAGAAGCCATGGGAGATGCTTCTGCAGCAGTGACACCAGCCAAGAAAACAAAGCAGTCTCTGGCTAGCTTTTTTTCAAACAGGTCCACCAGTACCAACACAGAAGGCTTGAGTGTACAGCAGGCAGTTGAGAGGGAGCTCAGCAACTACCTTCTGTCTCCAGATGCTGACAATGACTCAAATCCTCTGGATTGGTGGAAAGTCTCTCATAAGAACTTCCCCAGAGTAAGCCAACTGGCAAAATATTACTTGTGTATTCAAGCCACAAGCTCCCCCTCTGAGAGGGTTTTTAATACAGGTGGCAATATTGTCACATGTAAAAGGGCATCTTTGAAGCCAGATAATGTAGACCAGCTTGTATTTCTTGCCAGAAACCTCTAGAGCCTGTCATAGGGTGTCATCAACCCCCAACAATGTCCCTGCCCCAGCAACATGTGTAGTTGTTATTGCTCATACTTTTTCTGTTTCCTTCAGCAACTCTGAGCAATTTTCATATTTTTTTTATCCTGGCTGAAGCACTTTAATTTCAGTCTATAAGAATAAAATAATCAGCCTATGTTGTAGTTTAAAGTGAAAGATATTAATATTGACAAAGGTGAGAGTTTTATGTTTATTTGATGGTGATTTCACATTTCTTGTTTGTATGAAGGTTAAATTCAAATAAAAGGTGAACGTTCATTTATTTGTGCCATTTTTATTTCTAAATTATTATATAGTTTTATAGGAGGAGAAGTTTACAGAAGTTTGAAGGTACAGACATCTGTTGTGGGCGTCCTTGGAAGTTTTTCTGAGGATTTATATTGTTCATATCGATATCGGTATTATATCGTATCGACTGAAATTAAGAAATATATCGTGATATACATTTTGGCCATATCGTCCAGCCCTAGACTGTGCTGTAGACGTCATGTGTCAGCGATTGTGCAGTTTGTGCTCACAGCAGTGCTGAACTTCAGGCGAGGTTGACAAATGGCGATGAAAAAGAAGGCAAAAATTTATGTTTGGTCTGTGGACGACAAAATTTGCAGAACTGCGCAAAGAGTTGGAAACCACACCAGTACACAATCAACGATCTTATATTTTCACATGCTGGACATCATCGCCAGAGAAATTCTGCTGTCTGAAAAGGGTTGCTTTGGCTTTGCTGACAGTCTTTGGGTGGACATACCTGTGCTCCTTTCGCAATCTCTTGAGTGTTGATTACACTGAAGCATGTATGCAACTTAAGGTGACGCACTACGCTCCCAAGATAATGGAGCTCAGCAAACGAAAACAGGACCAGGGCTCACACTAACTGGTATTCATATGTTTACCTGTTTATATATCACATTAGCCTACACAAGGCCCTGAAAAGCAGCATTAGTTTGTGAATCCCATAATATTTGTATTCCATTCACTGCTATGCTTTTTATTCTCTTGAATGAAAATGTTTTTGTTTTTTTTGTATGCATGTATAACAATTTAAACCTATTAGAAACTTTTATTATAACATAGTTCCATTGGTAAACTCAACATAAATGTCAATGTTCTCTTCATAACAGATTTGGAAATGAGCCTTTGATCACTGATTTAATAATAATTTAATGTTCAATGCTTTGTTGCTGCTTTGTGTCCTAAAAAATAAAAATTATATTAAAAAATATTGTTGTTGTTATGCATGTTATGCATATGAACAGTTTAAATCTACTGAACAATTGTATTGTGATATAATTAAATGTAATATTAAATGATAATGTTGATATGGCACAGTGATTGCCAAGAAAAAAATTAGATGGCACATCATGTCCAAAAAGTTGCCGACCCCTGCTCTAGAAGTTGCTGATGTTCTGTGGGTCTAGGGCATCGCATCTGCCTCCAAAATATTAATGATTGATAAGTGTGCAGATCGGCCACCACAATGTGCACAGATCCTAATTAGAATGACAAGAAAAGGCAGCCATGACTGCCTTAATAACCTACAAGGTTCTGTCATGACAGCATTGCAATTGGTCCATCCAGTCTTATACCGGACCTCAAAGTGAAAGGGTGCCAACTGTGCCATTCAGTGCTGCTCGGTAGCATCTAACTTTGCAGTGGTAAGGTGAGTAAGGGGATTGTTGGCTGTAAAGACAGTACAATGACTCCCTAGGAAGTACTCCCAGAACTTCTCTGTTATTGCCCACTTGAGCGCAAGAAACTCCAATTTCATTGCACTGTTGCTGCTCTGACCTACGGCACTGATGCTGTTCTTGACTGTGGCACTGTTGCTGTTCTTGACTGTGGCACTGCTGCTGCTCTGACCTGTGGCACCATTGCTGTTCTTGACTGTGGCACTGCTGCTGCTCTGACCTGTGGCACTGTTGCTGTTCTTGACTGTGGCACTGTTGCTGTTCTTGACTGTGGCACTGCTGCTTCTCTGACCTGTGGCACTGTTGCTGTTCTTGACTGTGGCACTGCTGCTGCTCTGACCTGTGGCACTGCTGCTGCTCTGACCTGTGGCATTGTTGCTGTTCTGGACTCTGGCACTGTTGCTGCTCTGACCTGTGGCACTACCCTGACCCTTGCTTATCTTTGATTTTCAGCAGCTATTCATTGTAAAAGCAAATGCAAAGTTTATATTAGACATTAAACAGAACTAGAGTAAAAAAATTAAATAAAAATTGCAGTACAGATCTATAGGCTACTCTATATTTGATATCCCTTGAATATATTTTTACATTCTTGGTTTTTAGTAATTTATTTAATTGGTGTACAATGTTATTGTAGGCCTATAGTAAAAATCACAACAAAATACCCTTCAATATAATCAGTCAGCAGCAAATTCCGCTTGGCCTCCACTTTTTGCACTTTTCTGTTAACAACAAAGTGAAAGTGCATAAAAAAAAGTTGCAATATTTGCTCTCTCCTGCCTGTTTCCATCCAACTGGCCTTTTACCAATAAAATGGTGTGCGTGATGACGTCATCCTTAAAAAAATAATTAAAATTGTAGAATGTTTGTAGAATTTTGAGGAAAATAATGAATTTAATCCATTTTGGAATAAGGCTGTAACATAACAAAATGTGGGAAAAGTGAAGAGCTGTGAATACTTTCTGGATGCACTGTAAATACCAATTGTCATTTTCACTACCATCGTACTTGCCCTTACACCTTATTCCCAACCTTGCCTCTTTGCACATTACTGACTAATTACTACATGATGCCATATGTATAGTCACCTAATGGTCACTAGACATACATACCTCATTTCTCTGTACAATGCACCTTCTTTATTTGTACACCTTGTCATTTGCACTGAGCTGGTCTCTACTTCCTCTACCTCATACCTTTGCACTTTTTTATATAGAACATAATATTTTATGTATACATGCATGTGTATGCATTTCATTGGCTCTGTACTTCAATTAAATTCAATTAAGTTTTATTTGTATAGCGTTTTTAACATCCAATCATATGTTCCAATCATAGTTGATATCTCTGGGAGGTTAATGATAAAACTCTGTGCAGTAGCTGATGTGAATATATGTTTGATGTGGTAGTGTGGCAAGGTGTATATATTATGATTAATATGCAATTTAAACAAGATCTCAGATGGCTTCATACTGCGGAAATGTGACTATATTTTCTATATTGAATCTTTTTGTTAGTATCAGGTCAAGAGTGTGACCACCATTTTGAGTGGGTTGTATTACATTCTGATGGACCCCTACTGAATCTAGAATAGACACAACCGCTGTTCTCAGAGGGTCTTCCAGGTTATCAAAATGAATATTAAAGTGACCAACACTTAATGCTTTGTCTAGAGAAACAACCAGGTTCGAGATGACATTTTCAAATTTAACAAGGAATCCAGAATATGTCCCTGGGGGGATCTGTAAATAATAAGTAGCGGAATCGACTCTGTAGACTTATTTTTTATGGGTAAATATGTTATACTAGTATAAAGAACTTCAAAAGAGTTGAATTTATGACTAGTTTTTTTTTGTGATGCCTAGATTATCATTATAAATAAGTGCAACACCTCCTCTTATGCCAGTTAGACGGGGCTGATGTATATAACTGTATCCAAAAGGGCTAGCTTCGTTTAGTGCTATGTATTCATTTGGTTTAATCGATATTTCCGTTAAACACATTATATTGAATTCCTGATCTTTATATTGTTTCATTATATTGTTTCAGAAACAATCAGTGCTTTAGACATAAGAGATCTAATATTTAATAGTTCTAGCTTCAGATCAAAGGTGCTATCTGTGCATTCAGTATGAGCAAATTTTATGTTAATAAGGTTACTTAAACAAACTTTCTGCAAATTTATACATGTTTGTTTAGCTCGGGGAACAGACACAGTCTCGATATTGTGGAACCTATGTGATGACTCGGTGCAGCTAGCAGACGGCCAGTTTAACCTGCTTGTCTGTTCCCTGGCCTTGGCTCTGGATTGTCCATGATTAACTTCGTCTCTTCTGAGACTATGTACTATGCTGCAAGAAAAAAGAGCAGCACCTTCCCGAGTGGGATGGACACTGTCCTGCCCTAACAGGCCAGCCTTGCCCTCAAAACTACTCCAATTATCTATAAAGCCCACGTTGTTTTCAGAGCACCACATGGACATCCAACAGTTCAGCGACCATAACCTGCTGTAAGCCACATCACCAAGACACACTCCTTCATCGGACATCTCCTTCATTAATTTGCACACCTCTACAATGTTACTCTTGGTATCCACTGACTGAAGAAGGCATCAGAGGATACTAAGAGTATCATTAGCTCCTACATGAATAACTATCTTTGAAAATCTATGTTTGCCTAAGATTACTTGCTATGTCTGGCTCCCTGGCTCCTGGTATACATCTAACTAAAGCTGCTGGAGCCCCTAAAGGCCTAGCTAATTTCACATGCTTTAAGTTAGAGTCTCCTATGACCAGAGCTCTTTCAGGTTTTTCAGCGGGTGATTCACTGAAGAGAGTAAACCTGTTGGACACGTGAAGCGGAGAGCCTTAGTGTTAAGTTTGGCTTTGCGATTATGTCACCGAGTTGTCACCCATTCGCCCCGCTGTGAGGGCTCTAATGCCGGAGTTGGGGGATTGCTATCTCCGCCTGAGGCATCCAGACTTTCCCCTACAGAAACTACACTGCTCTCACTATCATTAACCCTCTCTAGAGTCTTAATGCACACCTCTAATGCTGTACTCTTCATTGTCAGAGAGTTAACTAATACACACTTAGCACAAATAAAGCTATTACTAATGACAGATGAAGAATGACTAAACAGCCGGTACTCAACACGCTGAACAAGCTGAACGCTTCCCATATTGGGTGTTTAACATACTTCAGTCGAAGATTAGTTGATATTATTTTTGACGGATCCGATGTGGATGGACTCCGCTTGCTTTCATTAGCTGAATGGACAAATACCCACAGCAACACTCCAAAATCAAGTGATTGTCAGGTGTCCACAAATGCATTGCCATATAGAGTCTATCATTTTAAACCTGAAGGTTCACAGATAAAAAGTGATGCATTGGATTTACTTGCAAATGTTTGCATCATTTCCACAGAAGTAAAATATTACATTAATGCATTTGACATAAAGAGAAATGAACAACAGATTATCTTAATGTAATATATTTTATTTAGGTGAAAATGATTCACACATTTAAATATTATTATTATTATTATTATTATTATTATTATTATTATTATTATTATTATTATTATTTTGTGCAAATTTTACACTTTGATAATAATGATAATGAGTCTTTATTTATCACATATACATATGGACAGTGAAATTCTTTTCTTCGCATACCCCAGCATGTCAGGAAGCTGGGGTCAGAGCGCAACGTCAGCCATGATACAGCACCCCTGGAGCAGAGAGGGTTAAGGGCCTTGCTCAAGGGCCAAACAGTGGCAGCTTGGCAGTGCTGGGGCTTGAACCCCTGACATTCCGATTAAAACATTTGTATTATATGAATTTTAAATGTTCTCAAATGGTTGTTAATATGATGTTATGTGAATAATGCTTGCTTATTTGTAGCAGCCAAACAAGCCTGCAAAAAAGTGGAAGGACCTCAAAGAAAAAGTACAAGGTAATTTGACAAATGTTTATTAGGTGAACAAATAAGGTTTTGTTTAACAATTATCATGGTCCTGTAGATATGTAGAAAGTGTCATAGGACCAGATAAATGTTTGTGGGTCCCTGAGGGCTAATCATTTAAATAAAAACAATTTTTAAGAAAAAAAAGGGGCCCCCTTTTTTTTTCTTAAAGGCGCTATCTCATTTGAAGACTGGTTTATGGTCCTGTGCCATACCTTCACACTGGAGTCATGCAAGCTTCAATTCCTGAAAATGAATCTGAAAAATGAACCTATCTGGCAGCCAGAAGTGCAAGGTAAAACAAGAGGAGGACTAAAAGAGGAAACATCTTCATTGAAAGGAGGCGAAAATGGATATATGCCTTTTTTTAACCAATAAAGGGGTTGAAACTGAAACACTAACATCCTCTCATACTGAGCAGAAAAACAAGGTGTGTAAATGTCTATATGAGTTCCAAGTTACGTGAACATGATATGAGCAGAGCATAAGGACAGCTCATGCACTTTGCATGGCACTGTAGCAACTAAACCCATACAATGATAGCTTAGTTTTGCCTCCCCTTGGTTAGCGACACCAAATTAGCATAGTCTCTAGTTAGATAGGCAAAAAGTTTTATATTTTATCGGTCTGGTAGTCCAACAAACAGTGATAACACCTGAGGCAAGTTCTATGATAAATACAACTTTTTGTCAAATTTTCACAATTTTTGAGCAATTAGCTTTCACATGCACAAAAAAAGCATATAAACAGTTTATTTAGAAGTATGTTTTTAAAAGTTTTTTGATTGAGAAGAATCTGGGCTCAGCCCAGATGATTAACAGTCACGGGGAGAAAGGACACAGTTTTGAAACTGTTCAGCAATTGTAGGGTAGCCCCTTTATTTATTCATTTTTCTAAATTCTTACAATTCTTTTCAATAAAGAAATTAAGTCTTTGAAAGAGCACCTACTACAAATCCAACACGACAGTAAAGGGTCACAACAGTATCTCTGGATAATATGAAGACATAATAACAACATAAATCAGTGAGAAGGGCCCCATGCTTTTATTTTGTCTGGGACCCCCACATAATCTAGAGTCGCCTCTGCTTCTGTGCAAACACTTCATTACTAATTAATCAGATTGGCCTGGGTTTTTTCACTAACATATTTACCAACAAGGTGTTTGGCTCTTTTTTTTTTTTTTTGAGGAGCAACATGTACATAATACAGGTGTCATGACTAAGATTTAAGTGCTGTTCCTTTCTTCGCAGTGTTCAAAAAGTCAGGAACGAATGGTACTATTTTGAGCAAATATGCCGACCTGTATACATTAAACAAAAAAAAAAATACAACAGCTGAGAAAATACATAGGGTGTAGAGTGAACATATAGAGCATATGTTGTAATATGATGTAATAAATATACAATTCAGTATATGTAGTTTTACTCTGATTGGTTCCTGACTTTTTGGTCACCCTGTATTTAAAGCATTGTCCCATCCATCCATCCATCCATTCTCTGTACCGCTTATCCTACATAGGGTCACAGGGAGACTGGTGCTTATCCCAGGAGACTCAGGGCACAAGGCGGGGGACACACTGGGTGCCAAACCATCGCAGGGCACAATTGCACACAGCCCTTCACACACTATGGACAATTTTAGAGATGCTATTCAGCCTACAACGCATGTCTTTGGACTGGGGGAGGAAACCGGAGTACTTGCAGGAAACTCCTGAAGGACAGGGAGAAATGCAAACTCTGCACACACAGGGTGGAAGTGGAAATCAAACCCCTAACCCTGGAGTTGTGAGGCAAACATGCTAACTGTGCCCCCCAGCATTGTCCCATCTCTACCCTATACAATCTCTGGTATAATACACTGCTTGGTTTCCACTGTGTTGCTGAAATCAAACTCTAAAATAAATGTAACTTTGTTTGACCCCGTTTTGCTGCTGACCTCTCAAACAGCAACCAATGAGATCAGCAGCTGTATCCGACACTCCAAGAAGGACTCATTTTGCGCAGACAGACAGGAGGGGCAGAATTTCTTTAAAAGTTCTCCTTGTGTGCTACTCTCTGGTCAAAACAGATACGACTAAGGATTTGTGGCATAGTCTAAACAGTGTTAAAAAAAACCACACTCGGATTTTCCACAGTCACGTTTTTCTTCAGTCCAAATATCATCCTCAGCATTGCTATTCAGATACAATTTGTAGTCCATTGTCGCAGAAGCACCCCATAGCGCTAAGTGCAGTTTGACGGACGCCTCCACGGTTTGACTGTAAACGGTAACGAGTGCTGGTGGAAGCCAGACTATTCATATATATATATATATATATATATATATATATATATATATATATATATATATATATATAAACGGGGGGAGAAGGTGGTGAGAGACGGAGCGCGAGAAGAGCTCGCGCGCGCATCATCTCAGCGGCAGTGACGTGCTACTGCAGCTCGCGCCCTGAGAACGCGTCTGTTTCTCTGTCTCTCTCTCTCTCCAGCGAGCGTCCGCACCATCCGGAAACGATTCCGCTCTTTTACCCTGCCACTATCTTAAGAAGCAACCGAAAGTCGACATACCTTTACGTTTTGTTTGTAAATTGTTTTCGGGGTAGAAATTTCATAGTAGTGTTGCGCCACGCGCTTGGGTCTTGCTCTCGCTTTGGCTGCGTTTTAGGTGGAAAAAATGGAAGGTGGGAGATGAGCCACGTCCGAGCTGAACGCGTTTTTGCCCGCTAATCCATCTTGTTGCACCGGGCTCGTGTCGTGGGCAATGGAAAATCTCGATTGGCATAACAGCATCGCATTTGGTCGTTTCTGAAGCATGTCTTCAAGTATGTGGGGAAAATAGCCATAGCTTCTGGAGTGCAAGGTAAATTATTATTATTATTATTATTATTATTATTATTATTATTATTATTATTGTTGTTGTTTTATTAATCTAGCTGTCAAAGATTATATGATGATATAATTGTATGTCAGTGATGAACTGAGTTACATTGGCACGTCATTGTCTCCGCGTTTGATTAATTCAGCACAACTACGCCAAATTTTTTTTTTCGAGGACTCCCATGATGGACGAAATTTGACGGGAAGTTAAGGGCGCAATATTCGGCTTTTTCGGATATGTAAAATGAGAACATTGAGCTTGGGCACCCACTGTGTAACACGCATATCGACACGAGCGTACATAATTAAATCCGTACATGTTCTAATAGAAGTGTTAAATCAGCTAATGTTTCTCTATGCAAATGCCTGTAGACGGTCTGCTTTACACTATCGCAAGATAACTGCCGCATTCAAGTCGGCTAAAGCAGTGAGACAGCTTAAATGTCATGCGTAAGCACTCGACTGCTCCATTCTGGGAAATCTCATGGCGTTCACGTGAAGTGTATGAACGGTAACACACACCACAGCACACTACACTGCACACAACTGCAGTGGCTGCAGGATTAATATAACCAGGACATTGAATAGCTCTCTCTCTCTCTCTCTCTCTCTCTCTCTGAGACCTCTATAATGCTGGAATGCATTTCAGATGCGTAAAATGCATCCAATGCAGCCAGTTCATATTAAAGTTTCGTGTCCAGCAGTAACGCGTCCAATTGCGTTGTGAAAGTCTGCTGCATGTTAATCTACTCACGGTTCAGTAATTCACGACGAGCCTGTATTTACACGGCTGCTATTTACCTCGTCAGTTGCCTTTTTGGGTTTTCCTACAGCACCACTGCAGTGACTTGCCATGCATTTCTATTATACATGGATATTGAACCGAATTGAGCCCTTACCAAAGTGGTTTCTCTGCTCACATAGAACAAAGTGAGGTAGCGGTGTTTAAGTAGCCTATTTACAATGCGATTCGCCAATTTCATCCTTAGACTTGCCAGTGTCCTTATCCACCCAAGCACTATTCGAAGCCTTCATACACTGCAGATAATCAGTTAGTGTATGTTTCTCTCCTAGGTTATTAATAAGATTCGACCTTATAGGAGAACACTATAGATGTTGCGTTTTTTTTATACATGACGTTTAACACGTTTATATGTTAAACACACCTCAAAAACACCTTTCTATAGACAGGATTCGTATCAGATATTAATTTAATGATAATTTTTTTTTATCTTCACGGGTGTTCATGTGCCAAAAAGTGAGTCTGAATTTACTGGAAACCACAAGGTGGCAATGTTTATCCAAAATGTGCATCCTCTTAGCAAAATAATATATTTTTTTGTGCGATATGCCATGTAATAGCAAATAGGAAATGGATGAACACATACAAGTAACCTAGTTAACTAGTTCATTTGTGAAGGTTGAATTGTAAGCTTCAGTTGGCTGTGGAGGACATTTTGTTGGCATGGTCAACAAAATCTCAATCCAGTTGAACATTTACAGGAGATTTTGGACAGACATGTTAGCGCTCTCCTCCACCGTCATCAGTCGAGGAAGAAATATCTTTTGGGATAATGGTGTTCATCATCCCGCCAATACAAATATTATATATATATATATATATATGTATTATATATATATATATATATATATATATATATATATATATATATATATATAGTACTTTGAGAAGCTGCTTTTAAAGGCGCTATATAAAATAAAGTTTATGATACACACACACACGCACACACACACACACACACACACACATATATATATATATGTGTGTGTGTGTGTGTGTGTGTGTGTGTGTATGTGTATCATAAACTTTATTTCATATAGTGCCTTTAAAAGCAGCTTCTCAAAGTGATATATATATATATATACACACACACAGTACTGTGCAAAAGTTTTTTGTACAAACTTTGTTGTTATAGATTTATTATTTTATGACTTCTACATTATCAAGTCAATAAAAAAAAAAAACATTTTAGATTCCCAAACATTAGTTTTCTAGCACAAAGTTAAATGTTACAGAAATTTTTTTGTATGTCATTAAAGAAAGCAGTGTATTATGTAAGAGAACACTTTTCAGACAAAAAACACAATGAAGGCTGCTGGGTTTTGCTGCAAAATTAAGAAGCAAGTGCAACAGTCAAAGTCTATCGAAGAACTGTAGCTTGTTGTGCAAGATGCTCAGTACAACTTACCAGCCCATTTCCTTATAAAACTGCACAAAATGTACCAGAGACTACTATTTAAATTTTTTTTTTTTTACATTTTTGTCACACCAAATATTGACTTTGTTTCATTTAATTAATGTTCAATGCTCTTTACAGTATTTATTTTTAAAATGTAGAAACATTTAATTTCATTATTTTGAAGGCATCTTTTTGCTCTACATCATTTCTTTGCATGTGCCTAAAATTTTGCACAGTACTATGTCTATAATATACATTATATATATATATATATATATATATATATATATATATATATATATATATATATACACACACACACACACACAGACGCCAAAGGTCAATAAATTGTTTTGACAACTAACCCTTATTTAATCTTCTCTTTCTTTTTTTCAGGCCAAATGACATAGGATGAAGGCTGTTCGTAATCTGTTGATTTATATATTTTCCACCTATCTATTGGTTATGTTTGGATATACCAGTGCCCAAGATTTCTGGTGTTCCACACTGGTTAAGGGAGTTATTTATGGATCTTACTCTGTGAATGAGATGTTCCCGAAGAACTTCACAAACTGCACATGGACATTGGAAAACCCTGATCCTACCAAATACAGCATCTACCTGAAACTCTACACACGTGAGATAAGTTGCTCCGAGTTCTCCCTTTTGGTTTACCAGTTTGACCACTTCTCTCATGAGAAGATCAACGAACTCTTAAAGATCAACGAATCCATTGTGTACCTTTGTGACGCAAAGAATATTTATGTGTTTTTGCATTATGACAAAAATTTTGTCCAGATACGACGGGTGTTCCCCTACGACTACAACGGATTGGTTGCAAAGAAAAAGGAGGAAGATGAGAAGTCAGTGGTGGAGTTTGTGGTTTTAAACAAGGCGAGCCCGAGCCAGTTTGGATGTCAGGTCTTATGCATGTGGTTGGAAAATTGTTTGAAGGGAGAGAAAGGGTCGGTGGAGTCATGTGGAATAGTGTACTCCAAATGCACTTGCCCTCAGCATTTGGGTGATGGGGAATCTGAAAGTGTCTTAATGCTCAGCAATGTGGTGCTGCCTTTAAATCCACGAACCGAAGGGTGCCTAACGGCGCAGCTGCGCACACCGCATGCGTGCAATCTGAGTGCAGAGGTCAAACGGCCATCCAAGGAGGGTGAGTATGGCACATGCCCATTCTTTGGGTAGCACTTTACACATGCTTCAAACAACGTTCGTAATAATTATCTAGATGTTTGGTGATATGCCTGTTACCCTTCCACCCTTCCCAAAAGTAAAACTGCATCCATTAAAGCCAATATCTTAAAACCACAACACATTGCTTTATTTATTGTCTTAAATAAAATAAAGCCAAGCAATTTTTTTTGTCACATAATGAATTCCTGGACAGTTGAACATATTCATAGGTTATACTGTATCAGAAGTAACACATTTTATTGTGTGATATGATGGGGTGTGGGGCAAGTACTGCATAGACTCCATTTTGACTGTAGTTCATACAGTTGCTTAACATGGAAGCTAATGGGGAAGTAAAGTGTATTTAAACAAATTCTAAACATGGTTACTTTTGATGGAGCTTTACACATATTATGCAAGTTAAAGTTATTAAGGGTATATTTTCAGCTGTGCAGATATTGTCATGAATTTTCACATTTTTATCTTTGTACATTGCAAAATATTTTTTTTAGATCACCTAATATGATAATAATATGTGTTTTTGCTTTTGGTCATTATGGAGTTATGAAAAAGAACACCCACTACCTATACATACAGTTGCAAATTTCTGCATTTGTACGAACAACATCCAATAGTGTTTCTAACTAGAAGGACTGTATCACACAAATAAATGTCTTAGGTAATGTATGGTGGTTCATACCATTGATGGCCATTGGACCAAAATGTGAAAGCTCATGGGTGGGACAGCTAGATGTGATTGAATATTAGCATTCACATTTCATTCCAACACAAAGATTCAAGAACAATAAATCACTGGTGAGAGAGAGAGAGGAGTACACTGTGTTGGGGGAATCCTTCTGTGGCATTCTGTCTCCACAAGCTGAAAGTAATAGCTCTCCTGGGAACAAGTGCCAGCCTTTCTGATCAAATGTAGTACTGTGCTTTAGAAATATTCAAATGAAATTCAAGTTCATTTTTTTCTTACAGTTTTTCCCAATATTTTACATTTTTTGTCTGACCTAGTACACACTAACTGCTGTTGTGTGAAGCTGTTGATGGCCTTTTACAGATAGCAGACCTCGAGCCAAATATGACTAGATATAGGCAAGTAAGGGTCAGTTATTGCAATTGCAGGTGTATGGTATGCCAAAAGTATCTCAACTGTAAGTTCATTTAAGATTTTCACAGTATTTGGTAACTGAGACCAAATGGCTTGTACAGTATTTGAATTTTAGGCCAAAATTGTCCCAACTGTAAGTTCTAAGCAATATCATGTGTAAGATACAGTCTCATCAAGGTTAAATGCTGGTGGTGTTCTAGCAGCCATCTTTGGATGAGTTCATGACCGTAGTGATGATTCTGTAGTGGTATGTGGGCCAGATGCCAATGGTAAGTGATGGACGGCACTGAGCCATCACTCATTTATGTCTGTGTCTTGTTTGTCTGCTTGTAGCTATATCATAATATCTTAAATGTACAAAATCTAATCAGGAGTAATACCTGGAAAAGATACTTGTATAAAGACACATTATCTGGAAATATATTCAGCGTGGTCCTAAAATTCAAACAGTCAATATTAAGTAAAATGCATAATTATATAAGCTTACCAAGACCAGTTGGTTTATTTTATTCCCTTATATAGAGTCAACTCTAGAATTAGTTACTCTTCAAGACAGTGGGCAAAACGGTTGTATAAAATAAACATTATGCACATTTTGTGTAATTTTCCACTGAAACAACCTATCCTCTAATTAAAAATCATTCTCATGAAAATGGTTTTATAAACAAGATGGAGTATAAATTCCTTTGTCATTCATTACTGAATACGGATATTTAAAATAATAACAATAACAACAATATTAGATGCCACAAGCTGTTTGAGAGGGTTACACAATATAAGCCTATCAATAGAGCACATATTGCAGAGCCTGAACCAAGCCTCCTTGTCAGAAATCATTGACTGTGGTCAATGAAAACTTTTTATTCCATGCCATTGACATTTTTAGCAGAAAAGATGGACAGCATATGAAGAAAAGCCCCACTATCCCACTGTAAAATATGGTGGTGCATCATTGATGTTTACATTTATGTTTAGTGGTCCAGAGCACCTGTGAAGATTAATGGCATCATGAATTCTGCTAAGTACCAGTACCAGGATATTATAGCATAAAACCTGGTTTCCTCTGTCAGGAGGTTAAGACTTACCCATAGATGGATCCTTAAACAATGACCACAAACATGCTTACATCACAGAAATGGTTGCAGGACACAAAATCAATGTTTTGCAGTGATCATTTCACTCTAAGGATTCAAACCCTACTGAAAACATGTGGTCTGAATAGGAAAGGGTAGTCCACATATGCCACAGTGGGTAGCACTGCCACCTTGCAGCTCCAGGGTCACCAGTTCAATCCTGATAAAATTCCGTTAAGTGTCAATGTATGTGTGCATGGTTCTCTGCGATGGCCTGGCATCCTAAACAGGGTGCATTCCCACCTCATGGCCAGTGTTCCCAGAATAGGCTCTGGATCTACCGCCACCCTGACCAGGATAAAGCCGTTATTCAAAGTGAGTCCACATATACGCTTGGTGTTCTTCAACATTTTTAAAAACTAGAGGACAGGGATCAGTACTATTATATTCTCCAGGGGGAGGCATCACATAAATTAATTCTGAAACAAAGGCAACAACAAATTTTTATCAATAAAGAAAAATATTTTTATATATTTATCTATATATCTATAATATATCTATAGAGCGTGTGTTCAAAGTGTCATGCATTACATGTGTTTTTCAGCTGATTTTATATATTTGTTTTTTTGGTAATTTTCTTAATGGGTTCTAATAATTCTGAAGTGGATTGTGTAGAGTGAGGTTTTCATCTGGATAGCAGGTTCAAAAGATTCCTCTCCTTTCTGTTATGCAGTCCAAGTGTAATGGATGCTCTGCCTTATATGTTTTAATAGAAAACAGTCCCATATAAATCCCAAAATAAATGGCATTCTTTGATATCTTCCACCTGCGTACATGCTCTGTGTGCGGCAACAGAGTGTGGCTTTTGAATTGCATACTAAAGCTCCTGAAAATGCATTTTATTCCTGGCTCAGTGCTCTTTTCTCAAGGATATCCTTCTCACCAGCAAGAAAGGTTGATTAGACTTTATAATATGATCTGTGTTTGAAATGCACCATCTCTGGGCATAGAAAAGTTAAGTGTTTTGAAATGGAAAAAAACACATTGTACTTGCATAATGGGTAATTATGAAGATCTCTACATTAAGACCCAACCTGGCATACATAGTTAATTGCATTATTACTCTGGTGGTTGTTTGTATTTACGAGTCCATTGCAGTATTCACAGCAGTGGCTAGGCATCTTTGCTCATGCACATTTTATGATGCTCTGTGAGGTTGTTTCAGATTATTGTGATGACTCTGTGTGCTATAGCCATCTCTGATGTAAGTGTAATTGAACTTACATGTAATACATTTCAGGTCTCATTCACAAGGGTGGACCAAAGCCACCAAATACAAGTTGCTGGAACATGAGTTGCCTTTAGTAACTGCACAATGTGGTCATTTACAGGTTTACAACATTCTCTATCAGTATTTTTCATTGTCATATGAATGCCGTGGGCATCTACATGATTTGGCCAAGTTCACTCCTTTTCTTAGCATGTCTTCTTCAGTCTTTTGTCTGTTTGTTACCATTGTTCAAAATAGTATCTATTACAATAGTCACTTACACAGCCCCATCAGCAAATGAGCAACATCTTGAAGCATTGTGTCATTACCAGTCTATCTTCATCCATTTGCCCTTGACCTGTTCATGCTGCCCTACTATTTTCCTCTCTCTCTTTTTAAATTCTAGACAAAAATTTTTACTTGCTAGTCAGTTTGAAAAGTCCTTGTCACGTTTTGGCCTTCTAAGAGTATCACAGAACTGGATGATAGCTGATATTAATGTGGTATGCTGTACTACTGCCGTTAGAACATTTCTGCTGAGTCATTTAATCCCCTTTCCAAAGAAGGTTTTGCTTCCTCTCTGCATTTTAAAATGGCAGGTGTCTTCTTTGCGTAAGGCAGCCTTTTCTTACTTTTTGACATGCATCAGTGAGATTGAAGTAAAAATCAATTCCATGATGTTTGTAGATCTTTGGAGAATATGCCTTGTGATGCAAAAAGCATTTTGAATGACAGACATCATCAAGTTTAGTATTTCAGGTTAAAAGGATAATCTTCTAGGTAAAAGAAGAATGCACATTTATTGGGCTTGGAATAGGCACCTCTGTGTAACAGCCTTTGTTCTCTCTAGATTAGAGGTATTCAGCTAAAATGTGTAAAGGGCCTGCTTAAGCATTAATGATTAGTTTATGGTTATAACTAAGACAATTCAAAGTAGTTATCTTTTTTTGTAGTGGTAGTTCACTGTTGACAAGCACCATAGACCCACATTTATTTTGAATTTCACTAATCAGACCAGAGAGGGTAATTAAGTCTGTTAAAACTTTCCTTTCTGGCCTAATGTCTCTATCCCTGTAGCTAGTTTCTAGACTGATGACCTGCCTTCAGCTAAGTAATTTACATACCATACATGCATGTGATGATAATCTACAGCAGCAACTGCACTGGTTCATGTTTAGAGTTGCTATGGCCAAAGTTTTTATTTATTTATTTATTATTTATTTATTTATTATTTTATTTTTTGCATGTTTATCATCTCTGCTACAGTATTTTTTAAGTACTCATTTCAACTCCCCTGAAATACCTTGCTGGGTCTGCATCTGGATCACAACCCCCACTCCAACCCCCCTTTGGTCATATATGTCAAGCAGTCATAATAATGCATCACAAAAACCACAATAAAGAACAGAATAACTGCTCTTGGAGCTGAAATTGAGCAGAGCACTATATATATATATATATATATATATATATATATATATATATTATTTAGAGCCTTAAGCATTAAGATTTACAAATAGAATTGATTTGTCTGAAATCTTTCTGAATGAAATACAATACACTAGATACAATAAATAGTTTCTCTGTTTTCTAGGTTTGAAATATTCTTTTTAATGTTCAGGCAAAAAAAATATTTCATTCATAGGATTAGGATATTTGCATATTCCTGCTCTTATCTCTGATCTTCGCAAGATATATTTGTAAATCCAGCTAGATTTATTGCTCCCCTGACTGGTTGATGGCCATATTTTTTTCTCCTTGTAAAAAATGACATTGCTATTAGTCGCAGGGAAATTGGTTGTTCTTGTCTGGACTATGCCTACAAACGGTTGCTCGACCTCATTTCAGAAAGAAGGCTAATCACACAAGCAGAATAAACAGAAGAACTGGAATTGGGAAGTGATGGCAGGCTGATCAGGAGCCATAGCTAATCGAGTGGGTGCTTGAGCTCATCTGTTGTTATTGGCACTGGGACCACAGTCTCACTATGGGCACATGAAGCTCATTTTTTTCCTTAAATCTGTGGAGTTAAGCCCTTAAGTCAACTCGCTGGGCCCTAAATAATTCAACATCATCTGCTGCTCCATATTGTACTACATAACTTTTCAGAATAAAACACTATTTCTTGCTTACTTTGAACCCCTACCGCAAGATGGAAAAGCTGACTACATGGCATGGTATTATTTATGCTTTAAATACTGATGTTCTGGGTGCATGGTGGCTTAGTGGTTAGCACGTTCACCTCACACCACCAGGGTTGGGGGTTTGATTCCCGCTGCTGCCCTGTGTGTGCAGAGCTTGCACACCACCTGCGGGGGTTTCCTCTGGGCACTCCGGTTTCCTCCCCCAGTCCAAATACATGCTTGTCTAAAGTGTCTGTAGTGTGTGAATGTGAATGTGATTGTGTCCTGCGATGGATTGGCACCTTGTCCACAGTAGGGATGTCACGAGAACCGATACTTCGGTACAAAGTTGGTACCAATATTCTTAAAACTTGATGGTACTTGTTTTTTCTGCGGTAGCGTAGGTACCATTGTTAATGAAGAAACCGAGGTTGCAATTCTTCTGGAAGTGGTAAAGAAGAAGAGGAACGCCTACAAGCACATGGGAAAAACTACAGAAGATGGCAAAAACCTTAGCTCCGCCCCGAATTGTTCAGAGGAAAGGTAATAAGAGTTAAATATGGAAATACTTCGCATTCGAGGCGGATGACAACAAACATATAATTGATGCTCTGAAGCCGGTGCGTAACTGATGCTATCGTTCATTTCAAACAAAGCGAGGAAACACCTCGAATTTGGCGAAGCACCTGAAAGACAGGTCCTATATTATGTTTGTTTAAGGCAGCTGGCATTGTGGCCGTGAAACCAGCTAACGTTATGCTCCATGTAATGTTTGCGATAGCAAGTTATTTGTTAACGACGCTAACGCATTGCAGTGTTATAAACTACCTCCTAATGGGCCACCATGCATCGCCATTCAGCTCATGTCATGTCAGCAAAATGTAGCCTAATGTCACTAATAATTATTCAAATGTTAATGGTTTTAATAAATCTTTTTGGCCTGCCACCATATCAGTGAATTTAAACTAATGCTTGCATTCAGCGTGTAAGGTGTGTGTGTGTGTGTGCGCGTGTTTAGGAGTGCACCTTAGCACTCCACTGTTTTATTAGTCATTGTCAGACAGAGTTTGATAACTAAAATAACCCCCCCGCCCCCTCTTTTTGCCAGTAACAGTCAGAGGAGGATGTCCTCCAGGAGAGTTTTTAATTTTATTTTTTACTTTTTATTTTTATATCACATTGTGGTATCGACTTTGGTATCGAGTATCGTGTACTTTTGGTGGTATCGGTACCGACTACTAGATTTTTGGTATCGTTACATCCCTAGTCCACAGGGCTCTACAGTGCGACCATTTCAGTCGCATTTGCGACTGAAAAGTACTTTGTGCGACTGTGAAAAAATGTATAGGCGCACTGGAGTGACCTGTTGGAAGTTGTATAATAGAATCGGAATAAAAACTACAACTCCAAAATGCATCTACGCCACTCAACAATTACATCACCTCAGTCAACCGAACAAGTGTGCAAATACTGCAAAGAAGCCATTATTATGAAGACAGTGTTTCATGTTTTGATTTAATCCCCCCAAATCTGCAGATCAGCAGACATGACAACACTGTACTGGGGAACTGATCTAAAAGGAACAACTGATAAACAAACAAACAAAAAACCTAATAAAATGTAAAGACAGAAAATGTGCTTAGTTATAAATAAATAATTTAATATAAAAATTAGATATTATAGTAAATTCATAAAATATAAAAATGACAAATGAAATAATGTTTAATTACTATAGGTTGCATTTAATAGCAATTTGACATTAAACTTACTAGGCTATTTCCTTAGAAAGCTATTAGCCTTCTTTTTCCTAATATGGATAATTTTTGTGTTAGTCTACTTTTAATTAGGACTCTTTACTGTTTAAGATTTTTAAAAGTAAATATTTTATGTTTGTTTATTTATCAATTAACCAACAGTATTTGTGTCATTGCTATTATATTTCAATTAACAGTCACCATGAGCAAAGAGCTTACATTTAATTGTTTATGATAGACCTCCTGATTAAAGCTTAAACAAACAAAAAAAAAAGATTGGTATCTGGATCGGGATCGGTCGATCAAGCTGACAAGAAATCAGTATCAGCTGTAAAAAATCCTGATCGGAGCATCAGTTATGAACACCATTAAACTAAAGCGCTTTGCATCTGGCAGATAAATGAACTGACCCAATCACATCCTATATGAGATTATTCAGATATATACACAATATATGCAGAGCAGTTTGAGAACTGGCTCCAGCCCAGAACCTTGACAGTGGAAAATGGCTAATAGTGTAGCTTTAAATATATTTAAGAGGAGTAGACTTCATAGACTGAACATTGAGGTTTTTTGTATTTGTTTACAAGGTAGAACAGGTTAACTGTGGTTTTTTACATACAGTCTGTAAAATTAAAACTGAAAATATAAAATTTAGTTTATCAAAATGTAAATTAATTTGTCATGGCTCACACTATGTTCCTAAATTCTGTCATAATTGACAAGCTCAAGTTTTCTCATGCCTACTTGTGCGTTATATTGTAGCACATTAACGTTACCATCTCTAAAAAAAAGAAAAAAAAACCCCTAAGTTTCCACATGCTCCTAAATTTTGGTAATTAGGAGCACAAGTGCTCCTAAATTTTTTTTTTACTGTAGAGCTCTGGTCCAGGGTGTACCCTGCCTTGTGCCTGAGGCTCTCTGGGCTCCAGCTTCCCCGTGACCCTGAAGGATAAGCAGTATAGAAAATGGATGTATGGATGGTGATGTCTTGCGAATTGTACAGGTGTGCCCAAATCATTATGCATCTTGACAAGAGATTATACTAAAAGTAGATATCACTAAACGCATGTATAAATCTGTAAAATGCTTTGCTGCCTTGGTGGATGTGTTCTCCTCATGAGTCAAAATCATTATATTAAGGTCATTTTGACCTGTCTTTTACTGGTGTTCTGGTCAAAAGCATTACAGCCTATTACTTGGTGCTTAAATAAAATTACACAGATAATCAGTGACACAGTATTTTAGTGCTTATTCATCATTCAGGATATCACGTATTGAA